>NC_065919.1:81164402-81496447 GCF_024586455.1 Bactrocera neohumeralis | reverse complement strand
GCATAGAAGCACTGAAAAGAAAGCTTCGAGGAAGTCAATTGAAGTAAATTGAATTTATTGATTTTCGCTTTTCGCAAAATTCATCCTCGACTTTCACGCGCACATACACACAAGTACTTACATATATACATATAACACTCTTTATCGAATGGATTCCCATTCACGAGAACTGCTATTTTCGGTCGCATAAAATTTAATGGAATACAAAGTGCACTAAAAAGCCACACCAAAAATTTGCGGAAAATGATATTCTCGAATTACTTGGCAACTTTTTTCCGTACGTGCTGACCACGTCTGGAAATGTGATATAATAGCAACCGTTGACTAAGTTGTGACTAAGCTCACATTTGATACAGATTCAGATATATTGCGGTCTATGGGAGTGCACTTACTAAGCTAAAGAAATGGTAAACTTAATTTACAACAATTAATTTTTGAATAAGTGGCAGCTCTATTTCAAAGCTTTGTTCACACTTAGAGACTTAACCTTTCTTCCTAAATTTGAATAATTATTTATTAGCGAAGTGTTAAATACTCCTTAAATAATATCTGTTAATATTTTTCGAAGCACTTACGCTCAGCTAAGATTAAAAGTCTAGTAATTGCGGTAATTTCTTTTGAAAATATAAAGCTTAAAGGTATAAAAATTGCACAAAAGAACTCATGCTCCTAAACCTATGTATGTATGTCTGAGAAGTTCTCGCACAAATTTCATAGACAAATATTTACTTGCTGCTGTGTAATTGTTCAGGCATAAGAACGTAAATTTCCATTTACTCGTATAAATCGCGTTGAAACAAGTCGCAGATGACATTAATTTAAGGCAAATTTACAAAAGGAAAGGCGGAGAGATAGAAGTTGCAAGAGATGAGGTGAAATTTCGTAGAACTCCCAAACTACAGCAAGGCCGTTGTCATAGAATTGAGAGATAGATAACTTTTAGATTGCTTTTTTCTTGTTTTGTTAGCGACGTATATTGTATTTTTTGTCATTTTCACTTGTCTATTGTAACTTTGACAAATTTTAAATTTATATCATGACATTTCATTATTTTTCGATTTTGCTTAAGTGGAGGAATGGAAGTATATTCAAAACCAACTTTGCAATTTATTATACTTGGAAAGGCATATCACTTGTTATTTCATTTTAAATTATGTGGAGTTTAATAAATTAATGGAAAAGTCCCTCAAGTTGTACGAAAAGCTAATGACTATTGCGAAAGCCACCGAGCTGGCATCTAATGCACCTGCAGGCAGTCCCAGAGTCAACATCTACGTAGACAGCCAAACAGCAATCAAGGCCGTAACCTTGTATTGCATATTCACAAGAAATATCTTGGAAAGCATGGCAACTTCCTTTTCTCGGTGGCAATGAAATAGTGGACGAGATTGCCAAGAATGGTGTACGGGCAACATCTGAAAACGTGGTCTACATTGGAAAACCCATGAATTGCCTATTAACTAAAACCCGATGGAACGACCTACCAGGGCGCAAGATTGCAAAAGTCATGTACAAAACAATAGATAGGAAGTACACCAAATTTCTATTGGCACTCGATAGAAGAGACTGTAGAAGCCTGACCGCAGAGTCTAATAAAATTCGCGTCAAGCGCAGGCATCCTAAATATTGACTACTCCTCTTGGACCTAGCAACTGAGCTCCATATGGTATCGCCAAAGACCAAAACTGGTCTATGCGTGGCTCATTGGCCTACCAAATTAAGCTATTTTAACCTAACTTCTTATTAGTCATATTTGTTATTAAAATTATAGCTCATTTTCATGATAACTGATAAGAAGCATGCATAGTATATGGCCGAACGAAAGCATGCGCATGCATGTCGGTATCGGAAAAGATCCTTTCGAGCTGTTCGATACCCAACGAGGTTTCAGACAAGACAACTCCCTATGTGCTACTCGAACTGAATAGAATAGAACTGAATAGAGTTGGTACAATCTTCTACAAGAGTGTGCTACTCTTGACGTATGCTGATGATATTGATATCATTGGCCATAATAACTTTTAGTTCTGCTTTCTCCAAGATGGACAAAGAAGCAAAGCAAGTGGGTTTGGTAGTGAACGACGGCATGAAGAAATATCTCCTATCAGCAAACAACCAGTCGCCGCACTCAGGACTAGGCTCCCACGTCACTGTTGACAGTTATAACATCGAAGTTGTAGATAATTTCGTTTAACTTGGTACCAGCATTAACAACAACCACAATGTCAGTGTCGAAATCCAACGCAGAATAACTCTTGCCAACAGGTGCTACCTTGTAATGGTTAAGCAATTGAAAAGTAAAATCCTTTCTCGACGAATGAAGACCAAACTCTATAAGTCTTTCATCATTAATTGATGAGTCAGCGAATATCGCAGTCGATGGAACGATGAGCTGTACGAGATATACGACAACATTGACATAGCTCAGCGAATTAAGACACATCGGCTACGTCATGTTGTCCGAATAGATGAAAACACTCCAGCTCAGAGAGTGTTCGTCGCAGTATCCGTCATGGGAAGCAGAGGAAGAGGAAAACCTCAACTTCGTTCGAAAGACCAGGTGGAGAAGAACCTGACTACACTCGGTATCTCGAATTGGCGCCAAACAACGAAAAGGAAGATCGCCTGGCGCACCGTTATTAACTCGTAAGTGGTGTCTATGCCAATAAAAAAGAGTGGGTCCCTTATCATTCAGATGATCTAGAAACTAGCACTTGAGTCTAATATCAGCAACGCCTTCTGGTTAATTTCTGTTAACATCAAGCCTAGTAGGTATTTCTTAACAATTCCTCTTCAAAAAAAATGTAATTTAAATTACTCTAGCAAGTTTGTATTAAATTGGCCTCTGGTCCACAATGTGCAATTTGAGTAAATTTCAGACGCCATAAATTTTAATTTACATTGGAAATAAATTTAATGATGGCATAAGAGAAGCAAGGCGTGCTTCTACATATATAAAAGTCTTTAACAGTGTGTATATATGCACTCAATTATATTCAAATCTGCTATGCGACAAGATTTATTATGCTTGCAATTCTCGAATATAACGGCAGACACCATGCATTTCACTGTCATTTATTTTCTCGCCATTTCCAAAGCAATAATGTGAGATTATACACTCATAAGTATAGACTCCAAAGGACATTTATTTTCTTCCAACTGCATATTTGCTTTTTGTTTTACTTTGTTGGCATTTTCTTTTTTGTTGTTTTTGCCAGCCATTCACATTTTAAAATTTACAAGCGCTCATTTCTAACGTTTAGTAGCCGGCTTTATTGCAGCGTCTCAAATTGGATTTATGTGCTTGTACGTGACACAAAGAAAATCAACATAGATTGCTTGCATCTTGCTTGTGAGTGACATATTTAAAATGAAAGAAAAATATTTGCTATGAAATTACTTGTTTTAACTCTTTTTTATTGACAGCTTGATTGTGCGTCGGTGATGGCACACATAGTAGAATACATAACTGTTTATGTTGTTTGTATGAGCTGCTTTGTAAACTATTAATAAAAATTATTACAAAATGTTATATGCATATGAATTTTAGAAAATCACATGTGCTTAAATTATTGAGGAAATTTCTTCGTGAATTCGTTGATTGTCGAATATTGCTCTGTAATAAAACATTAGATATATTATTTTATAATAAAAAAATTAACGTATTCTTTATCATAAGAAGCTTTTGGGAGTTCTTATAGTAAATATTATAAATTTAAATTTACCCAAGAAAATGTTCGACCAAATCTTTGGCCGAGTGTGCGATCACTAGAATTATTTTTCGGATATCACCGTTAGCAAACATGATAAATATATAAATTTCATAATTGATATAAATATGAAGCAAAAATGAATTAAAAAATATCCATAACATGAAATAAAAAATTCTGTGTTTTAACATATGGTGATTACAGGTTGACGGTGCGTATACGCAACACACAAACGAGCTAAACTTACTTGCAAGCTGGAAAAAGTAACCTTTTATGATTTTCTCTTTGAATAAGCATTTTATTTAAGAAATTATATACATACAGTAAGAATTTTCAAAAAATCGATTTTTTAAATTTTATTTTCTTAATGCTCATTTATTTAAGAATACACACAGAAAATTTTTATATGGTGTACGTGAGTATTTTCGAAGTTGCACGCAAATTTGAAGAGGCGTTTCAGAGTGCTTGGACGTATATTTTTTAGTAACTAAAGAAAGATATTTTCTCACCGGTAAATGTTTTTTTTTATAAACAATTGAAGGCCGAAATTTTGGTCAAATATCGATTTTTTTTTTTTTTTTGAGAAACCGCCATTTTGTCAAAAAAATTCATTTTGCTTATTCCTTCAATCAATTACTAGTTTTAAGATTACTTTAGCGAAATCTGTTTGGGTTTTCAATTTCAGAGGATCCAGTTCAGAGATATACATAGTTGTCACC
Source organism: Bactrocera neohumeralis (assembly GCF_024586455.1). Taxonomy (NCBI): domain Eukaryota; kingdom Metazoa; phylum Arthropoda; class Insecta; order Diptera; family Tephritidae; genus Bactrocera; species Bactrocera neohumeralis. The sequence continues at coordinate 81,492,018 of NC_065919.1, read as the reverse complement.
GCAAAACGTCTTTTTTGAGAGGAGAACACCTTTCCAAATAAATATGTTTACTACTACTAAGTCTTAAAATACAGTTAAAAGATACCACATCAAATTAAATTTAAAAGTTTAGTCGGAAAAAAATGTGGAAAATTCGCTTTTTTCTGCCTTCTAACTGTATATAACCGCTTAATAAATAAATTAATTAAAATTGTATTATATAAAAGTATTTAATGTACGTTAATAACCAGCGGCTCATTTAAAAAAAATTTGCGTCCTTTTCATACCACAGCCCATCTCCAAGTCCACCTGCAAAACAGAGAGTCTTGCGGTGAGAAAGATTTGTCTGCTTAAAATTATCTCAGATCCAAACATCAAAAAAAAAATATTATTACAATATTTTGAGAGTACCTTAAAAAATCGAAATTTTGCCAAAAACTTTATTCCTTCGATCATTTATTGACAAATATATTTTAGAAAGTGCAGCTGGACCATTAGCTATTGCGGGGAAGTTTTTTCTCACTGAAAACAATGTTTAGAAAACGTGTCTAAAGTTGTTGAAACCGAGTACGCTTCTATTTCCGAAGTAATTTGCGGGATCGCTTTCAAATTTACGGAGAACATGTTTGTTGCCGTTTAAATTTCGGAATGTGGCCTAGTATTACATTTTTTTTTACTTTTTTGACATACTTACTCAAAACATTTTGTCATACCAGCATTATTTGGGTTATTTACAGTGACTTCATCTTGGCTAAAAAATCAAATTAAACTTGAAGATTTTTGCGCGGCCCGGTGTTTGTCGATGGTCTGGTGAACTCAAGCGAGGGCGTAGATCATTCCAAGGCAAATTTTGTAAGGGTCGTGGCTCGTGGCTTTGCGCCTCTGAGCCAGAAAGTAAACAGCGTCTGACCACATATATGACACTCTTCACCACGACAATGCGAGCTCTCACAAAGCGACTGAAACAGCTGCATTTTTGAGCAATCAAACTTTGAATTTGATGACTCATCTACCGTATAAATCTGAATTTGCTCTAATGGCTTCTTTTTATTCCCGAACGGAAAAAATAAACAATGAAGTCAACGTTTTTTGACACCTAAACAGGCAGTTGATGCATTCAAAACTGATGTTTTGGAGATACCTCCTTCTGAATGGCTAAAGTGTTTCGACAATTCGTTCAAACGCTTGCAAAAGTGTATATACAAGTATTAGTAGAGAATGTAGTCATAATTCATTAATTAACTTTTTATTTATTTATTTGATATTTAGTGGTTTGGGTCTAAAAATTGTTAAGAATGCAGTTTGTTCCTTGAAACTTGAAACTGTACGGTGCTAAAAAATAAATAATTTATTACTACACGTTATTCTAAAGTAGCCTCTGTATTGCCTCAAAAAGCATATTAGGATCCTCCATACATATTTTGAAACACTGTCGTCTATGTTTTTAATATTTTCTTACATCAATTGACATTATCAAATTTTTATCATGAGGTGCGTACTAAAAATTTTAATGATCATCACTTAATATTACCCAGGATGCTTATAACTGCTTTTGGGAATTCAAACGACAAAACTTACGCGATTGATTTTCACTTTCTTTTTGGGAGGAAATAAGATAAAAATCAATCAAAATCACGGACTTCACTAAAGATCATAAATATAACTACAGAATTTTCAAAAATATCTAATTAATACATATGACGATAGAGACATATAAACTATTTCCGTAGAAACAGAAATTTTCCGATGCATCATTGGAAATCAAAAGCCACCTTCAAATCTTCCCACGACAATCTTCAACTTTTAAGAAAAATTCCCAATTTATGAAATAAACATATCTGCTGCATTTGCTTGAGGATTTAAATACTTTATTCAACATTTGATTCAAAAGTTTTAACTTGAAATAAATATAATAATTTTCACATTAGAAAATATTTTCCAAAATCTACATTGTACTTTGAAACAAATTTGTATATAGAACTGATATGAACTAAAATAAACTTTCATGCAAACAAAGATAAGCACATGCACTGGCAATAGTTATAGTTTACTGGACAGGCAGAATCTGTTACACTTATGTAAGTATGTATGTTGCCAGAAGAAAGTAGTTTGCTTTTATTAGAATTTTGTTCAACCCAATTCCTAGGGCGCACACAAATACTAATTAATGCTAAAATGAACATTGTAATTGTAACCTTTGAAGCCTTTATCACATTAGAAAGTCATTTCACTTTGCAAAATAAAGTTGCATAAAACTTTTGTTTAATATTATTTCCAATTATTTAAGTTATTTTGCCGGAGGCATTTGCAAAAATGTTAATTTCCGCTACATATAAAGGGACTGTAAGATGTTTCACTTGTATAAAACAAAGACCAAGACTCAAATATTTCAATTTTACTAACACAACTTTACAACTACTTATGTATATACACAACACACAACATACTCGCATATAAACAAAGCACTCACACACTCTTAGGTATAATAAGATGGCAACATTGACTGCCTTGCCAATTACTTGATGCTATCAACTATGAAATCCGATCTAATGTAAACAAAGACTTCTCCAACATTCATCGGCACAGCCATACTTGCCAGTCTGTACTTTTAGATTTACGACTGCTCCCATGGGAACGACACACCCACGGCCGCGTCTCATTACGCTCCAATACCCAAGCCTTCATGCTCTTTGATTACTTCTAATAACCGCACTCGAGAAGAGTTATTGCCACGATTTTCGCTTGTAATAACATTTCATTGCGTTTGTTGGCCAATAAATTGCCAAATTAAACTCATCGGTTGTGAATTTGGTGGCCAAAATGAAAAGACAATTTATCTACTAAATGAGTTGGCGAGACAAGGCCATTTTTCAGTGGAATTTCGGGTAATTATTATGGCTGGTGGCAGTTTAAGCGGGACGCAGCTACCAACTACCACACCCACAGTACAACAACAAATTTTTTTGCGAACTACAATTGTATACTCCATCTGTATAGGGTATATGCAGCAGCAATGAGCAATAACGCGAAAAGCGTTGATGGAAACATTTCACAGACTCTCGCTTGTCAATCACTCAGGCGCAACAAAAGCCTCTTTCCACACAGAAACTAAAAAAGCGCAGTTCATTTTTTAAAAAAGTGTTTCACGGCTTTTTTGGATTGTGTATTCAAGTTCACACTGAGCGAAAACAACATAAACAACATGCCAAAAGCGCACAAATATCATGCCCACCTGGCCCAACTTGCCACTGTCACCAAAGGCGGGGACAGCCGCTGCTGACTGTGGGCCAGCGGTTGCCACCAGCCGTCAGTTGCCAGTCAGCGCTCAGCAACCATCAACTGACAACAACCACATCAATGACTGCTGGCAACAGAACCTGTTGCTCTTAGCGTTTTGTAATTTGCCTTTCAGCATTTTAGCTTTGTTGACTTCAAAGCTAATTGCAAAGCTTTGCGCGCCAAAGCTTGTTAGCTGTTCTTATTTTGTGGTGATTACAACTATACATCATGAGTCTCGCTAGTCGTCAAAGCGCCATAAATGAATCAACAATTCGTTAGCGGCTGGCGTGGCATCATTACACAGATAATTACTAGAAAACGATCAAATCAGAAAGAGGAATAGAGAGATATAAGAATTTTCATATACATTTATATGAGGTACCTTAGAACCCCTGAAAGCCCTCTTAGTTCCAATAGATTGAAATTTTCAAGCAACATGAGAAAATGTCCACTTCGGCTGCACAGAAGCAATAATATTTTTTAGAGGTTAATTTTAATAGCATTACATTGTATAAAAAGTTCTCTATCTTTCGGTCAGTTTGTATGGCTATTTGCTGTAATTCTCCGATCTAAAGAGTCTCTTCGGAGGTTGCAGTGTTGTCAAATTCCATGAGGACTTCTTAGAAGAGGGATGTCAATCAAACCAGGAGCCAAGCAACGTCTAGAGGTCTTATTATTGATCAAGCGAGATCACGCACAGTCAAGATAAAATCCCTTCAGATCATACTAGAGCGTTAGCGAAGTCAAGCTTAAGGTCAAAAGAGGTCTAACTAGGAGTTAAGCGAGGTCAAGTTGGAGTAATGCGAAGTCAAACCTTTTCTATACTGGAAGGAACTATATTCAATTGGTTCAAGATTAGTTTTTCCTCGTATCATCACTGTTCCAACTAATACGGCATTAACAATATGAACCTCCAATTGCTTCCTTTATGAATCGCCTTGAAGTTAATGGTCCTTCCATTTGTTTGTTAATAAATCGTAAAGTTAGTATAGTTATTGTTAGCAAGATGTATCAATGAAATTCTTTATTCCTGTGAAAGTACATTCGATGCCATTATGTATATAACTCGATTTCTTTCGCATGGCCACCACGGGCACGCTTGCAGAAGTCCAGACGCTGAACCCAATTGTCGACGGTTTTCAAGCATAAATCCGCCGATACTGCTACAATTTCACGTTCGATATTCATACCAAGTTCATCAACCGTCGCTGGCCCTACAGGAAATAGTCGAACGGCGTCAAATCGCACGACCGAGGCGACCAATTGACTAGACATTTCGCTGTGTGGCTTGTGGCGCCTTCCTGTTGGAACCACATATTGTCCAACTCCATATCACAAAATTCGAGGCAGAAATATTCGGTTATCATTGAGCGATGCCGATTCGCTTTCACAGTAACGTGCCGGTCTTGATCATCACGGAAGAAGTACGGTCCAATGACGCCGCCGGTTCATAAACCGCAACAAACCGTAATTTCTTCGGGATGTAATGGTGACTCAGGGATTGCTGCCTGACCAATAACGCATATTTTGCTTATTGACAAAGCCATTCAGCCAGAAATGAGTCTCGCAGACGTCACAGAGATGCCCACTGCTCGAGACAGACGTGTGAGAAGCTGATTTGGATCTTCCTCAATTATGCGCTAGCGGCAGCAATATTCTCGGCACTACGGCACTTCTTTGTCTCACTGGCACGGGAACATTTTTACTGTGCCTGTGGATTCAAATTTTTCCATTTGACCCTCAATTGTTGATCTGATGAGACGATTATAACGTCCATAAATTGGACGTAGCGCTCTTAAAGTTGAGGCCACTGACTCCGATTTCGGTAGTAAATTTTAATAATTTTGACTTGTTGTTGGATCATATGTATGTCTTTACATAATGAAATGGCAAACTTTACTGAAACAAAATGTTAAAAGAGCGGCAAAAAATATGGCGTCGTTTGCTGTCCCTATTGGTCTACTTTTGTAGCGTCTCTATTAAAAAAAAACGTTATATACTCTAGAATGAACAATAAGTGTCAGTCTATCTTGATCGAGACATATAATACAGCAAGAGTCATTAATATGTCCAATACAAGTTCACTGGAAATAGAATATCCTTCAACTCCGTTCTGCTATTTATATACTTGCCTCTATGACAACATTAAAATTTCCTGCTCGTGTTGGCAATTATAGTTATTTGCTCGCAATTAAATTAATTATTTGCTGTCATCAGTTTATTGCTTTCTGCTATGCACTGCCTTGCCACAGGCATTGCGCGTTCTCCGTAGCAATATCAAGTATTGACTACATATAGTATATCTTATATTCAATGTCATATATATGTATATATTATTCAAATGTACATATATACCATATACATATGTACAAATGTTATTTTTATGTAGCGAAACTTCCTATTTTCCTGTTGACGCTGCAAGTATTTGGTCACAATACCGTTGAATGGCACCTTAATGGGCATCACAGTGCCTTTGAATATTGAAATAGCCAAAGTAACAAAGTAATTGATTCTCAGCACGCTGCCAACCACTTGTTTTTATTGCTTTTATAATGTCTTCCCTAATTCATTTCTATACAATGTTGAGTGTGTTTGTTGCGACATTCAATTTATTTTCCACGTGATTTCAGTGCTGCTTCCATTTGCTTCTTCTGGCTGCTGAATGCCACCTCAAAATCACATTAACTTACAAATGTTGCATGTAAATATTTTTCTTTCTTATTTATTTTGGTATATATGTAGGTTTGCTGGTATGTTTGCTTAGTAATTTATGTTCGCGCGATTTAATTTTAATTACGCCATTAAATATGTTGTGCCAATCTGTTAATTGTCTCTAGCGCTTAACAACCTAGATTAATTGCTTCAGATGGCTAAAAAGTTTTAATTTATATAATGGTGTTTCCCTTAACAAAGACTTTTATAAGCAATGTTTTTCTTTCATTATTTCTTTCAACGCAATTTAGTGGAAAAGTGCTCAATGAAAAAACAAAACGAATTTAAAGCGTTCCACAAGACTTTTTTTAAGTTCCACACATCCTCGCACTTGTTCTGTGTTCGTAAACCTATGTGCACATATACTTATTCAATCATCAACTTAAGCGCAACTTAATGTAACAAAACAATAAAAATATTTGTAAGTCTACAGGAGAAAGAAAAAACGATATAATATTGATTAAGAGAAATTTTAAATTCTAATATATAACTTAGTTAAGAAAGTAATAATTTTTTTTATAATATTAATAGCGAATCTAATATGAATACAGACAATGGCAGTGCTCATATTATTGAATTGGAAAATGCTGCTGAAGATTTCATTTTACCGGTTGATAACCAGATACATACTTCAAATAGTATTTTAAATCATTTTCCAAAGCGTATTATAAGGGGTGATCCATTTCGAAGTTTCCTACTTTTTAAATAAAAAACATAGAAACTTCAAATTTAATGAGGAATATTTATTATCATTCCAAAGAACAGTCTGTGGCAACTGCTGGCAAGCGTTGGATTTCGAGGCGGACATTGCTGGTTCCAAGATAGACGAAATTATCTACGACTTCGAAGTTATGAAAGTCAACAGTGACGTGGGAGACTAGTCGCGAGTGTGATGACTGTTTGTTTGATGATAGGACATATTTCGTCTTGCACTCGTTCACAACCAGTTCCATTTGCTTCGCTTCTTCCAAACTGGAGAAAGCAGGACTAACCGCGCGGTTGTTACAGCCAATGATATCGATGTCATCGGCGTGCGCCAGCAGTTGTACACTATTTTAGGAGACTGTACTTTCTCGATTTAAGATGATTGAAGAAGTCGCACGATAGCGAGTTGCCTTGTCTGAAACCTCGTTTGGTATCGAACGACTCGGAGGGGTCCTTCTCGATCCGGACGGAGGTTTTGGTATTGCTCAACGTCAGTTTACACTGCCGCATTAGTTTTGCCATATGCCGGCCATATTCTACAAAGAAGTTGATGCATGCTCCTTATCATTGGTTCTTCGCCGAAATCTTCTCTCCGTATTTGAAAAGCTTCGGCTTGTCAAGCTCTTCATACTCACGTATTTCGGCCTTTCTCTGTTTCTGTCTGCAAATGCGTCTCGCTTCCTTCTTCAACTCTCGATATCTATCCCATCCCGCACGTGTTGTGGTCGATTGTAACGTTGCGAGGTAGGCAGCCTGCTTTCTCTCTGCTGCTACACGGCACTCCTCATCGGACCAGCTGTTCTTTTGCTTTTTCCGAAAGCCAATGGCTTCGTTTGCAGCTGTACGTAAGGAGCTTGAAATGCCGTCCCACAGTTTCCTTATACCGAGTTGCCGACGAGTGCTCTCAGAGAGCAGGAGTCCAAATCGAATAGAAAATCGTTCGACTATCGAACCTTCCTTGTGTTTGTTGACGTGCGTTTTTGCTGCACAGAGGTGTGTATCTTGGCTGCAACAAGATAGTGATCCAAGTCAATGTTAGGACATCGGAGTACGCGCACATCTAAAGCACTGGAGACGTGTCATCAGTCTATCACAACATGATCGATGTGATTGCTGGCTTTTCGATCTGGAGACAAACAGGTAACTTGATGAATTTTCTTATGCTGGCATCTAGTACGACAGATAACCATATTTCAGTCCCCGGCGAAGTCGATCAGCATCATCGCATTCGAGGATGTTTCATCATGGAGGCTGAATTTATCGACCGTTGTACCAAAGATACCTTCTTTACCCACCCTGGCGTTAAAGTCGCCAAGCACCTTATGACATCATGGCGGGGGCAGCTCTCATAAGCGCGCTCCAAGCGCTCATAGAAGTCATCTTTGGTCACATTGCCTTTTTTTCCGTCGAGGTGTGAGCGCAAATCAGCGATATACTGGAGAACTTCGCTTTGATGCGGATTGTGGATAGATGTTCATTCACCGTTTACTCTAAATTAGAACGCATGATTACGTTTTATAAGATTATTCATAAATGTTGCTTCAATATTCAAAGAATGCGGCGAACACCTTACCCAAAATGAGAGAGATTTATAAAGATGTTTTCGAAATAGTATTTTTTACCTTTTTTGCAGTGGGTTTGACAAAAAAAAGCTTAAGTCGTGAGATCATAAATACAACACGGGGATTTGTTTTTCAGTACTTTCTGTGAGAGTATGATTGTTTTAAAACATTATATTGTTCATGACGTAGGGTTTCGATTGAATTGAAATCTTTCATTTTTAATTTTGATCGTTAAAGATTATTTTTGCATTTCCAGAAGATTTTTTTATTGGAATTACTGTTGTATTTTGCGCGTATATTTCGAAATAAACTCATATAATGTGGAATGTTTTAGTAATATAAGAATTATATAATAAGTTTAGGCATACAAAGTTTTCGAGTTCGCAAAAATGCTAATTTCCGACTGCTTTTAAAATCAAACTGCAATGTTTTTTTCAACAAAGCGCCAGAAACTTAAATTTCCTATATGTCAGCAAGCCCTCGGCATTTCATGAAATATTTTATATACCATCACGAACGCACCTATAACCTCACACATACCCAAATATGGCACTTGCATGTATGTGTGCTTTTTTTTTAATTTATTGCATGAGAAATATAATATTAAACGCATTTTTATACAAACATACATACATACTTCAATGTTACATATAACTGAAAACAAGAGCGTCCGGGAAGCGCACAACAAAGGCGCACAGGAAATGAGGGTCCACGGACAACGAACGGTATGGCAACTACACAATGGCGTCCCTAAGCGGCAGCGCGCCATATTTTGTAAGAGGCAATCATATTAAATATAAAATTTAATAGGTTTATTCCTGTGATTTTCAACATTTCTGCGGCCTTGCAACCAATGGGCAGCGGTGCTGACGCCGCCAGTTGATGGAGGTTGCGCGCATACGAGTATTTGATCGCAAACTTTATGTGGTGCATGGCACACACTTTCTGTATTTATTGTATGTGCCAGTATGTATATATGATTGGGTGTGGTGTGTCACTGCGTTGACGTTCTGTTGATGACATTTCTCGGGTACATAAACATTTAATGTGGACACATGTACAGCAACAGCCAAAACCTGCTGTGATGGCCGCACGCTGCGTTTGTTGGGTCAAAAAAATATTTGTATGTACATATAGAGATGTGTGGGTTTGGCAAATAGTGATAAAAAAAGTCGTATAAAGTTTGGCTTTCATATGCGTGTCCTAAATATAATTTTTATAACTTTGAACCAAAAACATCTGTGACGTAAATGAGATCGCTTTACTTTCCATTAAAATCATAGCCTCATGAAGGTAAGCGCATAACTCTGTACTTATAACTGGCTACAAACCCATCTAATCTAACCCTTTTTACGGTTTTTCTTTTCATTTTCGTTTTCTCATCCCAATCGCTTCGCTTCACTTCATGGCTTTGTCCGCTTCCCGCTTTGTGCGCATTCTATATCCACGTAGATTCGCGCGATATTTATGACAGTCATTTCCTCGAGCTATCAGCTTTTAGTTAGCATGCTTTCTTCCACATGAATTTTAATAATGTTGGCTTGCTGCGCCATCAAGCCGCGACCCTGTTAGTGCTTGACCACAATAAATTATAGCACACTGCCACTTGGCGATGTCTAATGGCTCATGCCTTAAATTTTATCATTTAAATGGATTGAATGATTTGTTGCGCGTTCATGTTTACGATTGCTCTATACGAATGCAAATAAATATATAACTAATTGCTATGAGCCTGAAATATATGTATATGAATAAATATATCCATTTATATGGTTATATTTGAGAGTCGCTTAAGTCGATTGATATTTTTTATCAAGTCAATATTTTAAAACACTTACTTAGTGTTCACTTTCTAATTAATCCTTACTTTTCGATAAGATTTTTTAATATAGAAGCATTTGCTTCAAAATAATTCTCGGTTACGCCTTCATTGTCGAAAAATTTTTTTCCAGCAATAATTTTCCTACGGTCTGATCTCCAGAAAGTCCTACAAGAAAGGTAACTGGCGATGAGGAAATTTTTCTGCTTAAAATTATTTAAAGTTCAATAAACAATTAGTATAGCAATAAGTAAATACAGGTTATTAACGAAGGACTAATCAAAACTTTGACTCTTGACAAAATGTTGGTGTCCCGAAATAAGTCGATTTTGATGAATAAATTTTCATTTCAGAGTGGCTTTAAATATCGAAATTGTTCTCCTAACAAATATATTTGAGAATGCGGCATGACGTTTTCCAATCGATCAATCCATCGGCTTTGGGGAAGATTTCCTCTCAGGCTCAGCAAACTGCGTTTCGAGAAAAAATGTTTAAAATTTTGGAAGCCGATTGCACTAAGTTAAATAATTCGTATAAATATTTTCATATCTCCAAAACTATTTGACGCGTCAACTTCTCATTTTCGTTGAAAATTTATTTTCGAAACATTCGAAATATGGAAAAAATCGACTTGACTTGAAATTCTCAAGTGGATATAATAGAGTTTTTCTTTACCCAAGTACTAATGGACATAATTTTCAATACTTTTTTATATAACACAAAAGGCTAAATGAGTATTATTCCCCACTCCTAACATACCACATCAGCTCTAACTCACAACACTGACACGCAACTTCACCACACTCACCATATCATCACTTAGCATCCACATCGGAGCACCACATATAAGCACCCACACAAGAACAGCACCACGATGACGCTACAAAACTCACCGCACTGGATGCTTGGAAAAAAAGAAATAAAGGGAATTGATGCAGTGATCACAGGTTCCTCCCATCGTCAGCAAATTAACATGAACGTTAGTTCGTTGGAAACGCACCCGGTCTATTTATAAGTATAATAATATATTGTAAATCATTATAAATATGCCTGTGTGTTTGGAATGGAGGTCTAATGTTCTTGGCCAGTTAGATGAAGGACGTTTACAGCAAATGCTCCGAGTCTCAAGAAATGAATTTACGTTGCTATTGTCCTTGATCATAGATAGAGTATAGTTTAACAACGCGCAATCCATCAGGCAATTTTCGGTAGATCTACAGGTAGTTATGACCTTATTCCGTTTGGGTTCATCGGATGAAAATGCGGCGATTCGGAAAGTAGCTCTCTATTGGGAATAGTAGATAATGAAATGTCCGAATGGACGAAAATACTCCAGCTCGTAAAGTATTCGACGCTGTACCCGCCGGGGTAAGCAGAGGAAGAGGAAGACCTCCACTCCATTGGAAGGACCAGGTGGAGAAGGACTTGGCTACGCTTGGAATATCCAATTGGCGCCACGGGTCCCCGGGCGCTACGTCTTGGGGGCGGCAAAACGATCTTCGCTTTTTTTTATAACTCCAATTCGGGCAAAATTCCTGAAAATTGTGTCAAAAGTGTACAAGATATATGTAGGGCGAAAATGGGCTTTTTTATGGCTTTTAATAAGATGTGTTGTAAATTTACTATCAGTTTCCTCAAAAACCGTATTGTGAGAATTTTGGAACTTCAGAATTTGCATGGCCTTCCTAAATTTTATATACTTAATATCGAAAATATTTAGGTAGGTAGATAAAGGGGGGCGGCAGAACATCCTTGGCACCGGGCGCCCGAAGCTGTAAATACGCCACTGTTGGTAAGCAATAAAACATGAATTATTAAAGAAAATTATCTACAACAAATTTGCAATATTAATATTCTACTAACCTTCGATGGTTCTACCATCCGTCTCCTCTTAAACCAGTTAGGCCGAGCCAGTCATTAGATTTTCGTTATTGCGGCTTCAATTTCCGGACCTTCCACTTCACCAATTCCCATGTAAAATTCGCTTATAAAAAAATTGCATTCATTTTTATTAAAAACTGTAATAAATCTTTATCTATATATATAAAAATGAAACCCGTTTTCCGTTGTCACGATCGTTGAGTATGTATTATACCACGTGCATCCCAAAAGACTGATGTCATAACCTTTTCCACCGCCTTTTTCGTTTTTCCACGCCTGACAACCGGTTCATCAGGTTCATCATGTGCAGTCCACTACAATGACTGTCGATTGGACTCCAGTGGGAAATGATGGAGCTATGTTTCTATCACTGACGAAAAATTTTCGGCTTTTAAACACTTCACATAATCAGTTATTCGTTGTTTTTGTTGGATTATGAACTTGCGAGGCACCATGTACTTTACTCATTTCGCCTGTTTCCAGCTTCGCAAATTTTTTTTCAACGGTGGATTTCCCTGAGCCCAAATTCAACAGTATTTTCCCCAAAAAGCCAAATACTTTATAAACACACTAAATGCTTTATGATCCATTTTTTTGTAAACTAACACAAGTTGCTTCACAAAATATTATATCTCAATAACTAATAGTTATAATCCAACTAATAGAAATCATATAGATAGGTAGTAGTATTATCTATATATCAGCCACAGTAAAGCGTGGACAGGTCCTCTAGTAATTAAATAGAAATTACAAAAACTATTTAAAACTTACCTCCCAACAGTTTAAAGCGAAATATGTCTTTACGTACATTCTTTTGTACATACATATAAATATTTACATATGCAATCTATAATCGCTTAATTCTTCAAGATATGAGTGCTTTTGTATAAGTAAATTAAATCGTTAAACAAATGCATATTTATAACCAACAGCAAAAAACTCGTAATCGCACCGCTTGGTGCTTGGACAGCGCTGAGTGATGTGGGTAGCGTGGCCGAGCGGTCTAAGGCGCTGGTTTAAGGCACCAGTCTCTTCGGGGGCGTGGGTTCGAATCCCACCGCTGCCAAATGGACTTTTTGTATATTTTATTAATTTTATAGTGGTTTATTTTTCACTATATATATTTATAAATAGAAACATACGCATTCAGAAAATCCTTGATTTTATTAATATCAAAGCTGACGCACTGTGGTGAACATAATGCTTTTCTTATCTAAAATAATAATAGAACTTTGCAACTTTAATTTAGCAAAAGTTGTCGTAGTACTCCTTTTAATTTACATTTTTATATTAAATTTTTATATTAAATATATTATATTAGATCCACAAATTAAAACAAATTAAACTTTAATACAATTTTCACGCAATAAAATGCTGATTATTTGCCAAAATATTTTATTTCTTATTAGTTAAACCACTTCAGCAGCTTACTTCACTTATCTGAAATCTCACGCGTTGCCAACCTCACCCTGAAAACGCATAAACTGCAAAAATAACGGATGAAATGGCTCAACTAGCCACCTTCAAATAAGCAAAGCAAGCAAAACGGTAAGCGTTACATAGTTTTGAAAGGAAAGCAAAGCAACTCCTTGCTCTGAGCACTCTCAACCGCACAATGAGCCTAATAGAAATAAGGCTAGAAAATGATTGCAAACATTGTCGGAAGGAAGCTCACAAGCAAAGTGCATTATTTCGCCCAGCAATATGCGCCCAGGTCAGCCGGCTAGTAGAGCGAAAGGAGGAGCCGAAGAAAGTGCAGGTCACAGCGACAGGCAATCAGCAATGCAACCTTGCAAAAGGCGAAACCTGTGCTGTGCTGCAGTTATAACGCTGCCGGAACGCATAAACTTCTTCTCTTTATAGCCCGAACATGAGCTTAAAATTTCCAAGTAGCTGCAGCTGCACCGCCTTTCGCCAGCGCAAAGGTAGAGTGGCATTCCCTGCTTTTTTAATCTCAAATGTGCAACGGCCATGTGCGCTGTCAACCATGCGAAGCGCTAGATATGCGAATATTTACAAGCATATAAAAGCAACTCAACTTGAACATTTTATGGCTGAACAGGTTGAAGTTGCAAGTTAAAGTTTAAATTGATTGAATTGGGGACGCTCAGCATATGGTCTGTGGAATAATTTTAACGGTTTACGCAACATGTTCATTTGAAGTGTTACAAATTATTTGTAATATTGATAACACTAATATTAGGTAGTCGAAAAAGTCAGGGCTATATGGTGGATGCTTCAAAATATCCCAGCCAAGCTCCCCCAATTTTTGCCGAGCCATCAAAGATGTGTGTTGTCTAGCGTTGTTCTAATGGAAGACGAAGCTCTTGCTGTTGATCAGTTCAGGCCGTTTTTTTAGATTGCTTGTTTCAATCTCATCAGTTGTTGACAGTAAAATGTAGAAGCAATCATTCGACCAGGCTGGAGCAGCCCATAGTGGATGACTCCTTTCCAATCCCACCAAACACTCAGCATAACCTTTCGAGGCGTCAATCCTGGCTTTGCGACCATTTGTTGGGATTCACTACGCTTGGACCATGATCTTTTTCGCACATCATTGTCGTATTTGAACTAGTTTTCAACGCCTGTTACAATTCGATTCCGAAATGGTTCGATTTCATTTGGTTTCAGCAAAGAGCCGCAGATGTTAATAATGTTCGGTCCACTAAAGTTTTCACAGACAATACATGTGGTACACAAACATCGAGCTCCTTTTTGTAGCCATCCTTTTATAAATGGTTCAAAACCGTTTGATAATGTGTGCTAAGTTTCTTAGCGATGTCGTGACTGCTAATGTGACGGTCCTGGTCAATCTCTTGCATAATTTCATCGACTTTTTCAACGATGGGTCGACCAGAGCGAGGTGCATCTTTCACATCGAAATTTCCAGAACGGAAGCGAACGAACCATTGTTGTGCTGCACGAACTGATACAGTATCGTCTCCGTAAACTTCACAAATTTCATGGTGGCTTGCGTGGCATTCTTTCTCCGTTTCTTATTCAAAAATTTCAAAATATAGCGAATCTGTTCATTATTTTCACTCATTTTTTTTTTCAACTTTCCCGAAAATTTAATTTTTTTGGTTAAATGAAGCTTAAAGTCTCACCTTTCAACACTATATGGTATTATAGAATGTGATTGGTAGCACTGGAGATATACAACCAAATAATACGAAAGAACTTTTTTGTCTACCCAATATATATATAACCCTATATCTATCTCGATTAGTCTTAGGTAATACATGCAACCGTTAGGTGAACAAAACAAGGATATAAAATTACTAAAAATTGTCTAATTAGTTCTTAATCCAATAATTATACGCGTTAGAAATTTCGTTAATAAACTTGCTTCTCAAATATCCATAGCCACGCTCTCCGCTATGAACTATTTATTATCCGCCGCAAAACTGCAAGTAAATAAACTGTTTAAGCAGTAGGCACTTCCAATAGAATAACACAAAAAAACGCTGCCAAACTAACTAAAATAGACAAGTGCTAACCGCCTGCAGTTGACAGGTGTGAAACTTGGTCTTCCAGTAATGGCATACGCCGTTAAGTATACGCCATGGCGTTACAATTCTCGCCTAGGAAAGTTTTAATTAGAATTTATAAATTCATTTCGCATTTCTGTTGACAAATAAAATTGCCAAAATTTTAATGAAGAATTTTCGGCAGCCAAAAGAAGTGCCACCAAAATGAATTAGTTGCAAAAGTTTCCGCAGAGGCATCCGAAATGTTTGCGGAGTAGATGTGTGTCATTGAGTGGGTGTTAATTATCGCAACGCCAGCAAGCGCCTTTAAAGTAGGTCTAAGTATTGGTCCGTAATAAGAAATTGTCTATTTAGCTTGGGGGCGAACTCACAGCGAGAGGAGAAAATTGTTGCGTTAAATTTATATTGAAAACTAAAAATGTAATTCAATTGAAAAGCGTTCATTCAATTGACTTCATTTTATTGAAATTCTTTTGTGAAAGTGCCAAGACGAAGTCCAAGCGCCGATTAGTGCTTTAAGTGGGATTTCAAACTATTGGCAAGACTTTAGTTAAAGGTAATCATTTAGAGAAATTACACAAATTTCAGTTTTTAGATAATACACAATGGCACTGCCAAAAATTTCTTTCAAGTGCACAGCAACCAAGTAGGTGGAAGAAAGATTCAAGGTAATTAAGTGCCCCTTTCAGTATAAACAAGCAATACTAAGATTGATTTCAATAATTCACAATAGTAGTGTCGCTCGACCATTTTTTCTCTTCTCCTGCCTAAAGTTGTGAATTCCAGAGCGGACACTTCAACTAAGATAGAACAGTCCTTTGGTTTGTACTATTGGACCTACTATTGGCCTAAGATCCCAAACAGACGCAAATCCGTCCGATTGAGGCTAAGCGTTATACAATACTGCCCTTCTAAAATTTTCTGATCCAAACGAGGTTAGATCCTAGCCTGTTAGGAGCATCAAGAGTTTTTAAAATAAGATAATACGCCGTCTAAACTTCAGACGCAACAAACTTCAGACAAGGACTGGATTTCCATTCCCAATGGAGCTGTTAACACCTTTACCGACTCCCTCTCAGTGAATGGCTTACTTGGAGTCAAACCACCACCGTTTGCACACGAAGAGCTCGAGTTGCGCAGCTTCGTTCTGGATACTGCTGCAGGTTAAACTCCTACCTATCCAGAATCGACCTTGATATATCAAAGGTATGTCCAGCGTGCCACGAGTCTCCGCGTGCCACTAGCCACCTCTTTGCATGCCCTGCTAACTACACATTTGACACCCCTCTACCTATGGTTCGACCCCGTCGAAATAGAACGTTTTCTGGGCATACCGTTGGATGACTTCGTTGACGGCTTATCTAATTCTTACCACCCTAACGGTGATTAGGTACCCGTTACCGCAACAACAACAATTATCCTTCTTTCCGGGAATGAACAAACACAGCAACCATTGCGCCGACAACTTTCTTCTGTCCAATATTTCATAAAGAAAATATCACAGTATTTTCAGATATTTATTCTCTCAATTCCAGATATTGGACTTTATTATGTTATTATCAATGCAAGCCATTTTCGGCATGTATTCTTTTACATATGGCTCAAGCAGCTTACGACTTTCGGTCTTAGATCAAGGATCCTCTGGATGGGCACGGAACATCTGTTTGAAGTCGAGCAAAAGTGAGAAGGGTTGTGCGCTGGGTTTGGAATCCGCGACGTAAAAAAAAGTCCTCAATGAAAAAGAAACAACAGCCTCGGATGAGAGTCCCCATCTTTGATGAGAATTAAAGTCCTCTATTGACAAAAAAAGACCAAACCATACAAGTCACTCAGCATCGGAACCGTCGTACTATATGGTGCAGAAACATGGACGATGACAATATCTGATGAGTCGACGTTACGGAAAAGGTTATGCGGAATATTTATGGTCTTTTGCGCTTTGGTAATGGCGACTATCGCTTTCGATGGAACGATGAGCTTTACGAGATATACGGCGACATTGACATAGTTCAGCAAATTAAGAGACAGTGGCTGCGCTGGCTAGGTCATGTCTTTTGAATGGATAAAAACACTCCGGCTCCGAAAGTGTTCGACGCAGTACCCGCCGAGGTAGACAGAGGAGGATGATCCACTGTTTTGGAAAGACAAGGGGAAAAACGACTGGGGTGCTGTTTGTAAACTTGGCTATAACCGCGTACGCGTCATCTACGCCAATGAAGAAGAAGAAGATCAATGACTTGTCTTATAGATTATCAATACGTTTAACTTCATACAAAAAAAAGACAAGAATAGTATTCCAGAAGATATAAGATAACAAGGACTAACGCACCAACAATTCGACTGTATAATTCCTTCAAACCCTCTCTTTCAAATAGTACATACATACATAGATTATAACTAACAATTCAACTAAACAACTAAACACTACGCTCTTCATATCAAATATTGTTTACGAAGACATTAATTAACCCGCTTATATCCAATTGCACATGCCCCACCACAACGGGGGACTATTACCTGGTATTTGCGTTAATGAGTTAGTCATTTTACTGTCAAGTGCTTGAGGATTATCAGTGCTTAGCTCGACACCTCAATTGCCGCCTCTAGCCACGCCCCACACGAATACGCCGCTCTCACGCAAACCACGACAACGACTTGGCGACTCAGCGACTTGGTGACTTGGCGACTTTATGGGTTGAACCGTACGCTTCAGTCGCACTAAGATTTACGGGCGGCTTTAAAATATATGACCAATTTTCTTTCATGTGGCACACAACGACGCACTTGATACATATGAAGTGGCATGATGAGTGCTGCGAAGAAAACAGCTAAAGCAACAAACTGCGCTTAGTCGTGAGTGGCAGAGAGCAAAAGCATTTGCTTGTCGTAATTCATGCGATGAGTTCAAGCGTGAAATCCGTTTAATTGTAAGTTTTTTAGAAAATCATTGACTTGTATAATGTTTTGCGCGACATTTGTCTTGCGATTTCTTGACAACGTGCGCAGCTGTGTTGTGTTGCTGCTGTAGTCGCTGACGGAGCGGCAGTTATGCTCCGCTCTAATCTATTGCTCTTGGTAGAAAGTTTAAATTGAATTTAAAGACAATTTAATGAGCTTTCGGAAGCGAGGCAATAACGCGTTGGCGCACACATTGCATGCAACACGTTAAAATGGCTGATTTCAGCTGCTAAGTGTGAATGTCTGTCAACTGTAGCAACACTTTCGGCGGCAAGGTCAACTAAGTTGCGGTGCACAGTGCAACGAAATGTTAAAAAAATAGGGTAAATTTCATTATTAACAAGAAGGGGTTTTGATAAAAACTTCATGGATTTTAGAAGAAGTCTTTAAAGAATATGTTTCTTTAGGGATGATAGTGAGTTGAGTTCAGTATTCACCACAACACAGGCAAAATATTTATAATTAATTGCACGTCCTAATGTGCCCCTCCGTAATGCGATCCTTTGTGCCAAATTTCACTTTAATATCTTTATTTATGGCTTAGTTATGACACTTTATAGGTTTTCGGTTTCCGCCATTTTGTGGGCGTGGCAGTGGGCCGATTTTGCTCATCTTCGAACTTAACCTTCTTATGGAGCCAAGAAATACATGTAATAAGTTTCATCATGATATCTCAATTTTTACTAAAGTTACAGCTTGCACGGACAGACGGATGGACAGACGGACGGACGGACAAACAGACATCCGGATTTCAACTCTACTCGTCACCCTGATCACTTTGGTATTATAACCCTATATCTGACTCTTTTAGTTTTAGGACTTACAAACAACCGTTATGTTTTATAATACTTCCTTAGCAACTTTTTGCGAGAGTATAAAAATATATTATAAAAATTATTATATAATATCATTTTATTCATAATACAAAAAACATAATCTTTATATAGTAAAATAATGTTTCATATTTCGTTAAGTTATTTAAGTTTTTTTTTCAATTTTTTTTATTGAAATCATTTTGTTCTATAAATTTTTATTTATGAAATTTATAATATAAAATATTTTTACTCATTATACGAAAAAAAAATATTATTATACAATTTAATAATATTTTACAACAACTCAAAATATTTATTTTTTCAATAATAGCAAATTTATGTTTTCCTTTTTTTTTAAAGCTTCCTACTCTCAACCCACTGTGCAAAAACTCAAAATAAATACTTTTTTTTAATTATTTTTTCACACAATTTTACACACTGTGCAACAACTAAAAATAAATATTTATTTTTATTATAAAAAAATTATATTTTTCATCACTGTGCAACAACTCAAACTACATATACATATGTATGCATATTATTTTAAATTATAGCAAAATTAAAGTTTTCTATTTTTTTTATTTTAATTATTTTTTATAAGATTTTAATTATTTTTAATTTAAAAATATTTAAAAATTTAACAGAAAAAATATTTTTTCCTCATATTTTATATTATAAAAATTTCGCAATTTTCATATACTCAACCCACTGTGCAAAAAATTAAAATAAATACTTTTTTAAATCATTTTTTTTATAAAAATTATTTTTTTTACACACTTTTATTTATAAAAATTATAGTAAAATTTTTTTCATAATACAGAAATAATTATTTTTATAGTATTTCCAAATATTTTGTGTATGAAAAATTTCGCAATATTCATGCACTCGACCCACTGTGCAATAACTCAAAATATTTTTTTTTTTAATAACAGCAAAATTATATTTTTCAAATTATTTTTTTCATACTCTCAACCCACTCTGCAGGAACTCAAACTAAATATTTTTTTCTAAAATTTTATTTACAAAAATTATAATAAATTTTTTTCCATAATACAGAAAAATGCTTTTATACTATTTCCTAATATTTTATGTATTAAAAATTTCACAATTTTCAAAAAAATCAGCTCACTGTGCAGCAACTCAAAATTAATATTTTTTTTTTAATCATAGCAAAACTATATATTTTTATTTTATTTATTTTCACTTATTTTCATGGATTAAAAGTTTTTTAACACAAAAACATGATTTTACTTATAAAAAACAAAATTTATAAAACTTATACCATTTGCTTGCTTAAAAAATTCACCATTTCCATAAACTCAACACACTGTGCAACAGCATTGCCTTCAGCACAAATTCTACCAACTTGAGGCACTGATAATTCATTTTGTAAGACTGATGAACAAATTAAAAAGTTTCACACAATAATCTCATCCAGAGTCAATACTGTGCCCAAACACACACATATATACATATCTGCCTTCCACCTAAACCTCTCAACAATTACAGCAACTGCGTCCGCCTGTGCCAACAGGGATTGGGCCAGCAGCGATTCATCGCTTTATGTACGCCACCCAAGTGTAGGGGTGTGTGTGTGTGTAGGTGAGTGGGGTGTCTTTGAATGTTAGCATGACAATACGCGGCACAACAGCCATTAAAACTTTTATACTTAACGCGCAAAGCAGGCAGACGAGGCAACGTGCGTGCGGCAATCGTTACTCTGATGATGGCATATTTACAACTAAGCTGTCTCAGGACAAGCTGCTGCCAGGCATCCTTAAGCGACTTAGCCGTCGAATTATTCGATGTTTAGGCAAAGTATTGCCAGCACACAAGGCGCGGTATGTACATATCTTATATATAAAATATATATATATATGTATGTATATATGTAATTATGTATGTATGTAAGATGAGGCATAAGAGGAAGCCTACACGTAGAGCGGAAACTTCAAACGCCCTTACTTGTCTTCATTTGCCAGGTTATAAGGTTGTCTGGACAACGCCAGGGAATTATTGCCGTACTGCCCTTGACACTGAATTGAAGTGAGCGTGCGAAAAGAAAACTTTGTTTCACTGTAACTGTATTTAATGATGCGCTACTAAAACAGAGAATTTTCATTAAACTTGATGATTGCTGAAGGCAATAATATATGTATATGATTTTTATGGAATTTTTAAGAAATTTTTCACATATTTTTAAGGTTGCTAAATAATTGGAGTACTCACAATCCGTCGTAAAGCATCGTAAAATGGTAAAATTATAAATTTTTACACTTGTTTAAAAAAATTGTTGTTGGATTTCTTACAAAAATGAGTTTACACATTTACAATTCTCAATGCTATGTTTTCAAATCGTTAGAACTTATAACTTTATGAGACTTGTGAAAACCCTAAATAAAAAAATTTTTTAACCAAATTTCACTCAAAAATGTTAAATTTTATACTAAAAAATACTCGTTTTGGACGTTTTAAATATATTTCTACAACAACGAAATTCACTTACACCTTAAAATTATATGTTCGAGCTTCTTTCCGAATTTCTGAAGAGTTTTTAAATTGAATTTTTTCAAAACTTTTTCGTTGACTTAAATCTTTTGCTTCAAAATTACCGCTTCCTTTATATTGCATGTTGTAAAAACTCGCACTTTACCATGAACATATAATTTCTTTGTCGACTTAAATTATTTAATGCGATTTTTAATGGAAAATACTTAACGGCAGGCGCCCTAAGGCCATTAGTTGGTAGTTTCAAATTGACGCAAATAATTTATTTTCATAATCATTAACGCTGTTGGTCGTTTTGTGGTTACCCATTAAAACCATGTGGCAGTAAAAATTATATGTTCGTTAACGTTTTTTCTTCACTCATTCGCTTTAATAGAGTTTCAGTATATATTACATACATTTTGTAACAAAAACGATTTGATAGCATAGAAAAAACCGCTATTTGGTATGCCATACGCAATTTGGCACATTAGCATTTATTTGTAGTTGTATGAGTGTGAGTATTTATTAGCTTATCCCAGCCTGCATTTGAGTTAAATTAGATCGCATGTTGGCAACTAGGTTCCTTCGACAAAAATCTAACCGAAATATCGTGAAGATATGTTGCCAAATAAAAATGTTTTCATACAAACACTTATTTTTACCGAACAGTTTGTATGACAGCCATAAGCTATAGTGGTTCAATACAATATACAATATACTTACATATCAAAAGTTTCTCGAAGAAAAAACAGACACGCACAGAATTTCATATCGATATCTCAAAAACTGAAGGACTAGTTGACGTATATGGATATACAAACGGACAAGGCTAAATCGACTCAGCCTGTCGCGGTGATTATCTTTAAGGATCCCCGGCGTT
The DNA here is from genome assembly GCF_024586455.1 of Bactrocera neohumeralis. NCBI lineage: Eukaryota > Metazoa > Arthropoda > Insecta > Diptera > Tephritidae > Bactrocera > Bactrocera neohumeralis. Next base: position 81,469,447 of record NC_065919.1, on the reverse strand, counting down.
TCCTTCTGGATGTTACGAACTTCGTGGCAAACTGAATATACCCCACTCAGAGCTGTACACTCTTATAGAAGGTGGTACCTTCTCTATTTATTTCGAAGCTTTGTAATCGACGAAGAGGTGGTGTGTGTCGATCCACGACGCTGGTCTCTTGTCAGTTGTTGACTTTTAAGGCCTAAAGACAATCAGATTGTTGAGGGTAGGCTTCAAACTTTCACAAAATATGCTCGATAGAACGTTATATGCGATGTTGAGAAGGCTTATCCCACGGTAGTTGGCACAGATTGTGGGGTCTCACTTTTTGTGGATCGGGCAGAGCACACTTAAATTCCATTCGTCAAGCATGCTTTCGTCGGACCATATTTTACAAAAATGCTCCTTATCAATTATTCGCCACCGTATTTGAATAGCTGGGCCGACAATTCATCGGCCCCCGCCGCTTTGTTATTCTTTAGATGGGTAATTGCTTTCGAACTTCTTCATGGTTGGACAATGGAACGTCCACGGGTCATCGATTGGGGAATCGGGTTCACCATCTCCTAGTGTTAAGCTTGCAATGTCATTCAACATCATGAAGAACTTTCCCTCCCACAATTTTAATATTCTCTGGGCATCAGTCACCAGATCACCTCTATAGGTTCTGCAAGAGTATGCTCCGGTCTTGAAACCTTCTCTTAGTCGTCGCACATTTTCGTAGAATTATCGAACATTATCCTTGTCGCCCAGTTTGTCTTTGTACTCACAGATTTCGGTCTCTCTCTTCAAAGGCTATATAAAATATGTTATATATAGATATAGAAGTAGAAGTAGAAAAACCTAATCATGAGGGAAGTGAAACTAATCTTCATTTCTATTGAGAAGGCTAAGTATGACATGAAATATGATGAAATGTTTTTACTTGTACTCAAGTAATTTCAAAAAATACCGTTCATTTGATATCACTGTTTATACTTAATTTATTATATAAATAAGTTTCACCCAATTTTTAAAACAAGTGGGAACTTTTCTCAAAAATATTGCACAAGCAATTATATACAAATTATTTTGAAAATTTTACTATAAGTTTGGCAATTGAAGTAACTAAAATTTTTAAAAAAAGTGGCAATAATCCTTAAAATAATAATTGTAATGCTTTTTTGGTCTACTTAAACTTCTTCATGCACATTTTATAATTTTGGTTTATTTAAAAGTTTAATTTAATAAAAAAAATTAACTGGTGGCAACGCTGCGGGAACAGGTGGCAACTCTGCTCAAAAATTTCGCAGAAAAAAATTATATACCAATTTTTTTTGATAATTTTACTATAAGTTTGACAATTGAGGTAACTCAAATTTTTTCAAAAAAAGGTTGCCACCTTAAAATGTCTTCTGTTTCCGTTTTTAGTCTTCTTAAACTTCTTCATGCATATTTTATGATTTTAGTTTATTTAAAAGTTTAATTTAATAAAAAAAAATTAACTGGTGGCAACTCTGCTCAAAAATTTCGCAGAAAGAAATTATATACCAATTTTTTTTGATAATTTTACTATAAGTTTGACGATTGAGGTAACTTAAATTTTTTTCAAAAAAAGGTTGCCACCTTAAGATGTCTTCCTTTTCCTTTTTTAGTCTTCTTAAACTTCTTCATGCATATTTTATAATTTTTGTTTAATTTAATACAAAAATTTTACAGGTGGCAACGCTGCTCGAACAGGTGGCAACTCTGCTCAAAAATTTCGCAGAAAGAAATTATATACCTTTTTTTTTTGATAATTTTACTATAAGTTTGACAATTGAGGTAACTTAAATTTTTTCAAAAAAGAGGTTGCCACTTTAAAATGTCTTCCTTTTCCTTTTTCAGTCTTCTTAAACTTCTACATAGCAAAACTGCAGAGAGACAAAATGGCAAATCCACGACAAACGGATCGACGTACTATACACAATCGGAGGACGCCTAAATTGTAAGCGACCAAGGACTTCAAACCCGGTCACCGGAAACGCCGTTATCTCTTTGAAGTATACTTTATGGCGCTATAATAACAACAAGTATTTGTTTTTATTTCATTATGAGAGAATCTCAATAAAAAATCACTATATATCAGCGATTATATAATATCTTTACCTTAATTGTAATTTATAAATCAAGTTTATGGTTCATTATCTCAAAATAACCGCTAGATGCCAAAATATTTACTGGGTACCCATGCACTCGCATATAATTAACAAGAAATGTTCATCCGCTTTTGACCGAATCATCGCTGCCCGTAATTATCCGCACTTTATGCCATAATTTAGTTGGTCCAACTGTGCTGACATCTGTCAGCAGCAGCGTGTGGCAGTTTTTAATGATATGTCCTAGCATTAGCGACACTAAGCTAAACGCGCACGCATACTAATTCACCCGCACACATGTTTGTGTGGCAGTGAGCACAACAACTTTGGCAGAGATATAGACAAACTGTCATGGATTTGCACATTTTTATCCCGAGCACAAACAATTTTCATTTAGTTTTAATTGACCACAGCTCTGCCATATACGAATATGCACATAATGCTTGTATGTGTACATGTATATGTGTGTGTGTGTAACCGCTCGCCTTCGGCACTGCGCTTGTAAACTTTACCACCAGACATAAAACATCGGTCAAATTAGAGATGTGTAAATGTTGAAAATATATCTATTTGTGTGATTGTATTTGTGCCTGTCTGTGTGTGTGTGTGCGTGTTTATCTCATGAAATGCGTAAACTCGCAGTAAAAGCTTTATGTATCTTTCGCTTTTGCTTATTATCTTAATGTTTACAGAATTTAAAATACCCGGAATGATCATTAATTAGAAAGCTGGAGAGATTTCATTAGCACAAAACGCTTAGTGCCCCGCATACTTACACACACACGCAGAAAAAACATAAATTCTCTAAAACTAAATAACTCTGTGGCTTTGCAATAAACTAAATCCGATAGAAGAGCATTAATTTTAAGTTCCACTAAAGACTACCATACTACTACGAGCAAAAAATAGTAAGATTTTTTCACAATTTCAAAATTCTGAATTTAATCTTCAACATCTATAACTTCCCACGCAAAGTAATCTCCCTTGGTCACAATACACTTGTGCCACACCTCGAAAATCGAATAAAACTATAAACATAACCTATTTTTGACCTACCTTGATGTGGTTTTTCGGCTTCGACTCCCTTTTGTTACGATATTCGGTCGATTGATCGCTTGTTTCCGCGACGTAAGCATAGATCCAAGACTCATCGTCAGTAATAATAAGTTACATGACTTCTTTTCAGTCGAAAAGCATTGTTTCACAGACGTAACCGCGGCGCTGTTTTTGGAAAACAACCAAATAAATTAAATGTGTTTGGAATCAATTTCGACTTTAAAACCTTTTAAGATCTGTCATATAAGCTTGACCGAAAAATTTTACTAATGACAAGAAAAGGTAGACGATGTCTGCATTATAACTTTTCTGGATTTTGTATTCTTTCCAAGGAAATAAAGGGTGTTTGCTTTAGACATAAGAATTTCAAGAAAAAAATAGAACAGGTATAATTAAATGTTAAGGCCAGGAATTTAACTTTATTAAAGGGATAAGGGTTCGCCATTATATCTGAAAAATGATTTCGGGCAAGTAACCGCCGGAAGACCCAACTTTAAACCACTTTTTTCCATGCGAGACGAGTATTCTCTTCTAAATCGACAATCGTCTCGAACTTATCTTCGAAGGCAAGCGACTTTACAAAGAAAGTCAAGGGATGTTAAATCGCACCAACTGGGATGCCACGCCATAGACTGAAGACGCGAAATAACGCTTACCAAAAGTTTTCTTCAATATATTCATTTTTTGGTGGCATGGTTGTTGAAACCAAAACTCGTCCTCCTAAAACAACTCCAATTCAAGTGCGACTGTAACATTATGACCGGCTTCGTTTTGAACCAATTTTTTCGTATGTTCATAGAGCACAGTAAACAATGACCTTTTGAGAATGTAACTACGTCTCCCATTCAAACCAAGTTTATGTGAGCTTCATTGCGGTTTTATTGTGGAAATTGGGCCCATTCACCGCATGTGCTACGCACTTGATCGTCGTTCGGCTTTAATTCTCGTACAAGTTTAGTTTCATACTCAAGAGTTAGATGAACTCATTCGGGTCTTCTTCGATAATCTGCTCCACAGCAGCAATAGCGTCTTCGGTACGCACTGAACGGCATTTCTTATCTATCTTATCTTAGCTTATCCCCTAGGGTAAATGCGGCTCGAAATCAATCCATGGTTGCTCGAATTACCGAATCTGTCAGGCGATTATGTCAATTGGACCGTTCCGACGACAGTCGGGTCTACGTAACCGGAACGGACCCGGATTTTTATCCGGCCAAGGACTGTCAACTCGGCAGAATTCTGCCGCTACAACAACAACAACCGAATATTGGAAACCATTACTTATTTTGGTAATAAATTTACACAATTTGCAAACACTGTACCGGAATAAGTCTGTTTGTTATGAAATGGCAAATCAAACTGAACGTAAGCCGAGTAATAGTTATCAGAAAGACCAACTTCGAAGAAGTATTTCCTTATTGAGTCATTATAACATATATCTTATGTAGCTGCCATACAAATTGACCGACCAATGAAACCACGCTGCTGCAGTACTAGACAGGATGCCGCCTATTGACATCGCGCGAATATACTAGCTATCAGAGCCGTCTACAAGGCAGAAAAAAACAGAGAGAACCACGAACCACCTAACCCAAATTGAGATACAGAGTCCATAGAAAACTTTTTTAAACATAAGGAAAAAGCTAAAATCTACACTCAGCCGTAGTGTAACGGTGGAAAATTTTACAACACATACTTATGTATCAGTCCTCTGATGAATGAAAAACTGTCAACGAAGCGCCAACTCCAATTATGACAAACCTAAGAAACTTACAATAGATTAGGAGTCAGTCAGTCTGTCCAATAGGAGATACTTAAATGTCTTTTTCTCTTCCATGAAGTAATACTTAATTCGGTGGTTCCTTGGGAGAGGCATGAGTTGGGAGTAGGTTAGGTTTAGCGAAATAAAAATCCACGCTCCGGCTTTTGTTGCTTTTTCCTACTATACAAAAAAAAAACCCTATCAATAGCGGAAACTGTGTTTCACAACTTCATCAAAATATCTTGAAGGCTTCATCCTTTTCGCTGTCAATATCATACAACACAATAAAAGAAGCTGACATCAATACGTACGTATTGTATATGTATGTATTGTATGTACTCTTCTGATGCAAATGGTATATACCAAATGAAAAAGCCATACATGCAGGCTTATGTACGTGCAGCAAGAACATGTTGCAAGTTTGTCAAATCAGATGTCGCGTAAAACGCACACTCGTTCGTTAATTAATTAAGACATCCCGCTGAGTCGCGTTGAGTCGCCAACAGAGTTTCATTGAATTTATGCACACTGCTATAACGGTATGCAAATTGCGAATGACGGATGTTGCAACTGTCAGCGCTATTATGCTGCTGCAGCTGACGTCAATGCTGCAAAGCAAAGCTGATGCATAAAGGCCACACATAACAGCTTTTTTCACATACCCGAGTTGCATTTTTTATTTACATAAGTGTATAGTATGTAGGTAAAAGAACGGCCAACAACAACGTTGGCGACTTCATTGCTTTTCAAGTGGGCGCGCATATATTAATACAATGAAAAGTCCGTTTTTTACGCCGCGCAATAACTTCTTTGAAAGACACGTCAATTAAAGTGCCAATTCCACGAACATAACCGTAAAAGCGGTGTACGAAGTGCGTCACCCTGTTATTTAAATGAAGCGACATTGAATAATGGTTAAATGAAAACAGCTTGCAGCTGTCGCCTGATTAAAAAATTGTTGCCGTCACTATAATTCTGCATGCAGTTAATAAATATTCACACGTTTTTTTGCATTCACGTGTCTGTAATTTACCTTTTTCATTTGCATATGCATGCGAGAGAGTAAATATTTATGACTTATGCAAAATCCTCGCATGCGGATGCGCTTTGTAGCGGGAGTAGTCAAAGGCACATAACTGCACTGGCGGCCATTTACACCAGATCAGTTTATATTTATGTGTGTGTCTGTGTAAAATAAATGAACAGCGTCCACTTCCGAGCTGCAGTTAAGCACATAAATATCAACACCAGCAACAAACAGTCCCATAACAGCAATACACTCGCATGTAGGTATTTACTGCTGGCCGCCCTTGACTACAAGGCTTTACGAGTCAAGGATAAACATACAACGGCAGCGCACAGCGGTGGACTTATAAATAAGGAAGAGTATTTGAACTGGACTATTCAACGTGGCAACGCGCGCTGTACGAGATCTTCGACGACACTGACATAGTTTAGCGAATTAAGTGACACTCAAGCTGTAAGAGTATTCGGCGCAGTACCCGTCAAGAGAAGCAAAGGAAACCATCCATTCCGTTGGAAAGACAAGATGGAGAAGGACCTGTCTATACTGGGAATTTCAAATTGATGCCAAATAGCGACTACTTCGGTAGTCGGCGCAAAAGGCCATAAATCTTCCGTAAAGCCGTCCTCTCGAAAATTCTGCTCCGATTCGTCAGTTGTTGTCATCGTCCATGGCTTTGCATGGTGCAATAGCAGGACGGGAATAATGAATGACTTATAGAATTTTCGAAGAATTAAAATTCGTCGACAGAGAACTTTACTTCTCAATTGCCTACAAAGTCTGAAGTAGCGCCTGTTAGCAAGAGTTATTCTGCATTGGATTTCGAAGCTGACTTTGTTGTTGGTATTAATGCTGTTTCCAAGATAAACAAAATTATCTACGACTTCGAAGTTATAGAGCAGCGTTCCCGAAATACCGGGTCGCGACCCGGTACCGGGCCATCAAAATAAAATCCCGGGCCGCAACATTCCCGCCTTGTTTTCACCTACTATCGATCGATCGATGCATCGTAATATTCGTAAGCGGAGATCAGCGCCCGCACGTGCCACTCACCGCTGATGACTGACCTGAAGTTGAAACAAAAGAGCGAGGCGAAAGCTCAGCCAGAGAACTTAAAGATCTTTAAGTTCTCTGGCTCAGCACTTCCTCCCCTTCCCTCCCTCACCTAGCACCGCGCAACTCCGCCAATCACTGACATTCCGCTCGGGCAGTATAAACAGGTTTGTGCAGTGTTAAATTTCCTACGTATTTTACATATCAAAACGATTATTAACAACAATACCAATGGATAAATGGATAGTAAAACAAAGTACCAGTTCCGGGAGCAGCACAAGTAAAAATTTGAGTGATAGTGAGTTAGTACGGCTACGTACAAGTTCTGATATTGATTCCAACAAACGGGTCCACGATAATGAAATAAATTAATCTTCCAAAAGGAAAAAGGAGTCATGGATCCGACAATATCTTGAAGATTACATTAAATTCGGCTTTATGGAGGGTACAGATCACAAACCACTATGTGTCATTTGCAGTGTCGCACTATCGAACGAATCAATGAAACCTTCAAAGTTGTAGCGGCAGAGAAGTTAAACAATAGGAAAAAAATATGGAGTCTACTTTTTCATAAGAAACTCAAACTCATAATCTTGTCCTGGCTTCTTATGAAATTTCACAATTAATTGCAAAGTCCAGCTATCCACAAGTTGTTGGTGAGAACTTAATACTTCCGTCGCTAAAAACTGTAGCATCTCGATTGTTCGAAAAAAAAAACAGCAGAGCCAAGTAAGTCAATTAGCGTTATCAAATAACACTGTAAAGCGTAGGATTTTGAATATAGCAGATGACATCGAAACTCTTGTCGTAAGACATCTGAAATTATGTCATTATTTTTCCTTACAAGTCGATGAAAGTACAGTCATTTCCGATAATGCCAATCTGATATGTTTTGTACGATATGATTATGATAATACTATTCATGAAGAGTTTTTGTTCTGTAAATCTTAGCCAACACGAACGACTTCCGAAGAAATATTTAACTTGATTAATGATTATATCAACAAAAATAACATTGAATTGAAGAAGTGTGTGGGATTAAGTAGTTTTTTGGAGCAACATCCCCCAACAGCTAGAGATGTAATATTTGAATTCAAAGAACAGATTTCATGATGTTAACTGGTTGGTATACTTGTAAGTGGCTTACATATCTGATATTTTTGAATTTTTAAATAGTCTAAACATGGCATTGCAAGGTAACAATGTAACAATATGTAAAGTGCAAGACAAAGTGGAAGCTACAAAAAAAAGCTTGTAGTGTGGTTATAATGCGCGGAGACTGGTAACTTTAAAGTATTTAGTAATTTATGTGAAATACAAAATGAGTACAATATTACATCTGCATTACCACAAGACATCTTAACTCAATTTAAAGAACATTTATTAGAGCTGGAGAGGAATCTTCAAGAATATTTTCCTCCAATCGATGGCAACAAAGCTTGGACAAAAAACCCATTTACATTCAAGTTAGATTGCGAAACAAATTTGCCAGATACAGATTTCGATTCGTTGATTGAAGTGTCAACTGATACAGCACTCAAGGATACATTTGACACAAGACCATTGATTGAGTTTTGGTTATCTTGTCGTCAAGAATGCACAATACTAGCCCATCAAGCAATGATTTTTTTAATGCCTTTTGTGACCACTTACAAATGTGAAGCTGGGTTTTCAACACTAGTTTACCTTAAAAATAAATATCGAAATAGACTGGAAGTGGAAACCGATCTCAGAATAAAACTTTCAGCAAATTTCAGCAAACTTGAACTCTGTAATTAAAAGTAAGCAACAGCTACATACTTCGCACCAAAAAGTGAGTACCAAAATATTATAATTTAATATTAAAAAAACATTTATCTTACCATTATTAAACGTTTATTATTTAATCTCATGTTACCGTCTTGAGTTTAATAGTATTATTGCGTGGGTCACGAAAGCACAATGTGAAAATTACCGGGTCATGGCAAAACTAAGTTTGGGCAGCACTGTTATAGAGGATGGAGCCATGTTTAGAAGTGCACGCAAGTGAGGAAAGTTCTCTGAGAGCCATTCACTTGGGAGTGGTCAGAAATGGTTCTTTTACATATGGCTCAAGCACCTCACAATTTCCGGTCTTAGACCAAGTATCCTCTGGGTAGCCAAAAAACTTCCGTCTGAAGGCGAAACATCTGTCCTCTGGGTTGTGCCGTGGGTTTGGGATCCGCTACGTAAAAATCATCCCCTATGAAGAAAAAAAAAAACAGCGGAATGAATTAAGGTCTTAACTAAATTTCGGGCATTTATAAATGTTTATATTATTTATTGAGTGTTTTTCTCTAATGAGTTTCTCTCTTGATAGACAAATGTTGAAATATCAATGGAAAATACCTTTCTGCCTTTGTAATCAAAGATTCGCACGTCTTTTTTGAAGAACTCCAGGATAAAATAACGTGGACGCAAGAGCAGGTATTAGGCATAACCTTCTAACTTTAAGTACCTACCCAGAACAGATTATACTTGTTTTTTCCACTTTCGGCAAACTCTCTACACTGCTCAGGAAGAAAAGGTCGCCATGGAAGTAATATCTTTACGTCTCTCTTATACCTCTATTGTGGCTCATTTCAAAACTGCTTCGGTGCAGTCAGCAGTCAACCTTCCTCTACTTGATCAAAAGTTTATTTCACAGATTGAAAAAGAGACTAAGAGAAGAAAGATAACAGCACCAATCTAATTTACCAGTTGTACAAATTATATTTCTTTATGTGGTCAATAACGTCGTCATCAATTAGGTATTTCACAGACTGACCACGTTTCAGTAAACGACGCACCAGAGTGGAGCTCATATTATTTGTTGACCAATTTGTTATCACCTCAATATTACGCTAAAAAAGACAATCAATAAAACTTAAGAAAAAATTTAGAAAAATATAAGTAAAAGTGCTTACAGAATACTTTGAGATAACGTCTGATTCAGAAATAAGCTTTTCGGGCTTTGAACCATAGCGGGAAATTACCACCAAACCATAACTGCACATTGTTTCAACCTGTTTAAATTGATAAATAAGAAAAAAAAACAAAAAAAAATAAAAACTTTTATGCACCTCTTCTTTCGTCCACAACTGCGGATCGGCAAATGTCTCCAACAAATCCGCACCTGCCAAAAATTTCAAATGAACTTCCTCCGTGCGCTCCGTCACTTCTGGCGACAGCCATTCTGGCAGTACTAAATCTCTCCTGCCTTCCACTTTATCTTTCATCACATTACTTATGCTGTCCTTGTGATGTTTCAACACGTCCACCGTCGGCGTCCATTGCGGCTGTTGCAACTCCCAGTCAGAGACCTAAATTTGCATTAGAAATTGAATTGCATTACAACACTGCCATTAACACACGTGTCTGTCCGAAATCAACTCACTCGTATCCAATTAGAAGTGCGCAGCGCCAATCTCAGCATGGCCAATCTGTGTGTGCCTGCCACTAATCCTGGCTTCCGTAGCGCATCATGTACTGGTGACATTATGCCACCGATCACCTCAAAGGCACCACGCCCCATTAGGTGATTTCTCGCAATCTCTATTGGATAAATAAAATGTTATCGAATCTTTTTTACGATAATGCACTCAAGTTGGCTCACCAAACATACGCCTGTGCATCAAAGTCGGTGGACTGAATGCACCGCATGCAATCAGTATTAAACCTTTCATTTTTGCTTTGGAATTTTGTTGTATTTCTGAAATATTTTTTTAACAAAAAATATAATTTAGTAAAAAATATCTTTTAGCTTGAAGTAAAATTTAAATATATATGTACATCCATAATTTTTACATCATTGACTTTGAAGTTATTGAGAAAGGTTTTTCCGGAAAGGTTCGGCAAACTGTAAAGGCAATTGCTACTGGTAGGCGGCATAAAACTTCTAAGACACACTATTTGAAGACCTCAGTAAGGCACTGGGTATTCTAATATGCATATCGTGTGAAGTTTAACCTTAACATAACATCTCCTATGGTTGACTCAGCACATTTTGGTTAATGTTTTGGGTATGAAGCGTGTCAATGCCAGACTACTATCAAAAAAAGAGTAAACGTCCCAAAAGAGATGATTTTCAGGTTACGTTGTCCTTAAACCAAATATTCATCAAACGTATCGCTACTTCTAACAAGATATGGGTTTGTGAATATGCGGTCAGAATGATCCAACAATATAGAGAATGGTTATCTGAGTTGAAGATTATGGCAAGTATACTCTCAGGAGTTCGAGCATGGCTACATGTAAAATAGCGATCTTCTAACATTTGATGCTCTTTTGAAATACGATTGGCGACTATTCTCTGGAGGTCTGAGAAAAGAAAAAAAAACTAATATCTTTTCTCTCGAACAATCCTAAGGCCGACTCATCAGATGTTGTTATCGTCCATTCATCTGCACCATATAGCAGGAAAGGGTCCATGAGTGACTTGCAGAGTTGTTCTTGATGTTAATACTGGTTCCAAGATAGACGAAATTATCTATGACTTCGAAATTATGACTGCCAACAGTGACGTGCGAGACAAGACACGAGTGCGTTGACTGTTTGTTTGATGGCAGGAGATATTTCGTCTTGTCCTCGTTCACAACCAGATTTCTTATACAGTTTGGTGAAAGCAGAACTATCGCCGCGGTTTTTGAGGCCAATAATATCCATATCATATGTTAGAAAAATCGCTTGGTATCGAACGGCGCGGAGAGGTCCTTCTTGATCCTGACGGAACTTTCAGTGTTGCTCAACGGCAGCTTACACAACCGCATTAGTTTTGCGGGGATACCAAGTTCAGAATTAGCGGCATAGAAGCAATTCCTTTTCGTGCTGTAAAAGACAGCTTTAAAATCGAAGAGGTGGTGTGCGACGATCATCCTTTAACGGGTATTTTTCAAGATTTGGCGCATAGTGGAAATCTGGTCGATCATAGATTTTCCAAGTCTGAAGACAATCAGACTGAAGGTCGAAGCAGTTTTTTGAAGGTAGCCCTTTTGTTCTTCACACACTACGCTCGATAGGACTTTATGTGCGATATTAAGGAAGCTTATCTCACCCTTTTTTTAGATTGGACAGATCACACTTAGATTCCAATCATCTTACTTGCTTTCATACGACCATATATTGCAAAGAAGCAGATATAAGTATATGCACCTTGTCCGTTCTTCGAGGCCGTCTTTGAATAGTTCGGTCGATAAACCATCGGCACATGCTGCTTTGTTGTTCTTCTTTGGGTAATTTCTATTCGAACCTTATCGTAGGTTCTTTCGAACATTACCCCTTTCAGTCATCTTTTCAAGTTCTCCATACTCACGCATTAAGGCCTTTATTTTTTGTCTGCATTTGCGTCTCGCTTTCCTCTTCAAATCTCGGTATCTATCCCACGCCGCTCGTATTGTGATCGATCGCAAGATTACGAGATAGGCTGTTCGTTTTCACTCAATTGTGACACGACAATCCTCTTCGTAGTCTGTTCTAGACTAGACTTTACTTTTACTAAAAATCAAAATACTCAAAGTTTCGTTAATAGCCTTAAGCTGTTTTGATATAATATCTACGTTAAAGTTAAAATAAAATCCATTTCCTAGTACTAAAACAACTACAACATATTTTAATTGAAATTAACTTTGCAAGACCTATCTCATTGACAAGTTTTACTGTTAGTGACTTTGTGGCTTCTTCCCTTTAATTACAATCGTGCGCTGCTTTATGCCGTGTATTGTTTCCGGGTAATAATGTATATATGTATATAAGTACATATCGTCACCTGAAATGCAAAATAACGTATCATCAAAAAATTCAAAATTGAGTTTTTTACTGATTACGATTCACCACATCATATTACATATGTGTCGCAAATTTTAAGCTTCTGCGATCAAAAATACCCAAGCTATATTAAAAATTCAAAAAAACGTATCATCAAGTGCTTGATTTCGTTAAACAAAATAACGTATCATCACTCAAGTATGTAAATATAACAAAGTGTTTTTTTTTTTTTATATCGTAGTTAGCCTTCATTTATTGTTTATGTTTATTTTTAGTGATTAAGTTCAATGTTTGGTTAGTATAGGCTACATCATTGATCGAACGTGGACTACTATATAGTCCTCATATAGAAAAGAATAACTCCTGTGTTCGAACTTATAAAAACAAAACGCTTCCCGCCAGTTCGGTGGGATGTCAAAAATGCGCCCCCAAGTGATTAAGTCCTTCAAGACAGCCAAGAAGGAAGTGTTGAGTTGTTTCCAATCTTTTTTACAGCTTCTGCAGACAACTCTTCTTGCTAGCTCATGGCACTCGATGCTATTGATAGCGAGGTTAGGTCTTCGATCAGCTCTGAATTCTCTCATTGTTAATGAGTTCAAGGCTGGAATCGCCGCTCTGCTATCTGAGTCGATGGTCACTCCTCTGAAGCAGGGTGCACTCCGGAGTAGTAAATCTACTGCTACCTTAATGGCTCCAATCTCGGCCTGGAAGACACTGTAATACTTAGGAAGTTGGAGAAACTGGAGTTGATAGAGAGCTCCTGACAGTAGACCCCTCCACCTTTGACCCATCCATGAAGAAGCTCACTGTAACTTTTCTCCAACGGCTTCTTCCCACCCACAACTCCCTCGGAATATGGGTAGAGAAGGAGCCGCCAGAGTTCGTTTTAGCGACTCCATGATCCAAGTAATCAGACCCGTGCTTTTTTAGGAATTCAGCAGCCTATTCTATTGCAAAGTTTAACAATAACTAAGAAGAAATGGCAACATCTGCAGGACCTAGAAGCTTTAATTCCAGTAGACTGTTATTACTTTTATGATAATATACCTTTTGAATAATTAGTTATTTAATAAGTAATAATTAAACATTATCCACATTTTTTAGCTTGAAATATTAAAATTTTTTCTGGTACTTATGTACATATTAATAATAAAAATAACATGAAATATAAAAAACTTGCAACTGTTTTTATTTAAAATTAAAAAAAAAAGTATTAATATTCAATTTTTTAATTTTTATACAAATTTACATTGATCATACGTTATTTTGTTTCAGAAATGAAAATTCAAAATAACGTAAGACACCTACTATAAAATTTGCTTAATTTTTTCATTATTTTTTTCTAAAATATACTTATAGGTTCATGTTAATTCAGATTTGAAAATTTTGTTTCAATATCTCAAGTGGTTTTCTTTTTATACGGTTTTTTGCTTCTCCTGTAAACCTACGAAAAGTGGTGTTACGTTATTTTACATTTCAGGTGACGATATGTATGTTATCATTGTGTTTTACATTTGGCTATAATTAAAGCTTAAATTTAAGTAAGGCTTGTAATAAGCTTCACTTCAATCAAAGGCAAATGAAAAGACAGAAAATCAATAAGGGACTATACATTAATTAATTTTATACAGAAATAACGGTATATAAACCACACATAACGTTTGAGGCTTATAGTTAAATATTGTTGCATGTAATCACAACATCTCGGCGCAACTCACACTACTCTCAGCACACTTCCGGCTGAAGCTTTAATACGCTTATCAATTCAACTGCGAAATTGTCGGTGGAGTTTCCGGTCAACGAGCGCGCAATTGCTGGGGCGTGAGTGTAACAGCTAAAATAATGTGAAACAATAAAAAACAATGCAATGCAAACAATAAATAAATTCAATCTCAGTACTTTTTGTACTAGGAAAAAAGCCACAAAAATAAAGAAAACAACAAAGAAAGCGCTTGCTAAGTTAGCTCAGCGAGTCGGCAATGGCGAGTTTCATCGCTTATGAATAAGTTTCTGCTTGAAAGCATTCAAATAGAAAACGGATAGGAAGCATGTAAAAAAAATTTTAAACCTTCAAATGCGATAAGGAAGCGATAAAGGGGATGCAAAAGAAACACAAAAAAACTGTAACGATTTTTCATTTTTCATAAACGGAAGTTAAAATCCGTTTTCTCTTTTATGTTACATTTTTGATGTGGCTCGGCAAAATTTGTTTTAAATCTTTTTCAGTTTTTCATAAATTAATTAGTTTAACCATAACTGCATTAGGGTCAAACTTTATATATGTAAAAAAATAATTTTTTCTTTGAATCACTCTATTGTATATATGACATTAGAGTGATTCAAAAAAAAATTATTTTTTTTTTCGTTTGGTACTCGGAAAAATAGACACCTCTAAGAAAGCCTCTCCAAACATGAGTTTTTAATTGTAACGGGAAGGTCCTCCTATATACAGTTTTCTATTTTTTCTTATTATCAGATAGAAAAATTTATATCTCGCTTCCAACTACTTGAAAAAATATCTTGTTCCTTAGATTTTGTAGGAAATTGAATTCTCTACAAAAAAGGTCTAATATGATTTCTTCGGAAACCCAAACGTTTAAAAGATATTAACAGTTAAAGTTTGATTATTTTTGGGAAATTTTTTTATTTTGTATGAATTTTATAACTCAATGAAAAAAAATTATTATGAATGATGAAACTTATAGGCTTTCTTAGAGGTGTCTAGGAACCTATTTTTCAGAGTACCAAACGAAAAAAAAAAAAATTGTTTTTTTGATCCACCTTAATATGCATTGATGTTTGACGATGAATATCTCGTAAACGCTTAACTTAATCGAAAAATCCTAACAGACCATTTTTATAGAGCAGTAAATTTCCTACAAAACTATGAACATTTTTATTTAAATTCAGGTTCTGTAAAGAATGTGCTTCGCGCGCTTCGCCAGTTCTGGCTCTTTGGGTATGTAAACCAGCAAAATTAATGCAATGCAATAATGAAATCGAAGCTCGTGATCTCGTCAACATTTGGTGTCAATAAGACGACAGTCTATGCAGGCAGGTGTCATTCGCCAAATACCAGTCGAAATGCTCGATCGAGTCATCGATATTTGGACTCAAGGGATGGATCATCTGAGACTTAGCAGCGGCCAACATTTGAAAGAGATAATCATCAAAAACAAAAGCCAAATAATATTCTTTCAAATGAATCTCCATTAAATTTGAAGTTTCCGTGTTTTTTCTTTAAAAAATTAGGGAACCTCGAAATGAATAAACCTTTAGATCTAATTCTAATGTACCTTTCTAAAGATATTAAAATTGGAAATGGACAATGATTTTCAGTTGAAGTAATGATCAATATGTTTTATTTATCATCGTTTTCCAATCGAAATATGGATCATTATGGACAAAAGACGAGTATCCTAAATGAAACGAACAAATTGACATAAAAAATAAGTGGGGACGTTTCGTACTACTTAAATGACAGAAACAGTTAGTTAGTTCACAAAATATTACAAACTATTATCTGTCGATTAGTCGGCTACTCGATTATGGTAATCAAAGTCCACACCTAGTATGACAGCCTAAAAACTAGCTATTTTCGGGAATAGTTCAAAGTTTTAATAGGAGTTTTTATAGCTATTTTGAGAATATGCAGTTGTCATTTAAAAAAAAATTAAATATTACAAACATTTAATTTTAAAGAACCCTTTTATTAGTGTGAAATGTTTTTTTTTTACTTTTGCTGATCGCAATATTTTTTCACCGATCATCTGTTTCCATCACCATAGATATCGATTTGTCATAACTGCACATTTTGCCAACTAGCAGAGTATTTTCGGTATGTTTTTTCTCTAGAACATACTTTCATTTGCCGTTCCGGAGTATTATCCAAAAAATCAAATTAGTAGAATTGGGATTTCTCTCGAAACATGTTTAAAAATAACTCTAAATTTCTAACACAATTTGTAAAAAATTTCAAGAGATAAACAAAATTCAACAAATTCTCGTTTAAGTCTTTAATTTCCTACCGGGTGTGAGCAACAGTTACGCACACACTCTCCTACCCAGCACTTACTCCCAAGAAACCAAGGATTTTCTTTCGCTTCGCTTGTTGTCAATAATGTCACAATGTAACATATTATACAAAGAAAGCGAAATATTATTAATGATATTGAAGTTGACGAGATATCAGCAACAACGCTGACAACAAGGAAATGACGGTAAGGCAAGACGCAATAAAGCGACTGACAAACAAAGCCACTGCACTGCTACATAACGCATAAGCAGCGAGTATGAGCATGACAAGAGCGGAGCATAATAATAGCAGCAACAGCAACAATGACAATAATAACAAATTCCATGTCAAAAACAGCAACATTATTGCTTATTACCGAACAACGAGTGTTGGTATCCTGTAGAAGCAGCAAGTGGAAGAAGGCAACTGCTGCTTCGTAACACTTCAGAGCTGCAGGTTATTTCTATTGTTTTTTCGTCGAATAGACTGTGAATGGCAAGAGAAGCTGCGATTGACAGTCAAAAATGTATTTATGTGTATCTTGTATAGCATATAGCAACAAGTTGAAATAATTGTTGTTGTAGAAACACGAAATTTCAAACTTTAAATTTAAGAATAGGATTCTGAATTTCTGACTTTTACAATATTTAAACCCTGAATAGGGTATATTAAATTTGTCACACCTAGAAGGAAGCGTCGGGGACCCAAAAACGTATATGCATACTGTATATAAATGATGAATCTGAAGAGATGAGTCGATTAAACCATGACCGTCTGTATATACGCGAACTAGTCTCCCGGTTTTTGAGATATCGATCAGAAATATTGACCACATCTCTCCCCAAGAAGCTATCCATGCATCGACACCACCGATATCCGACTGCCATAAGACATAACTGTCATACATAGTACTAATCGAACAAACTCAAGTCCTTGTACGGAAAATTTTTTATTTGACAAGTTACCTTCATCAAATTTTGCTTAGATTATTATTCAAGGCAACGCTACAACCTATTGGACAAATTGATAGGATTACTATAACATATAGCTGATATTCGTCTGAGCTCATTTTGTTCCTTTCATCGCGGGTGTTTTTTTACGTGGTGGGTCCCAAACCCAGCGCATAACCCTGAGGAAGGAGGTTTTGCCTTTTCACTTTAGCTCGCCTTCAAACGGATGTTTTCTGGCTACCGACAGAGTACTTGGTCTAAGACCGGAAGTGATGAGCCGCTTGAGCCAAAAGTAAAATAATCATTTCTGGCCACTCCCAAGTCAATGGCGCTCAGAGAACTTTTCGCCCTTGGCTCCATCCTCCAATCCTCAAAAAGAGAGACCTCACAATCTGGGATAGGCCTCCTTAATGTCACATATAAGGTTTTATCGAGCGTTCTGTGTGAAAGACTGAAGTTTTCCGTCAAAAAAATTATTGGACCTCATAGGTGTGGTTTTAGACCTGGAAAAACTGCTATCGACCAGATATTCACAATGCGTCAAATCTTGAAAAAGACCCGTAAAAGAAAAATCGACACACACTATCGTGAGTTTTAAAGTCGCTACGAAAAGGAGCTGCCTTTATGCCGCTATGTCTGAATTTAGTATCCCCGCAAATCTAATAAACCTGTGTAAACTGACGTTGAGCAATACCAAAAGCTCATTCAGAATCGGAAAGAACCTCTCCGAGCCGTTCGATACCAAACAAGGTTTCAGACAAGGTGACTCGCTATCATGCGACTTCTTCAATCTGCTGTTGGAGAAAAAATTAGAGCTGCAGAGCTGAATAGAGAAGGTACAATCTTCTACAAGAGTGACAACTGCTGGCGTATGCCGATGATATTGATTCAGAGAAGGGTTCTGAGGAAGATTTATGGACCTTTGCGCATTAGCAACGACGAATACCGCAGTCGATGGAACGACGAGTTGTACGAGATATACAACGACATTGACATAATTCAGCGAATCAAGAGACAGCGGCCACGATAGCCAGATCATGTTGTCCGAATGAATGAAAACAATCCAGCTCATATTCGTTACCCGCCGGGGGAAGCAGAGGAAGAGGAAGAACTCCACTCCGGTGGAAGGAACAAGTGGAGAAGGACCTTTCGCTTGGAATATCCAATTGGCGCCACGTAGCGAAAAAAAGAAACGACTGGCGCGCTGTTGTAAACTCGGCTATAACCGCGTAAGCGGAGTCTACGCCAATAAATAAGAAGATAGCTGGTATTCGAACTATTTGATCAATGTCAAGATAAATATCTTTTTATTTCCTTTGATGCCATGAAAGGTAAATTTCCTTTCAATGCTTCAGAATAGCCGAAGTTAACGTTTTTTCTTATTTTCTCTTTTTTAGTGATTACCTTTAGTTGAAATAGCTTAACTTGACTTAAGTGAACGAAGATAGTTCTTGTTACATTGCACAACTTCAACGTGATATTTGCCTTTAAACAATACATATGTATTGAAAGCGTCAAATACCGTTAAAATGGAGATAGATAATATACGAAAATTTTTAGAAATCAAAATACTTTCCTCAACTCATATCGACTTGATATACTACGCAATCATGTTAGAAATACATGTTGGAGTACACCAACATCTACATATTTTTCCTCCAAAAGCGCAGCACGCAATCCTTTCCTGCCATTTTCGCTGCTCTCGCCAAACCTAATTTGCCAGCGGCCACGCTCGTTTGCCTGCTTAATAAGTGTTGGCAACCAATTAGCTTTGACTTGTCGAAAGCTAAATGCACGTGACCAAACAAAAAGTGATGTTATTTAAATAAGGGAATTTCACTCTGGGCGACAGAGTCAGCGACCCACACGAACACATACGCAGCAACCTATTTGTGGCAAAGGGATATAAAGTATTGTGCTTTTGTTGAATTTTAATTACAAAATGCCACATTTAGCCATACAGCGACACACGTACTATACCAAATGATGTGAAATAATCATTAGTTATATTAATTGGAGAAAGCATTGGCTTTCAACCTTCAAACGAGAGTGTCTTTGTGCGATAATTTTAGAAGAAACATTTTCAATTGTATCAGAAGTAGCTTAAATGCCAGCACTTATAGACAATTTCAAGTATGAACTAATGCAGCAAACTGTTTCAAAACGTCAAGTCTTATTCATTGTTCCTAAAGACTCCGCTTTGGGTTTGTTCGCCTCGTGATATACTTGTATATTTTTCTTAGTTTCTATAAATGAAAAAATAAAAAATATTTTGAGACATCCTATGGCAACACATCACCACAGTGATGACACCATTACCATACCGATGCACCCACTTTTCAAAAAGGATGGACAGCGGGAAAGCAGACACAATTCGTTCGAAACTTTCGCCATATACACTTTTCGCATCTTAACATTCGTCTACAACACATCCTTTTGCACCCTGCGCCGCGTCGACACCTTTCGCCCGTTCCTTCGATCGACATCCCGCGCTGACCTACAGCGATCCAACAGTGAACCTCAATAGATTATTTTGCAAAAATTATACTTTGTTAAGTGTCAAAATTAATCCTTTTTAATAAATTAAATTATGTTAAAGAATATAAGACTATTTATTCTTGCCCCCGTTTAAACACATTTATTAATATTATTATTTTTTTTTTTGCTGAAGTGCTTCCGAAGTAAACTAAATTTCATAACAATTTTAATTTTCCCTGCTTGCCACATAACTTTGGACTGCGTGGCATAAAAAGTGTAGTCAAAAGCGAGTGCAAAGCAGTGAAAAAGCGGCATTAAATTTTCCCCTACAACTTTTTATCAAGTTAGACTGCGAGTATTTGCTTTTGCTGTTGTTATATCAATGTGATTGTGAACTATGTGTCATTAGCAAAAATTTTAACTTTTTTAATTAAGAATTACCAGTGAAATGGAGGCCAGGGATTCGCTAGACAAAACGTAATGCGAAGATATGAGTGTAGAAATGTTTAATATGTCTTTTGTATGAATGGCTTAGGATTGTTTATTATATAAATTATTATACATTTCAATAAAAACACGCAATCCTTTGGGTCTTTGGAAGCTTTTGCTTAGAGATCAAACAAGATTATCGATTTTTTGGTTAAAGAAAGATTCCTATAACATGTTTATTAAACATTTTTGGAAGATAACTTGAAGCCTTTCTCATTATTGGGGTTTATTAGAATTATTACACGCAGAGTCTAGTAAGATTGCGGCGAAGTTTGTAACACACAGCAGAAAACGTCTGAGGCCCTCTAAAATATATACAAGTATATTATATTAGGTTGTCAAATATCTCCCGCCTTTTTGTCTTTTGAATTTCGCGGCTATGTATAAAGCGCTACAGAGCTCGTATCTGGCAATACTATACATCTTTGAAAGATCTTGACATAACCTACAAAACGACGCTATGCATGATTAGTTTGGATATTGCGTTCAACAGTTATAGACGTGTAAACATGCAATTCGCGCTATTTTAAAGTTTTCCTTCTTTAAAGGCAAATTCGCTAGAGAAACGTTCCGTGAGATTAATGTTGTTTTGGGGGATGGTACTCTACCACTTCGAACTGCGGACGAATGGTTTCGACGATTCAGAGCGGGTGGAAACGACACCATTGATAAGCCACCCGGCGGAAGACCTGTGACGACGAATACCGATCAAATCATGGAAAACATCGTGTTAGACCAGCATGTCGTGACATCTCGTGACATCGCCCAGAAGATGGGAGTTAGTCACCAAACCATTTTAAACCATCTGCAGAAGGCTGGATACACAAAAAAGCTTGATGTTTGGATGCCGCATGATTTGACGCAAAAAACCTTCTGGACCAAATCAACGCCTGCGATATGCAGCTGAAACGGAACGAACTCGACCCATTTTTGAAGCGGATGGGGACTGGCGACGAGAAATGGATCACATAGGTCGAAGGCCGGTGAATCGTCCCAAACAGTGGCCAAGACGGGATTGACGGCCAGGAAGGTTTTGCTGTGTGTTTGGTGGGATTGGAAGGGAATCATCCACTATGAGCTGCTCCCATATGGCCAGACGCTTAATTCTACCATCTACTGCGAACAACTGGACCGCTTGAAGCTGGCGATAGACCAGAAACGTCCAGAATTGGCCAACAGGAAGGGTGTAGTGTTCCACCAAGACAACGCTAGACCACACACTTCGTTGATGACTCGTTAGAAACTACGGGAGTTCGGATCGGAGGTTTTATCGCATCCACCATATAGCCCGGACAGAGCGCCAAGTGATTACCACCTGTTCCTGTCCATGGCGAACGCCCTTGTTGGTGTAAAGTCGAACTCAAAAGAGGCTCGTGAAAAGTGGCTGCCCGAGTTCTTCGCAAATAAGGAGGGAAGTTTCTGCGAGAGGGGTATAATGAAGTTGCCGTCAAGATGGAAATAGATTATTGAACGAAACGGCGCATATTTGAACTAAATCCGATCACAGTAACACTTTTTATAAAGCATTGAATAAAAAGCAAAACAGCGGAAGGGAGATATTTGACAACCTAATATTATACTCGTATGTATAAATGATCTGCGTGACGAACTGAGTTGATTCAGACATGACCGTTCCTCTGTCGGTTAGTATATTTGCGAACGGGTCTCTCAATTATGGAAATATAGGTCTGAAAATTTGCATATGTTCTTTTCTCTCGAACAGCTCCTCATTTGTCGGAAGCTTTTGTATGAACAACTTTGTTATTTGACAAAATATCTTAGTCACGATAACGCCACAACATTTGAAGAATATTTGTCAGATCAGACTGCTATATCATATAGCTGCCATACAAACTGATCGGTAAAAATTAAGTTCTTATATAAAACTTTTTTGTTTGACAAGATATCTTCACGAATTCGGCATGGATTATTGTCTAAAATAATACTATAATATCTAAAAAATATTTTTAGATCGGAGAACAATAGTATACGGCTGCCATACAAACCGACCGACTAAAGACAAACTCTTGTGTGGTACTTTTTTTATTTTTGAAGGGTATCCTAGACAAATTTATTGTTTTTTTGTTGTTTTTTTACAGTAGCAAACTATATAACAGCACAACTCACCTAAGGTTATCAATTATTGCCCAAAATGCAAGTGAGCCATACATTTTTCAGCAGCAAAATAGCCAAACTTCGGAAACTTCAATAATATCTGGATCTTACAACAAAAGCATTGGCATTAAAATTCAGTAATTCTTGCCCCTATTGTAGTACATTACAATCACAGGCTACATAGAGTCATGTTCATCATACGTCCTGTATAACATCTGCTTCACGCTTTTGACTACAACCAACTCTTTTCATATACTACAAAGAAACTGTGGCACACATTCCGTAAAAAATATGATCAAGAAGCAGAAGTTGTTGCGGTAGTATTAAAAATTAATATCTATTCTTAATGAGTTGAGTGTATTTTTCGTCTGTTCCGCTTTTATTATAAAAGTATGTATTATTATTATAATAAAGATACTAATAACTCCAAACTTAACATTTTAAACACTTTCACTACACATACAATTTCCCCGAATTTCCATAATTTTTATTGTCAAACTTTATTTTAGCTTTTTTATATACATACTTAAAAACAATAAATAACGGTATATTTTTCAGCAACGCCATTACCATAAATAGAAGTCAATCACTTTGTCATAATTGACATAACCACGAGACAAATTGAAATTCATGAGTTTCTGCGGCTAAGCTACTAATTTAACATACCGTTATGTGCGCATATTGACTGGATAAATGTGAAATAGCATGTGACATGTTCATCAACACATCAATCAGGGTCAAAGTAGCAAACGGCGTTCAAACAGGGCATGGGTAGGGTTATACAAGTATATACATAAGTGTCATTGTATGTGTGTTTATTAATGTACAGCTATGCCACCTCACTTTTGGTCAATAAATGTCGAAGTCGTATACACACATACACGTAGGTATATGCTGCTGTCACCTACACCAGCTTATCAAACTTTCAAAAAATTATTCATAATTACAACAATATTTTTTATAAAAAGTCAAAACTGCTGTTAAAGGTGTTTGAAGTCGGTAACTGAAGCTCGTAAACCCAAAATTATTAAAACGAAACTTTGTTGTGGTAACTTTGATTCCACAAATAAAAAAGGGTTGCGGATTAACATATTTTTAAAAATTTCGGTTTAGTCATTATTAGTTTGGTTCGTGGTAAAACATTAAAATATGGCTCAATTCATTTGACACGGGTAGCCAATTTTTTGCGGTGTGTGTGCATAAACCTCAAAATAATAATGTCAAAAACTTTAGCCAGCAAGCATCAATGAATTTTAATTTTTCACCTGGACTTTCGCATTAACCACCAGTTTTGCCTACAATTTCATCAACTCCGGCTGCGGCCTGTACAGCACATGCTTTTTTGAGCTTCAAGGGTGACTACTAAAAGTAATTAAAACAAGCCAAAATCTGAAACAAAAAATTTGAAGTTAATTTTGAGAACTGACTATAATAATTACTGTAAATTTAAAATTAAAAAAATTGTATTTTTTCATTCAAATAACACGCGGGGTCTGTGTAGTTAAATGATCAATGAGTTTATTCTCAAATAGTCATTATAAACAGTTTTTAGAGTCATAAAATTTCCTGGAAGTATAGCTGTCAAACCAGTTGTTAAAGTTGTCATGAGTCTTTTGCACTTCTAGACAACGGATAAACATTTCAAAATCGATACACTTTAACTGCCAGTTTATCTTGATTAGTGAGATGCGATTCTGAATTAACGAAATACTCGTCCAGTGCATAAATCTGTCATATTTTGAGTACCAATATAGAAGAAACTTCTCATTGTGCCTTGTATCCAGGAAAAGTCACGATCAAGTGTGGCTTCCATGTCAAAAAAATTATTAATTTGTAATTTTTCAACCCCAAATCGGAACTAATGTTGTTGTACTTAATGAGGCGAATAATTCTGAACTTTTTGTTCGATACTTTGAATTAAACTATACTCATTTAGATCGTTTAAATTCACCAGTCTGGCTGTTAAAGGGTTGCGTCAAGTCAATGGTCAATGACAATGAAGTAACTACGATTGACTGGTTGAAAAAAATCCAGCTATTGGCAAGATAGATGAAATACGCTTTAAAAAATTCGTAAAATTTAGCTTGCGGGTTTACCTTCATAAGAAAAAGGCTCTATGCCAGAAAACTTATTCAAACATTAAATTTAAATTTGCAAACTAATGATATTATATCATCATATCAAATATAACCAATATATAACTATTTTATATCCAAAACTCAAATTTTTTTAAATAAGAGTGGTTTCCATTATATCGTTTTTCCTTCGCCTGTAAACTTATAAAAAGTGATGTTACGTTATTTTGCATTTTAGGTTACGAAATAATCATCAAAATTTTCAGTTGTCCTCTGGTTGAGACCGCAATTTGAGCAAAAAGTTTTTTGAGTTTTTTAGTTTAAAACTCGAGTCAGTATACTTTGTGGTGATAGAGCACACCTCTGTCTACTGCTCTAAAGCTACAACACATAAAAAAATATTTCGAGAAAATATCATATAGAACTTTTTCGTATAACAAAAGATGGGTTTCCGCCTTTCTTAGCTGGTTGTGTGTGTATAGGAAATTTTATAGCATTTCGCTATAATTTTGAAAAAAAAAACAAAAATGTTAATTTCGGAGGCATGGAAGCTATAATACCCTTTACAGATAATTTTCTTAGAGAATAATAAGAAATATTAAGATCTTTATCTTATTTTTATCAGTTAGTTTCTTTGAAATCTATATACCGTAGTGACCCGATCTGATACATATGGTGTGGTAAGAGATTGTAGCGTTGCCTTAGAAAATGTTTAATTTTGAATTTTGTGAATTTTTCTTGTCTTTTCCATGCAAAAACTTGATTTTAATCAATCAGCTTGTGTGGTATGGCAGCTTTACAGGTATACTGTAGTGGTCCGACCTCAGTGGTTCCAAAAAATTAATAGAGGGGAAAAAGGACGTAAGCATAATTTCAGGTCAAAATCTCATAAAATGAAGTACTATTTCTCACAGATGAGTACAAATGCAGTCAGACAAACACATGGGCATAGTTAAATGAGCTCCGCTCACGAGTTTCAATTTCAGGCATAAAATAGTCGGTTATCATAGCGCGACAACGAATTCCATTGCATTGACGGTTACGTTCTCCCCGACATCATTTTTTTATACTGTCGCAACAAAGTTGCTAAGGAGAGTATTATAGTTTTGTTCACATAACGGTTGTTTGTAAGTCCTAAAACTAAAAGAGTCAGATATAGGGTTATATATACCAGAGTGATCAGGATGACGAGTAGAGTTGAAATGCGGATGTCTGTCTGTCCGTCCGTCCGTGCACGCTGTAACTTGAGTAAAAATTGAGATATCATGATGAAACGTGGTACACGTATTTCTTGGCTCCATAAGAAGGTTAGGTTCGAAGATGGGCAAAATCGGCCCACTGCCGCGCCCACAAAATGGCGAAAGCCGAAAACCTATGAAGTGTCATAACTAAGCCATAAATATGTAAAGATATTAAAGTGAAATTTGGCACAAAGGATCGCATTAGGGAGGGCATATTTGGACGTAATTTTTTTGGAAAAGTGGGCGTGGCCCCGCCCCCTACTAAGTTTTTTGTACATATCTCGGAAACTACTACAGCTATGTCAACCAAACTCTATAGAGTCGTTTTCTTCAGGCATTTCCATATACAGTTCAAAAATGGAAGAAATCGGATAATAACCACGTCCACCTCCCATACAAAGGTTATGTTGAAAATCGCTAAAAGTGCGTTAACCGACTAACAAAAAACGTCAGAAACAGAGGCAGAGGGAAGCTGCACCCAGGCTTTTTTAAAAATTGAAAATGGGTGTGGCGACGCCCACTTATGGACCAAAAACCATATCTCAGGAACTACTACACCGATTTCAATGAAATTCGGTATATAATATTTTCCTAACACCCTGATGACATGTACGAAATATGGGTGAAATCGGTTCACAACCACGCCTTCTTCCAACATAACGCTATTTTCAATTCCATCTGATGCCTTCTCTGTATAATATATATGTACATTAGGAACCAATGATGATAGCGGAATAAAACTTTACACAAATACGGTATTTGAAAAATATGTAAATGACGGATAAAGAAATCTCGATTATCACTTTATAATGCGAGAGTATAAAATGTTCGGTGACACCCGAACTTAGCCCTTCCTTACTTGTTTTGCATAAATATGGACGGATAGTTCCGCCGGCCTACAAACCACACCAAACCGTTGTTTTTTTCTGGATGAAATAATAGCTCTTGAATCTCTTCAGGTTGCTCTATGTCGCAAATGACGCAATTTCGCTTGTTTACATACCCATTTTGCCTTATCGCTGAACAAAGTTTGGCTCGAAAATATCGGGCCTTCTTGGAACTTTTCAAGATCTCTTAGAGCGAAGCGTTGTCGCTTGGGAAGGTCAATTGGCTTCAGTTCCTGCATAAGCTTTTGTACGCTTTCACTTTAAGATCTCGAAGTAAAATGCTTTTAGTCGATCCATACATCTGTCCGAGTTGCTGCGAACGGCGCCGAATCGACTCTCTACGATCTTCATGTCCACTATCAGTTACGGCTGCTATATTTACTTCACTTATTCAATACTGGGTCTCAATCTAGAAAATAGTACACTCAGTATTCCGATTACGTTGACCATAAGCTCTTTACAGAACTTGAATTTTCGTAGTAAAATTTAACGAATTGTAATCGTTGTTAATGCGTAAGTCTTTTCGTAATGAAATGACTGTCATAATTATGGAAATAGAAGAAACACTTATACTTTTGTTACAATCCATTTTTTTTTTTGGTTCATCGGGTTTTATAGATATTACACTAAAATTAACTAATTTTTCAATTTGTTTTAATTACATCGCTCTTCTGTAATTATCCCCCAATACTAACTACATTTCCAACCAAGAGAATTTACAGATTTTCTCATAAAAATCTATAAAAGTTCTTCTTAAAAATTCAAAGAGTAACTAACGTCTCCTCAAGTATTTAATCTTCAAAAGTTTGAGTACATTAAAATATATGTGTGTGACAAAGAAAATGTCTGTCGTAAACACGTGGACAGTATCTAAAAAATGGGCAAAAAGTTGCACACACATGCATACACACCACAAGTAAACCACATAAACAGTGACAGACATCAGTAAATGACAAGCTTGCTTAGTTACACATACATTTACATGGAAACACACACACATACATGTATGTCTCCAATATACTAAGTGTGTTTGCCAAGGCGGCCAACTTTTCTAACTAAAATTTGTGCAAAAATTCATAGCGACCGAAGACAACACCAGCAACAACCACACAACACGTGGCAGGAGCCAATAAATTCTTATGAAAAAGGCTAAAAGCAACTAATGCCAAGGAGTTATTGCGCACAAGCCAAACAAATACAAAGTGGCGAGGAGATCGAAGACTGGCGCGGCAAAGCGTTTTACTGGAAAAGAAAGAGCAACGAAAGTGCAAAAAGAGTAAGTAGTGCGTATTAAGTAGAAAAGTCTGCAAAAGTAAAGAAAACAAAAGGAGTTGAGTGAAAAAAACTTTTTGCAAACAACAAAAGTGTCAATATAAGTTTGCGCCAACACGCACAATCCCAGGCAAAAGGACACGTGACAAGCGGATGCCGCCGATTGCAGCGCAAGTGTCCAGAAATCAGCCATACAATTTTGCACGCGCAGTAGTATTACGGGAGCGCGCACACGCATTCATGCACACACACTCATGCACACAGGAACACGCTCACCTTCTATAAGAATAAAACGGATTGCTAAGAGCATTAAGTTGAACAAGGAGGCTTCTGGACACACTTACAACTGCGATTAACTGAAAAGTGGCAAAACTCGTATTAGCAGCTTCTGTTTGAGAACGAAAATCATATTTTTAATATTTTACAATTATTCAATAATTAAATTTAAAAATTAATATGTACCCAGATCAAGGCATATTAAGTTTCCACGAGTTTTACAACACCCAACGTGATACAGGGTTTGTCAGGAAAGTAAAAAGACTGAGTCGATTTAAAAAAATTATTGAACCAATGGTAACAATTCTTTAAAAACTTTCAAAATAAGCTTCACCTGGGTTGATGCAGCGCTGCCAATCCGATTTTCAAGCATTGAAGGCGTTAGGAAGGCATTCTCCGGAATAGCTTTGATAGCCGAGGTGACTGTTGTATCCGCTCTGTAGACTTAAAATGTTTGCCTTTCATCGGCCTTTTCAGACTAGGGAACAAAAAAAGTACGGGGGGACCACTTCTGGACTGTAGGGCGGCTGCGGAAGCGTTGGGATGCCAGCCTTGGTTAGGTAGCTGTTCACAAGAAAGGCGGTGTGAGCCGGAGCGTTGTCGTGGTGCAACTTCCAATCGGCTGCGATGTCTTGTCGGACCCGATTGACCCTTCGTTTGAGTCTCTTGAGGACTTCCATGTAAAACTTTGATAAATTTAACTTATAGGCAATTAAACGAATACTTAGTTGGCAGTCTGAGTTCAAAACTTTGCGCATACGAGTCATATTGTCGGTGTTTGTCCAAGTCGCAGGTCTGCCAGCACAGTATTCAGCGACCTCTTCTTGGCCTTCCAAAAAGGCCTGGTGGCACTAAAACACACCACTTTTTGCTAAAGCAACATCTGGGTAAACCTGCTTGATCATGTCAATCTCTGTTGCAGATTTATCGAGTTTCACATAGAATTTAATCGCGTACCTTTGCTTTAACGAACCGCTGAATTTTCGGCTTGCACCACTCACAGAAACACATCGCGCGAAAATGTTTATGCTGACTCTCCAGGTGCTCAGAGATAACTGACCAGCCGCTCGTTCTATTTCTTTCCGGGCAAACCCTGCATAATCAATAAATATAACACGTCCTTTTCTCAACAAAGAGCTGCTCATTTGGCGGAATCGCCGATATCGGACGGCCATAGCATATTGATGTCATACAAACTGACCGATCAATCTCAAGTTCTTGTATGGAAAACTTCTTTTATTTGACAAGATGTCTCCACAAACTTTGGCTCTGATTATTGTCGAAGACACCGCTATAATCTTCGAACAAATTGCGCAGTTCGGACTACCATAGCATTTAGCTGGTCCGTAATCGTGTTTCAGAAATTATTTGACCAATTTCAAACAATGGAATCGGAATTTGCACCAATGTCCAAAGACATCTGTTTACGATACTCTTTTTGAAGCAAATTCAGCTTTATAGGGACGAGTAGAGCAAGACGCGTTTCATACCTAAAATATCTACCAAAATCATTCATTCGAACGGACTCAGGAGATGTCGAGCTCTCTTGTCATCTCTCTAACACTTGCCTGACGATTTTCAACCACAATATCCGTCACTTTTTTAATATTTTCATCAGTTGAAGAGGTCGAAGGTCGCCAAGAACGAGGTACGTCTTCAACGATCACTCGACCGTCTTTGAAAGCCTTGTACCACTCGTAGGCTTGTGTTTTTGATAAAAAATAAATCACAGTAAGCCTTTTCCAACACTTGCAGTGATTCTGCACACGAATTGTGGTTAGAAATACAAAATTTTAGATAAATTCTTTTGTCGATATTTTTATCCAATGTAAAAATCGCAACGCGCTACTGAGGTGTACCGACTTAAGACCCCACAATCTGCGCCAACTACCGTGGGATTAGCCTCCTGAACATCGCATATAAGGTTCTATCGAGCGTATTGTGTGAAAGATTAAAGCCCACCGTCAACAAACTGATTGGACCTTATCAGTGTGGCTTCAGACCTGGAAAATCAACAACCGACCAGATATTCACCATGCGCCAAATCTTGGAAAAGACCCGTGAAAGGAGAATCGACACACACCACCTCTTTGTCGATTTCAAAGCTGCTTTCGACAGCACGAAAAGGAGCTGCCTTTATGCCGCGATGTCTGAATTTGGTATCCCCGCAAAACTAATACGGCTGTGTAAGTTGACGCTGAGCAACACGAAAAGCTCCGTCAGGATCGGGAAGGACCTCTCCGAGCCGTTCGATACCAAACGAGGTTTCAGACAAGGCGACTCCCTATCGTGTGACTTCTTCAACCTGCTTCTGGAGAAAATAGTTCGAGCTGCAGAACTAAACAGAGAAGGTACCATCTTCTATAAGAGTATACAGCTGCTGGCGTATGCCGACGATATTGATATCATCGGCCTCAACACCCGCGCCGTTAGTTCTGCTTTCTCCAGGCTGGACAAGGAAGAACAGAAAATGGGTCTGGCAGTGAACGAGGGCAAAACGAAATATCTCCTGTCATCAAACAAACAGTCGTCGCACTCGCGACTTGGCTCTCACGTCACTGTTGACAGTCATAACTTTGAAGTTGTAGATAATTTCGTCTACTTAGGAACCAGTATTAACACCACGAACAATGTCAGCCTGGAAATCCAACGCAGGATTGCTCTTGCCAACAGGTGCTACTTCGGACTGAGTAGGCAATTGAAAAGTAAAGTCCTCTCTCGACGAACAAAAACTAAACTCTATAAGTCCCTCATAATTCCCGTCCTGCTATATGGTGCAGAGGCTTGGGCGATGACAGCAACCGATGAGTCGACGTTACGAGTTTTCGAGAGAAAATTCTGCGAAAGATTTATGGTCCTTTGCGCATTGGCCACGGCGAATATCGCATTCGATGGAACGATGAGCTGTACGAGATATACGACGACATTGACATAGTTCAGCGAATTAAAAGACAGCGGCTACGCTGGCTAGGTATGTTGTCCGGATGGATGAAAACACTCCAGCTCTGAAAGTATTCGACGCAGTACCCGCCGGGGGAAGCAGAGGAAAGGAAACCTCCACTCCGTTGGAAGGACCAAGTGGAGAAGGACCTGGCTTCGCTTGGAATATCCAATTGGCGCCACGTAGCGAAAAGAAGAAACGACTGGCGCGCTGTTGTTAACTCGGCTATAATCGCGTAAGCGGTGTCTACGCCAATTAAGAAGAAGAAGAATTATAGATAGTCTTACCAACTTAGAAAACTACAGGTTTTTGGAATATAATTTACGCAAATAAATTAAATTACAGTTTCTAACCAATCCTTAGTCGTAATTTTTTAACGTAACACTCCACATAGGTCCATATGAGTTACTAATCTATTTTTTGTTTAATCAACAAATTTTACCAAACGCAGAAACTAAACCTATTAAAATGAAAAAATAACTACAGAATAATAAAGGTGACAAAGGGTTACAAGATATTAGAGTAACAACAACAACTCACCAAAAAGTGCTAAACAAAGTGCAAATAACTAAAACGTAAATCCCTTAAGGCTACTTCCAAAGGCTGACAATGAGCCTTTTGGTGATACTATTTCTACGATTTTCCTCGCTCACAAACTTTCAATGTCAGTAAACAACTTTTTTTCGATTGCTTATTCAGTGCTGTCACTTCAGTGTTTCGCAGCCCCAATCTCGGTCCGTCGACAAGTGTGTTCGCATTGTTTCGTCGTTATCAGCTTGGATTTGCCGTGTGTATAACGGGTTAAAGGGGTTTAAAGAAAATCAATTTTCAATTTTCTCTCACATACACACATACACATAAAGTGCACACACAGAAATAAAGACACTCTGCAAATTGATATTTGTAATTTTATAGCAATTTATAACTACCTAACCACACTTTTATATACCCATACATATGTAATATGTACACACAATATCTTAAGCGTATTTCGTCCACCGCTGTCACACCAACATTTTCCTGCGACTTCCCAAAAGAGAGTAATTGAAATTCATTGCCTGCGTGAAAAAGAATGTGTCAGCCGTATGGCCTCCGCAGCCCCCACACTTAATCCAAACATTTTTCACTCCCTTGGCGTGCGTAAAGCAGCTTTCGCAGATTTCCTCTGTGTGAGCACATACTATATATATGTAGGTTATGTTTGTCTTCTTGTTCTACTTTATAATGAAGAAACATGTGTGTTAGTTAGTCAGCCCAAAGGTTAGTTGCGGCAAGAGAAAGCCACTTGGCGGCAATTATGGTCGGCGATGTCACTTTGAGTTCTTTGTTTTGCTTCTGCTTTTGTGTTTCGTTTTGGAAAAAGGTAAATGTCGCAAATCTTTCACATGCTTAACCGAACCATAAGTGTTGTTATGGCGGAAACTCTTTGTGGTGATTTAGGTAGACACTTTTTATGCTCCACGAAAACACATAAGACGATTTTTGTTCTTTAAGCGAAGTGCATTTTCCTGGAAGTTGGTAGATTGCGTAAACGATTTGCGTTTTTACTTTATCAAAAATTATGTTGCTTCAATCAGTCTTATTCCAAGGCAGTCTACTTTGTTATTCGACTTTTTTAGACGCCTAGTCACAGCGGAATCGCTGGAAACTGCAAAGCCGTTGAACTTGTCAAGAGGACCTCCTTACTCCAATTCCATCAGATTCGGAACGAGTTTGTACTCTGCTGTCCTCTTGCGCTCTTGTATTGGATCTATTGGCTTTCAGACGACAAAGATGAGTGTTCACAGCACTCGAGTATTCAGAACTATCCAAGTAAGATCCTGCATTACATTTGCGATCTAATCTAATATAAACTTTTCTTAGAACTGGGAGTATTTAATATTGAAATCCAAAAAGAATATATTGGACTGAAGTGCGAAATTATATGTAAAGTGTGATCCATTTCGAGGTTCCCCACTTTTTTAAGGAAAAATCACAGAAACCTCAAATTAAATGTGGAATGTTTATTATCATTCGAAAGAACATGTCTTCGCATTTATTTTTTGAGGATTATCTTTCTCAAATATTGTCCGCGGCTACCCCTCAGATAGTCCAACCGCTGAGTGCAATTTTCGATGACTCGTTGGAGCATTTCGACTAGTAACTGGCGAATGACACAAGAGATGTTTTTTGCTTCAAGGCCTAAATGGAAGCGAGATTGTTCGCATAGACTTTAGACTGTACATATCCCCACACACGATTTTGGTGACCAATCCACCGGCCCGAAATGTGAAATTATCTGCTCATCGAAGTGTTCTCTCAATAAATCCGTTGATTGATGGGAAGTGGCGTCTTGTTGAAACCAAATGTCGCCAAGATCACGAGCTTCAATTTCAGACATCAAATAAGCGGTTATCATGGTGCGATAACGGTAGCCTTTGACGGTTACGTTCTCACCGGCATTTTTTTGAAGAAATATTGACCTATGATTCCACGGGCCCACAAACCACACCAAACCGTTGGTTATTCTGCATAAAATGGCAGCTCTTGAATATCTTCTGATTGCTCTTCGTCCCAAATGCGGCAATTTTTCTTGTTTACTTAGCCATTGAGCCAGAAATACGACTCATTGCAAAACATAATTTGGCTTGAAAACGTCAGATCTTCTTGGAACTTTTCAAAAGCCCATAAAGCGATGTCGCTTGGTAAGGTCAATTGGCTTCAGTTCTGACACAAGCTTGATTTTGTATGCTTTCAATTTAAGATCTCGACGTAAAATGCTCCAAGTCGTTTCATACATCAGTCCGAGTTGCTGCGAACGGCGCCGAATCGTCTCTCCACGGCCTTCGCGTACGCTCTCGAATATTATCCAATAATGAGTGCTGCGTCTCAAGATGGGTGATGATGTTGCGAACCTGTCAAAACAAGGCTATTGGAAATTGTATATCTACTTGCATCACCCGTTTCTTACTAGGTGTATCCTTTGGGTTTTTGGAAACATTTAGTGAGAGTCATGAGATCGTAGAAACTTCACGCCTTGTGATATCTAAAGAACAACTAAGTGTACTCATAATAAAGAAATGGATGATCTGAACCTCTTTATAGATAAACTCAATTCACTTTAGTGGATATTTTATATTCGTCGTGGGTCGTAAAAGAGTTAATTGTCAGCAAAACATACACACATCGCAGTTAAAAATCAATAATCTATTGATATTGATTTTATGAAAATGAAATGGGTTAAATATAATCCTTCACTAACCATCATTAATAACACATACATATGTATGTATGTATTACAATTCGCTTCTGAATACTATTCATAATATCTGTACAATGCACAGCGAGTGCAGGTTTAATAGAACCACATATTATATAATTTACCCACACATTCACACATTTCTAAAGCGATTAGAAATGATAAATCGTCGCACAGCTGTCACCGGGACTTAGTGTCATTACTCAAACACTCAATAATTTGCCATTGAAGTACAAGTATGCACACACTCACATGCACACTCAAGCACAAACATGTTCACTGTATCCAGGTGTTGCAGTCAACTTGTATCCACGATTCATGTACCACTTCCACTAAGCAACAGTGCAGACACACTACCGCACGCACACACTCAAGTGAAATTTTATGAATGTGCAACTTTTAAGCGTCAAACTGTTTTAACTTTGAGCACGTGACCTGCTGTCGATGTGTCATATGCGACAGTGGTATAAAATTAATTAGCGCAAAGACTGCAGGCCACATTAGCAGCACTTGTTGCAGGTGGCGTGGGGCACATTGAATGTGGCAAGTGTTGCGCTGTTACTTTGTGGAGAAGTTAAATGAATTTACGAGTTGGAAAATTTCTTTAAGTGACCTCTTCAAAGCTCTTCGATTGGAAAATTGCATGTGGATTGCGATGGAAAAGTGTTTGCCTTGCAAGTTGCAAGTGCAATTGCAGCCAATTGAATATGGAAGTGCGATGCAAGGTAAAATAGCGTGTTATTAAGAACTTCAGTTGAAATAATGTGCTTTGCCGACTTTGTGGCCATTCATTTATGTAGTATGTTAATAAATTATTGCTCTTTAAATATAATTTTTAGTTAAAAATTTTTGAAAAATTATATTGCTATTAAAATTAATAAAAGTTGCTTATAAATAAAATATGAAACATAAATAAGTAAGTAATAAATTAAATAGAAATAATGTTTGTGTGGAATATTAAATATAAAGTGCTAAATTTAAAAACAATGTCATACTATATACATATGTTATTTAGGCTGATCTATTACGAGGTTCCCTAATTTTTTTAAAGAAAAACACAGAAACTTCAAATTTAATGGGGAGACTTTATTATTATTTTTCTTTTTCAATTGTTAGGCGGCGGGGGTACGTCTTAGATGGTGCATCCGTTGAATGCAATCTTCGATTACTCGTTCGACCATTTCCACTGGTAACTGGCGTATGACATGCGTTTGGAGCAAAACATTATCCAAAGCCTGAATCGATGCAAGATATTCAGCATAGTCTTTAGTCTTTACATATCCACACAGGAAAAAGTCTAACGGTGTGATATTACAAGATCTATATTACCTATCGATCGGCTCAAAACGTAAAATTACCTGTTCACTGAATTGTTCTCTGAATAAATGTATTGATTAATACGATGTGTGGGAAGTGGCGCCGTCTTGCTGAAACAAAATGTCGCCGAGATCACGAGCTTTCAGGCATCAAATAGTCGGTTATCATGACACAATAACAGTCGCCATTAACGGCTACGTTCTCACCGGCTTCATTTTTGAAAAAATATGGACGGTTGATTCCAATAGCCCACAAACCATACCAAACCGTTATTTTTACTGGATGAAATGGTAGCTCTTGAATCTCTTCAGGTTCCTTTTCGTTCCAATTGTGCCAATTTTGCTTGTTTACATACCCATTGAGCCAGAAATGGGCCTTATCGCTGAACAAATTTTGGCTCGAAAACTTCGGATCTTCTTGGAACTTTTCAAGAGCCCATAGAGCGAAGCGGAGTCGCTTGGGAAGGTCGGGTGGCTTCAGTTCTTTTACAAGTTATGTTTTGTACCCTTTCAACTTAAGATATCGAAGTAAAATGCTCCAAGTCGTTCCATACGGCAGTCTGAGTTGCTGCGA
Organism: Bactrocera neohumeralis; assembly: GCF_024586455.1. Taxonomy (NCBI): domain Eukaryota; kingdom Metazoa; phylum Arthropoda; class Insecta; order Diptera; family Tephritidae; genus Bactrocera; species Bactrocera neohumeralis. Next base: position 81,432,838 of record NC_065919.1, on the reverse strand, counting down.
ACGGCGCCGAATCGGCTCTCCACGGTCTTCGTGTACACTCTCAGCTCGACAGCTTGACACGACTCACGCGTGATCATGTCTTCAATATGAGCCTACCATTAAAGCTTTTTGCATACTTAAAGAGAGTTCAACCTTTAGACAGATCAAAACCAATTTTCATAGTAAGGAAAATGTTTACTACATACATAAGATTACTATATCCTGGAGATGTCGTACATAGCTTGATTAGTACTCCATTGTTCCAATATTCTGAAGATGCATTGAGAAACTAATGTTCTTGTTTAATTTTTCTTGATTACTTTAATATGAGAAAGTCTCAGCGGAAAGTCATCGAATTTGGTGGGAATGCAAAAATGGTTTGATCGACAGGCTCATACTGCCACATTTTCAATTAATATCGTGCCGCATTCACCGCATTCGCCTGATTTATCTTCGTGTAACTTCTGGCTATTCAGCAAATTCACATGACCACTCCGAGGACACCGTTTTGATTCAATTGAGGATATAAAAGCTGAATCGAAGAAGGCTCTGATGGCCATCCCGACGGAGGGTTTTTCCAAGTGCTATGATGACTGGAAACTTCGTTGGCATAAGTGTATTGCAGCGGGAGGGGACTTTGAAGGAGATGAAATGGACAAAATTCACCTTTCAATGATCATTTAGGTAGCAAAAAATTTGGCTATCCGTTGTCAATGTGATTCGATTTTGTAAAGCAAATTACCTTCAAACCACATAGTTTAAGTTTTTGGTTACACCGGTCACGTTTCGATCGACAAAACTTTCTATGAAATTCACAGAAGCGCAGATCCCAAAGTTGTAAGGTTTCCACCACAATAGTTGTATATTTTGTAATGATATGCACACACAAATTCTCAAAAATATTCATATTCCACAAACACTGTCATTACGTTCTCATAACAGTTATGTGAGAAGATATTACCGAGTCTACCTTTCGGAATTGCACTCTGAAATCACCAAAATTAATTGGGATCGCACCTTTAGTTTCCTGCTGACAATACTTTCATATATCCAAAGCTAAACGTTTTAATTTAAAATTAATTGCAACCAATCTCATAGGACGCGCTAGCAATTTGAAAATTCCCAGCACAAAATGGCGAACACTTACTTACGAACAAAACAACTTAAAAATAATGTCCTCAACAACACAACACACACATACTCACTCACACATACAAGTAATGGGTGTAATTTAGATGCATAGAAAATGTGTGTTTACCGCACACCCAATACGATTTGCCTTAATATCTCAATAATACTTGAGTTTATACTTAAGCTATTAAGTCGTTTTGAAATTGAAGTGTTTTTGTATTGCCACAAATACACAAATACGAGCCGAGCACCGGTCTTCGTCTGCTATTTTCAACAGCTGTGACCGCCTTAAATTGGGATGTGAAAATGGAAATTTCGGTGAGCCTGGCGGGCATGTTCTATTCAAAAGCATTTTTCTCCTCGACTCAGCTCAGCGCTCGTGCCAATCTTAATACAAATTTATATAGAAACATGTGCTCACTCTATGGGTATATGAGTATGTGTGTAGTCAGAAATAGTCAAGCAATTTCCTGTTATTTGTTATGTATAGCTATGCATTAAAATTTCTGAGCAAGCAAATATTTGTTGTCGAAGCGGATGTAAATACCCAGGCGAGTGTTGCCAGTTGAAGTGGTTTGCGGCTGCAAGTCAAGCACGAAGTGCTGCCCGCTGTAATCTTTTTGGGGATATTTTTGGAAAAAATATTTATACTTTTAAGTCGAGTAGACCCTCTGATGCATTGGAATAAAAAGAACAGCATTTATTATGGAAAGCAATGGCATTTTTGGTAATTGTGTTGTAAGTATGTATAAGCATATACATACATATATATTATTTAAGTTATTTTTGCAATTTGTGGGAATATTTTATACAAAGCACGCAATGGTTAAGATAGATAGCTGATATAAAGAGATCGTACTTGGGCTCCTATGGACGCCATAGGACAATGGTCTGTTACAAGCCTGACAACTAGGAAGAGGCTGGCCTTACTGAGGTATTTAGTAGTATAACACAAAAGGATACGGGAGCACCGACCCGCTTCCATTCTATCGATAACGGTTCTAGGGTGCCTTTCCTTGCTAGCTCATCAAATTTACAATTTCCTGCAATTCCGCCGTGGCCTGGCACCCATACCAATCTTATCACAAAGACACTCGATGCTATTGATAGTGAGGTTAGACACAACATGACCAACACTAAAAGCATTGTTAATGGGTTCAAGGCTAGTATCGACGCTCTGCTATCTGAGTGGATGGTCACTTCTCTGAAGGAGGCTGCACTACGGAGCAGTAAATATACTGCTACCTTAATGGCAGCAACCTCGGCTTGGAAGACACTGCAATAGTCAGGAAGTCTGAAGCTGGAGTTGATAGAGAGCTCCAGACAGCAAACCCCTCCACCCATTGCCCCTATCCTCGAACGGCTTCTTCCAACCCATAGTGCCGGTATATAGGCGAGAGGAGTCGCCAGAGCTAGGATTTTCAACTCCATGATTCAAGTGATCAGGTATGTGTGAGGATATCCGAGTGTTCAGATACGTGTTCTTATAAGAACCCAGATTCCCTGAGTTTGACAGCAACTTTCACAGCCATACACTTTCCGACGATGTCTACGGGCCCTATCTATAAATTGGCGTTAAGGTTGGAGTGAACCTTAGTGCACCACACATTCTGATGAACGCCGCCCCTTGAACGCTCTCGAGTTTCTTGGCAAGTGTGGTCTTTTCTAGAGTTCTCCGCCACATAAAGACTACATAGAGCATAAGGGGCTTGAATATGGTGTCGTAGAGCCAGAAGGCCATTTTCGGTGAGAAACCCCACCTTTTGATATTGATTCCTCTACAGCAATATAAGGCAGTCGGTACCTGTTTTGCTCTCTCTTCGGTATTCGGCTTCCAGGAAAGCTTCCTACCCAGGATGAGCCCTGGCATTTTATGAGGGTTGGATTAACGGATTTCATAATTTGTTAATAATGGGTTGTCAAAAAAGTCTTGCGGTATTTTTATTGATTTTTGAAATTGAAATGAATTTTTGATGACTCATGTCCAGCTCTTGACCGATGCTTCGGCTGCTACTATGCCGGTCTCTTTTGACCAATTCAGCGATTTTATCGCAATTTTCGACGACAGGCCTTCCGGAGCGTGGCGCATCTTCGACCACCTCTCTACCAGAACGAAAACGTTGAAACCATCGTTGTGCGGTGGAAATGGAAACTGTATCGGGTCCATAAGCTGCACAAATTTTATTGGCGGCTTGAGATGCATTTTTGCCTTTATCGTAGTAGTACTGTAAAATATGCCGTATTTTCTCTTTATTTTGCTCCATGTTTGCGACGTTATAACTCACGAACAACTTAAAAGAAACGACAATCAATCAAACACGTGTTAGCGCGTGAAATGAGATTTCCAAAAAGGTATAGCATGACCCGATGCGACGAATAAAACTTGAACTACGCGCTTTCAGCGCCAACTAGCAAAAATACCGCAAGACTTTTTTGACAACCTAATATAATGTACCAAGTACAATATAACAATATATGTAAGTTCCATATATTAATACATGTGATATTTTTATGATTTTGAGCAAAAACAAATGATAAAGATGATGCAGTGAAGTGGACGTGCCTGTGGTTCGATTATTTCAAAATGGACATAAAGCAGCGTGTACGAACGACAATGGTTTGAAACTTGCGGTGAGTTTTGAAACCTGTATGAAGGAGTTATATCCTGTAAAAATTGCTGGGGAGGAGTTCTTTTTATCTGAGAATACTCCAAATCAAACACTAAGCACTTTAAATTAATGTACTAGATCATGCACTCCATGCTATTTTTATGTTGAAAAAAAAACATTGAAAGAAATAAGCTAAGCATGGGAGCACATAGTACCCAATAGATCATCTGAAGCTTTTGAGTCAACTGGTGGACGCACTATGCGAACCTCTTCTCTTGCTGCAGACTGGGCTGCCGTACTCCAGGTACAGCTTCCTTCCTACTCCGCGTAAGTTCTTGCTGTTATGCAGCTTCTCTTCTGCCAAACTTCATGTACATTCTTTTTAATTGAGATATTTTTATTTGAGTTAACTCTTTACACTTCGTTTTGGCAACATCAATCAAGTGGCAACTTTTACTCGCCACAACTAAATGAGCTCTTTTTGTTGCATTTTGCATTTCGTTTTGAATATCTCAGGCGGTCTAACATTAATTATGTGAAGAATGGTGGTCTCTACATCGTCAATGCTGCTTTTCTTTCCAAATCGTCTATTAAGAAGAAGTCCGTAGAAGTCAAATCTGAAGATAGGATAGCCAGTCAAAGTAATGGCGCTTGACAGGCATTCATAAAGGCCAAAATACTTATACATTACTATCGATTTATATGAAATATTTCATTATTTTTTAAAAACTCATTGAAAGTTTTGTTGGAAACTTCGGCCCAAATAGTCAATTTTAGGCAGCACATAGCTTATCATAGATCTCGAATAGGTTCTCTGATGCAATGGCAATGAAGCATCCAATCCATTATGCGAAAAAAATCGCAATGAAGACGAACAACTGAACTATTTAGCAACAACAGCCAACAATAATCTTTGCATTCATTGTCGCAGCGCTGTTCTCACACCTTCTTTAATGCACCACATGCGTATTTTTCTCACAGAAGCAGAAAAAATGTTATTCCTTCGCAAATCGCTAGCGAAACGCCGAATGTATTGTTGTATATACAGCATTATTCTCGTGTCCACGAGCTTTACTGCACGCCAACTGAACCAGAAACAAATATTTGTCACAAATGCATACTTGCACACGTGCCACCGCGGCTTGATTTCAAAACAGCCGCAGGCAATATTAATTTCCAAAGTCGGCGCATAACAATTAAATGCAGCTGATTGCATGGCCACGCTTTGAATGCTGAACGCCATGCCGTTTCGCTTCCACCATTCGCAATTTCGCCGCACACGAGCGCTCCTGTGGCAGCTGCAAGTACTAAGGATTTGTGTGTGGGTGCACACTGTTTAGCTATTGATGTTGCGTATACGCCATGTGTGGCGCTTAGGCGTGGCAAACAATGATAACGACTGCATTGCCAACATTAATGGCAATACTAAAGCGGCAATTGAGGCATTACGGCAGGCGGCAAACAAAAAAGAGGCAAATGAAAATATTTGCGCTGGCCGTAGCATCGCTGTGCCGTCGCCAATTGTTTTGTCGTTGTTTTATGGCATTGGCGTTATTTTATATATGCGTATGGCATGTGTGTATGACGTTTTATTGTGTGTTCAAAACAGCAATCATTTTGTACTATGGTTGTTGTTAGTCGCAGCTGGCAATGTTTGTGCGGCAGTCAATATTTATTTGTTAAGCTTTCAACAGCTATTTACCGGCGTATTTATTCTCCTGACTTTTAACACACAATAAAACTAAAACGCTAATGCACGTCATTTCAATTAAGCTTATTATACATTTATGTAATGTTGTACTTTTTTGTTGTATTAATGCGTCGGCGTACACATAATATATCAATATTCGTGCGTTAATGATGGGGAACGCTGGTGAGACGGCTTTGTTCATAGAAACATCGCTGCAAGGGACTGGATATGAATTTTAAGCCATGATAACGGATAATTATGATTTTAATCTAAACTTTTGAGCCCTCCAATGATTCACCTCTAAATGCATTTCTATTATTATAAATCTCCTCCTACAATCAGCCTTCATCAGCCATTCGAAAGATATTTAAAAGTTAGACATATTAGTTGGAGATATAGAGATTTAAAAGTTAAAAAGCTGAATACTACCTCACAAGTATATAAAGAGACACTCTATCAGATGTTTATCCGAATTCCGGCATTACTACTTATTTCTTTTGCCAAACTTAACAACACGAAATGACTTATAAGTAGTAGTAATGAAATAAGAAATGTGAAAACTAGCATAAAATGAAAAGCAACAAAAAATCGAGTGCGATCGATATTTTCAAAGAATTCACATTTTGATAAGCAACTCTTTAAAGAGTTAACATTTTGGGGGACCAGATCTAAAACCTAAAGGATTGCAATGCCTAGTGTTATTGCTTTAGTCTTGAAAAGTAGTTAAATAAAACGTCTCCTTTTGGATATTTCATACACACTTTTGGTTTTGAGAGTAAATTTTATATGCAACGCCAATTTTGTTTATCGAAATCAAATAAAAGATTCTTGTCATTCTCACAAACTACACTGGTTGAAAATAGATGCTTTAGCTTCCTAACAAGGGAAGAAGCATTTCACGCAGTCAATATTGTAGACCACCTCACCACGTCGCTTAAAATATAATCAAACAGTCCAAGATGTATCAAAATGATTTCTTTTGTGCATCTACTGAACCATAGACGCAATAAATACTCGCATACGAATCATCGTTACATCGACAAAAATGCTTGAAAAAGTAATTAGAAGCAAAAACAGAGGCTATTTGAATAATTGTGAGATTAAACAAGAAAATGCTTTAACTAAGGCTGAACCCACACCGAGTTGGTCAAACCAGTTCTTCTTGTCTCATACAACTGCCCATAGCTGCATATGTGACAACACACACCGAACAAGACGAAACGAAAACGCATATTCGAGCTTTGACTTGTTTGAAGAGCCATTGTCGAACTTCTTATGAATTCTCATACAGCCAACGCAGACCAAATGCGACAAAACCGTCTTTATTGTCAATCAATACACACTGAGCTTCAGCGCAACCCACACCGAATGAAATAGACAAGACAGAAAACACCGTTTCGTTGTTTTTCATAGACAAAATGTTATAACTAATCTTTCCGCAGAAGTTATGCTTTTGCGGTAGTTTGTATTATCCTTAAAAATTAAATGTTTTATTGAAGACAGCAAATATTCGAGTGTTGACACATGCATTCTTGGGAAATTTCGAAATTTTCTCAGATGCATTCACAGTTCAAAAATCAAATTTGTAATAATATTTTCTGAATCGCGCTTTCAGTTGTACGGATGCACTCACCTTTTTATTTCTTTCACTTCGTTCACAAAACTCAAACTCTGCAAGAACTTATTCTTTTCCTTCTTTTTTCGTTTTTTCGTTTTTTTTTTTCAATGCACAACAAGCGAGACAAAAATACAAAATGTCAACTACCGCCAATAAAGAAGAGGTAGCTTGAATGATAGTTATACTCATCTAAACTGAAATAATGAAAAAAGAAAAAATGTGTGTAAAAACAGAAAGACAGGCATGGCCTGCTCTTGTACGAGCAATTATATAGGTACTATATATACTTTATAGGATATCCGACGTTCCATTCAGGATGTTACAATTCTCGTGGCAAACTTAATATACCCTATACAGGCTATAAACAAAAATCTTATTACCTATAAGCTATAATATTAGAAATATTACCTAAATTATTCAATGTTTACATACTGACACAACTTGTATAACCATATACTTGTATGTACGTTAACTTCTTCTTCTTCTTCTTAATTGGCGTAGACACCGCTTACGCGATTATAGCCGAGTTAACAACAGCGCGCCAGTCGTTTCTTCTTTTCGCTGCTTGGCGCCAATTGGATATTCCAAGCGAAGCCAGGTCCTTGTCCACTTGGTCCTTCCAACGGAGTGGAGGTCTTCCTCTTCCTCTGCTTCCCCCGGCGGGTACTGCGTCGAATACTTTCAGAGCTGGAGTGTTTTCATCCATCCGGACAACATGACCTAGCCAGCGTAGCCGCTGTCTTTTAATTCGCTGAACTATGTCAATGTCGTCGTATATCTCGTACAGCTCATCGTTCCATCGGATGCGATATTCGCCGTGGCCAATGCGCAAAGGACCATAAATCTTTCGCAGAATTTTTCTCTCGAAAACTCGTAACGTCGACTCATCGGTTGCTGTCATCGCCCAAGCCTCTGCACCATATAGCAGGATATTATGAGCGAATAGTTTAGCTTTTGTTCGTCGAGAGAGGATTTTACTTTTCAATTGCCTACTCAGTCCGAAGTAGCACCTGTTGGCAAGAGCAATCCTGCGTTGGATTTCCAGGCTGACATTATTAGTGGTGTTAATGCTGGTTCCTAAATAGACGAAATTATCTACAACTTCAAAGTTATGACTGTCAACAGTGACGTGAGAGCCAAGAACGTTAACTACTGACATAAAATCGTCTGACAATGCTATATGGAATATGCATTATTTATTTCAAATAATAACTGAAACCTCAAAAATATTGCTTTGATCCAGTAATACCTAGCTAATGGTGAAAAACATTTTTAATTTTTGTTTAACTTCCACCACAATTTTAATATGCTCTCAAAACTTTTTGCTTTAAACATTTTTTAAATAGCTCAATCGAGAGTAAAGCCAAACAGAATGGTTGCGCAAGTCCCCTCAGGTAATAAAATAATTCGCGAATTGTTTGGCAACTTTAAATGAAGCGGCAAAATTGAAAGTACATATGTATGTATGTGTGGTAAGCAGATGAATGCTAAGTGAAACAAAACCAGAAACAACGGAAGTGGCTGATATCTAAAAAGAAGAGAAATCTTACGCTGTATGCTACATATTTATACCAGGGTAAGCTGAAGCCTTAAGAATGTGTAAGCTTAGACTCACAATATGAAGCACTGCTTTATGAACAATAAAAAGTTCCGAAAAACCTGTAAAAGTACTCGATGCCAATGGGAATTGCAGCCGAAGCGGCGGCAGGTAGCAGCAAGAGTACGCCGGTAATGAGAGAGAATAAAGTGATGGCACGTGGTACCGCAAACGGAAGCTTGAAAGTATAAAGCAAAAACAAATATATTATACATACAAATAGACATAAATGTGTGCTTAACCGAATACTCTTTGTTAAACAAAATGTAATGTTATTTGATAATTGGTATATTTTTGATCGAAAGTGAACTAGTTCGCAGACTAGTTCGGTCTTTATTTTTTTAGACACTAAATTTACGCAAAACTGATATTGATACCAAGCTGAATATTGCTAAGCAGGAAAATAAGTATCCCCGTTTGAAGTATAAAACAACTCATGGTCTTAATGAGGATCGAAAGGGAACTAGTTCACGAATTAGTCCGGTATATATTTTTTAAAAACTAAACTTACGAAAAATGACATCGATACCAAGATGAATATTGCCAAGGCGGAATAAAAGGATCCCCTTTTGAAGTATAAAAATCTCAGGGTCTTAAAAGGGATCAAAAATGACATGACTACCTTGGTCCATAATTATTTAATCGATACCAAGATGAATATTGCCAAGCAGGAAAACAAGTATCCTCTTTCGAAGTAGAAAAAAGTCAGAGGTTTAAAGAAGTCGAAAATGAACTAGTTCTCGGACTAGTTCGGTATTTAGTTTTTTTAAAAACTAAACTTACATAAAACTGAAATCGATACCAAGATGTACATATATTGCCAAACAGTAAAAGAAGCATCTCCGTTTGAAGTATAAAACACTCAGGGTATTAAATACATACGATCTTATTTCCAGATCGAGCGAGCGATGATAAAATGTAATGAATATTCTGCGTCAGTGTAATTTTCTACAAGGATGCAGCAAAACTGCACGCAAAGTTTTAACTATTTTGCAAAGTCACTACCATTATTAGCATTATATTAAACAGCAGCACTTCTGAGTAACTTCGGCGAAAGGATTGAGGTAGGAACGAAAGCAAATTATTGGTGGTGCTTCTCATTTTTTGTGCTTGCCTTCGCTCGGATGTGGATGAATCTGCAGTAAAGTTAAGCAAGACTGGCAAACAAATAATTGATGCATAATGCAAGTACTTGGAAAAAATTAACCTCACTTTCAGTCATTGTGGGTAACAAAGCGAACAGGGTTAAAATTCTTTCGCTTGTGTGACTATAAATTATTTACTACAATCATTAATGAAGAAACTTTTTAAGCTTCATGAAAGATTTTTTTACTAAAAAGCATTATCAAAGTATAATTTCAATGAGAAAAGTTGCTTATAAATCGTATGAAATAATGTAATTGAATAAAATATATAGAAAAAATACGTTTAAACTTAACTTATTTTATTAATTTTTTATAGCATTACTTTTTCTTTAATTATTTTTATAAGTTCTTTTCCCTCGATAACGATTTGTCGAACCATTATTAGTGCTAAAGTGAAAGTTTTTTGAACGAATTGACGAGAAAACTGCCAAATTACACGAACTCATGTGTAATCTCAATTTCATCTAAAATTCAGATATTCATTCAATCAAACAGAGCACAAGAAATTTAAAACTTTTAATGTTGTAAAATTGCACAGCATTAATGCACGTGTAAGCAGCAAAGGTTCAATTTAATTCTTTGAATTCCACACGGCACTTAAATAAGTTATGCGCAGAAATTTTTGTTTATGGCATCTCATTCATACGGACATTATGTAGTCATAATCGGCATGATTTGTATTTCGCTCTACCGATGGCTTCTTTACAACGCCATATGAATTCAATTCAATATAAATATACATATGTATGTGTAGGTATATATGTATGTATGTGTACACGTATATTCCAAGAATTGAGTTACGAGATGAAAATTGCTTTCTCTTTATATATTTTCCAAATATAATAAAATAATATGTAGATAGATTGAAGAACTTGAAATTAAAAATATAAGTATTTCACTAGCCATATTTAAAAATAAATCATGATAAATGGCATATAAGAAAATTGTGCTTTCCTAGACACCTCTGGATGATATGCCTTGATTGCTGCTTGGCTGTCTATAGATGGTGACTCTGGATTTTCCTGCAGGTGCATTAGAGGCCAGCGCGCTGGCTTTCGCAATAGCAAAGAACTCAGCTTAAAATATACTGCAGTGGCTCGGCAACTTAAAAGGCTGCTTTATGCCTAACTCTGGACAGTGTATTCCCGCACCAACTCCATCGTCCATTTTCGAGCTATCCGTATAAGTAGATGTTTAGTGTGTTGCGCGTAGTGCTCTTTCTTTACTTTGGACGTTCTTTCTTTGTTAAAAAGTGGGGTCATGTAGTCGGTGTTTGCCCAACCTCCATTACCCATAGAGCTATGCCCGAAGGTTCTATATGTAAGTTCTTTTGCGGCCAATAGTCGTCGCGCCGATTTTGCTACGAAGAGATCTAACAGTGGCAGTTCAAAGGCCACCGTTGGAGTTATTCTTAAAGCACCCGTTATGCACAGCGCAGCGAACCTCTGAATCTGCTAATGATGTGTAGACACCTACCCGTTATTAAGATGGCAATGTCGTCCGCATATGCCACTATCTTAACGGCTTGCCTTCCAATTTCCTTAGCAGTTTATTCACCACTAATGTCCATAGAAGCGGAGATAGCACTCCACCTTTGGTAGTACCTCTACAGACTTCCTAGGTCATTTTAGCGTCATTCCATTCTGCTTTTATCCGTCTAGAGGTCAAAAGGCTTTTGATCTAGCGTTGTATAGCACGATCAACACCTATTGACTAGATACTGTTCAGAATAGATTCCGGAGAGACGCTCCGAAAATGTCCAAGAATTCTCCAAGAGCATCTTTCCAAGAGCCCTTTCGATATTAAATACTAATGTATTGGGTGCAATCTCTACTGATCTGCCCTTCGAATATGCGTGCTGTGCGTCCAAAATTTTCTCAAGCGTTTTCAGCAGGAAAGAAGTTAAGCTTGTAGAACTAAAGTCTTTTGAGTAGGTTGGATTGTTCCTATCTACCTTCGGTATGGAAACTACCCTAACCTCTCTCCATGAGTGTGACACATAGCTGAAGTCCTCTAAATATCGGAGCGAATTGGCCATACTATTTTTTTCTCCGTAAGGATATGTTCGGAAACGTTTACTGCAAGATTCCATTCATAGCTAGAACGTACCGCGTCCTTACAGCCTGAAAAGTGCATACTGACTAGATCCTGGCAGTTGTCCGTCCACTTATCGCTACTTTTGCGAATTGCCTCCTGGGTCTTTTCAAATCCACTACATTTTTTTTTTTCAAGATTCTCGCTTTGTCCTGCCCACCAACTTCTTGTAGTCCATTATAAGATCTTTATATTCGTTCCAACAGTCCTCGCTTTCTGCTAGCTTGGCACAGTGGAAGCATTCCCAAACTTTGACCCAAGCTGCTTGTTCCAGCAAGGAGGCTTCGTTTTGAACTTGAGTCGCAGAGTAGGACATGCATAGTGAAAAGCTGTATTTAGGGCATTCATAAATTCAGTAACGTTCTTTTCAAGCTCTTCTTGTGAGTTGTACACTTAAAGTCTAAGCTTTTTGCCTAATAGTATCTGTCTTTAAAGATCCCAGTTTGTATTCCTGAGATTTCTGATAACTTTGATCTATGGTCAGAGAACGACGGTGTGCTTAGCACTCTCCACTTGTCTACTCATGCTCTCTACTTGTATATAATGTTATGTCTAGAACTTTTCTGCAAGTGGGTCCTATGTATGTAGGTAGATGCCTCATCTCGATCATTGACTAAAATAAACCAGTTAGGTCCTCTGATATTTCTTCGTCATACGAAATAATAGTTATGTACTTACTTGTAAAACTTTAAATTTGAATAAATCTTTTAGGTTTTGTATTTCCCTTTATTTAATTTAATATTTATTACGTAGTTAGACCAATCAGTTGCATTGCAATTCTATAATACTAAATCCAACTGAATGAATAATTCATAATTTCAGCATTTAATAATTTAAAAATCTCCCCCAAATGAATCTGGCACCCTTATAAACCATTAAGAAAATTACACAAGCATGGAAAAAATCAATACAACAATTTATCTTGATTTTCCATTCTATTTTTTTTTTTAATGTTAAAAAAGACACCAGCAAACAAAAGCAGCCCATCGAAGGTCATCCAGCTGAATACACAAAACACGCAAAGACCAAGTGCAGACCAGAAATGTCAGGTAAAAAAATGTATATTTTCATTAAGTATTCATCCGAAAGTGAATAAAAATAAATGCAAAAAGAAAACGGGTCCAGCAGCAACATCAATGCAATCTCGGTGTGAGAAAAAAGAACTGAGAAAATTTCGCATTAATCAAAAAGTTGGGTGCAAGCAGTTGAAAAGGTTGCGCCTTAAATTTCAAATGCTCTGAATGCAAAGCGCGTAAAAACAAAGAAGTTAACAGAAACACAGCATTTCGGCGCCATTTAACCACTCACTAAACCAAAAGAGGCGCTCATCGATAGACGCGTCTGTTCGCCGCTTTTAACGCCCAACTTTTGCTTAGTCGTGCGTATTTCATTGCATTTTTTATGCACAACTTTTCAATGCAAATGAGGAGAAGCAGATGAAAAAGCGGAATGCCGTGAGAAAAAAACAAAAAAAGGAAATATTTACGGTTACAAAAATAAACAACAAATAATGTGGCTTGTGAAGTAATCTTTGGCTTATTTAATATTTATAAATCAAGTGGGAGCTGTTTGGAAATAAATTAAAGGCGATTTATAACAAATATTATTGAAAGAAGAGTATTAGGTTAGGTTAGATTAGATTAGATCCCTCAGCATGGCAAGAGGATCATACTTAGACTGTTATGTACAGTGCTTTGTGAAACCAGACGAAGAATTCTTGTAATAATGGATATCAGCTTTGAGAAAATGCCTTGAACCTATCACAAACGTGCTTAGTTGTTTTATTTCCACTTTCGCTAATTCACCGGGGTTCTGCCCAGATCTGCCAAAAGCGATACATTCGATACGAAAATGTTCTAAAACTTAACGATTCAAAAGAGGTTAGATCTCCGAAAATACAGCCCTTGTCCGGTTAAAATGTCGGTCAATTCCGGTAACGTAGAACCGGCTGTTGTGGGAATGCCGCTTTCACCGCCTGCCTCTCAGTGAATGGCGTACTTGGAGTCAAACCACAACTTATTGCAGACGAAGAGCTCGAGTTGCCGCGAGAATCGAGAGTAACCCTTGCGCAGCTTCGGTCTGGATAATGCAGTGGGTTAAAGTACTACTTATCCAGAATCGACCCTGACGTATCAAACATATGTCCAGCGTACAACGAGTCCCCGCATGACACTAACCACCTTTTTGCATGCTCTGCTTACCCCACACATCTGACATCGCTCGCCCTATGGTTCGACCCCGTCGAAACAGCACATTGCTTGGGCCTACCGTTGGATAACCTGATGACTAATTATCTAATTCTTACCATACTAACGGGGTTAAGGTACCTGTTACAGCAACAACAACAATGCCTCTATCTCACCTTCTTCTAGACAGCATATGTAGCTCGCATTCGGTAAGATGTTCAATCTTACTGCATGAATGCCGATCGAACATTGCCCAGTTAGAACTCTTACAACTATTGAAAAGTGGACCTTGGTGACCAATGAAAAATATTGAGAGCGAAAAGCTCCTAAGACCTCTTTCAATTTACCCTGGGCTAGAAGGACTTTGCGAGTGTACAGGGGCTGGTAGTTGACCAAAGCAAGCTAAAGTGATCTGAGACACAACAGTCCTGTAGCATGCGACAAGAAGACATCGGAGTTCCTACCATTTCCCATACCGCAGTTATTGAGACTAAAATACCTATCTCAGTATGCTCATCAGTCTTACAGTTGCCTCCAATACCGCTGAAGCCAGGCACCCAAATCAGTCTAACTATAAGATAAATTGAGGTCTCACATCAAGCGTGTAGACATCCATTCACCACTGGAGCACACTCAATATTTTCTTGTAGATTCCAATTCAGTACCCATTAAATATAATTTTCAAAAAACAATGTAACAGTTATGACTGTCTTAACCCCTTTTAGAGCGAGATCTTAACTGTCCAAGCTCTTTAAAAAGAGAGAACTACTTGCGCCAATATATTTGTTCAATGAAAACATAATAATAGTCATCAATAAATACTTTGGCGCTAAGGACAACATATTTTTATATATTTGTTTTATTTTTTTTTTTTTGTTTTTTTTTTTTGCTATTCAATATATTTCCTTGCTTCAATTCAACTCATACATATACACACATATATTCACAGCTAGTCACACGAAGTCATTCATATCAACTTGCAAAGCATTTCATTCTCGTCCTTTGTATTTTCGAGTGTATACCAGTGCTCTTTGTCACTTTTCTTTGTGTACCGAATTCCTGCAAAATTTTCGATTTTCGAACGATCTCCCTAGACTCTATGTTTCTATATATACAAGATACAGAAAATGTACATAAGTACATATAACAGGAAAATCTTTAAATATTTTGTTTCAAGCTTTTAATAATTTTTTCAAAATTTTAGGATACGGTTTAGTTTTATCAAAAGCACAAGCCTTCGAGTGGTACAAAGCCTTCAAAAACCTCGTTCTGGACGATCTTCGACCTCTTCTGCTGATGAAAATATTAAAAAAATGAAGGCTACAGCGCTTGAAAATCGTCAAACAAGTGTTACGGAGAGCTTGACATCTTTCGTGACTCCGCTCGAATGATTTGGTGGATATTTTGGGTAAGAAACGCGTTCTTGCTCAACTCGTCGCGGCAAAGCTGAATATTTTTCAAAAATAGTACCGTAAACAGGTCTCTTGGGACATGCTTGATCATGCGAGTTCCGATCCCACATTCATGGAAAGCATTACATGTCGATGGGACATGGGTTATGAGTTTTACATGCAAACAAGTCAACAACCATCGGAATGGAAGAAAAAACGAGCCGAAACCAAGAAACGATAAAGCCGCTCAAAAATCAAGCTGATGCTGATTGTTTTTCCGATGCACGTGGTTTGATGCATCATGAATTTGTTCTAGAAGAAGAGGCGGTGGATAAAGAGTTCTATTTGGGCTTATTGAGGGGTTTGCGTGGGAGCTTCTGTCAAAAACGGACGGAATTTCAGAAGAACAATTCATGAATTTTATCCGATGATAATCCACCATCAAATCGAGCCTCGATTATGACCGCATTTAAAGCCAAAAACGCAATAAATACCATCCATCAACCACCGTATTTACCGGACTTGACTGCGTGTGATTTATTCTTGTTCCTTAGTCGGACAAAACTCCACTTCTGCTCTGCTCCGATTTCGAAGATCCAACAGTCATCAAAGTGAAATTAAAAATTAGTTCAGTCACCGTGTATTTGATTAAAAAAAAATCCAAGAAATCAAAGTCACACATTTTAGAAACAATTTTTTGTACTTACGTCTGAAGACGACCACTGTAACACACCGCGCAGTGACGAAAGCCGCCAAAGACACTTAAGGCACAATGAAAGCCGTTGTCAACTCCTACCGTCTGCCGTTCGTGTCACCTATAGAACAACCGTTCACTGTTCGACAAGCACTCAACTTTTAGTTGCCAATATTATCGACCACTTAGGTCTGGGCATGCAATATTCACGTGCTACGACCGCGTCACGCCATTTACGTACCGCCCAGCCGCCATCGGCGGCGCCATATGAAATGCATATTACAAAAGCACTCAGCAGCCACCTTGGATCCAGTGATAGCTAGCTTTTTGCCACGCTCAAAGATTCCAAATTCAATTTTTACGATTTTGTCTCGCTGCCTTTTTATGAGCACCAAAAATAATACCTTTCAACGGCAACAAAAACAACTAACATACGTATGTGTATGTAGGTATGGAGTATTTACGAGCGTAAAAGGCCTGCATCCACACAATGACAGTGATGGCAGTGATATTGGTTCGTAATGGAAATGGAATGAATGAAACGCAAATATATGCGCATGTGTGTGTGTGCATATGTGTAGGTGGGTGTGTAATGGTTGTAGTAGTGTAAGTGTGTCGCTGCTCACACCGTCGCGCCGTCGAACAAATCGTTCAAGAATGCTCGTGCGGAAATTGCGAAAATTGGGCATGAAAGACGGCAACAATAACAAGAAGCACAGACGAAAACGAAAATAACACCGCTAAACGGGCGTCGAGCACGTCGCATCCACTAATGAGATGCAAATTCATTCAGTTTCGGACGCCGAAGCCAATGCTAATGCCATCATTCAACAAGCATCAGAAGTTGGCAGTACGTGCACAACCGCCGAGGAGCTGCCAGTCTTTTGTTTCTGTACTTACATTTACACACACACTTACAGACTCACACACGTATGTATGTATATGAGTATGTAGCGGCGTTGAGAGCCTGTCCGAAGCCCATTCACTAGCCCCTATGAAATTTCGGCAGTTGAAGGCGATGGAAGCCTTCAAAATTGTGTCAATAAGCATGTGTGCGAGTGTGTCTGTGCTTATATAAGTGTGTTGGTATGTCAAAGCGCCCGCATTCTGGTTAACGAACATCATGTAAGTGTGTTTGGGTGTGAGGTTGTGAGGTTGTGTGCTTTGATGTGTGTATTTGAAAGTTTGGTGGGCATTCGCCGCGTTAGGTTTACTTTGCCAGTAAATTTAATTAAAATTCCTTCCACCAAACACTGTGGCCATTCAACGCAAGCAGTGCGCTTAGATTTTTTTAATAAAATTAACAGCTCATAACTTGTTCTAATGCACATTTTTGTGTGCTTGCTTTTAAATGGTTAAAAATTTAATTTCCGAAATTTATTTTATAAATTGCAGTTCTATTCGTATATTTATATATATTTTTTTTTTTTGTTAACTTAATTAAGTAAAGTCACGGAGTCCAACATTAATTAGAATTCAAGTCGAACCTTAAGTCTTTTTGGAACTTTGTAAAATCTAGGTCATGCCTTCCGATTTACTTTGGGTTGAAATTTCCAACTTGTTTGACGAATTCTTCAAAGAAAATTATGTTCATGATGAGCTTGAAACTACTTCTAATTTTCTTGCTAATAATTTTTCATCTGAAAATTTTGGCACACTGTGTCTTTCGCAAGATGATATTGTCAAGGCTATTTGTGATATCGAGCCTTCTTTCAAAATTGTTCTTGTTGGGCTGCCGCCTGTACTTATACAAAATCGTCTTGCTTTTGTTTATCCTCTCAAGCTTCTATTCAATAAGTATCTGTCTTCTTGTAACGTTATTTCAGAATGGAACTTGACATTCTTTACCCCTATCCATAAAGGCGGTAGAAATGATATATTCTCCAATTACAGGCCTATTTCTAAACTTCCTACCATTTCCAAACCTTTTAAGTGTTCTGTTAAAATTAAGATATTTTTTGCAATAAAATCAATCGTTAACGTTAATTAGAATGGATTTGTCTCTGGTCGCTCTACTGTGTCAAATTTAACTGATGATTTCTGCCTTCTCCGCTGGATTTCAACTGTTTGTGTATATACAGATTTCTCTAAAGCCTTTGATAGTGTTTCACACAATATTCTAATTAAAAAGTTATTCTCTTTAGCTTTTCACTCTGTCTTCGATGTCATTTGATTTTTGCATTATGTCTTCGGGAGTGCCACAAGGAAGCGTTTTAGGTCTTCTTCTCTTTGAACTATTTCTCAATGACATTTCCTGCTGTTTCTCTTTTGCTAAATTTTTGCTATATGATAATTTTTCTATATAATAATCAAAGATGTAATTAAACTTCAGTGTGATATTGATAGTTTTTATGATTAGTGCCTGAAATCACAGCTTTGGCTAAACTTGCTAGATGTTCTTAAATCTCGTATGCGTGGAGACGTAGCATCTTACCTTCTAGTTGAAATATTTCAAATTGCGTCGTCCTAAAATGTGTAACCGAAATCAAAAACATTGGAGTAATCTTTGACAATAGATTTTCTTTCAATAATCACATAATCACACCAATGAAATCACTTCAAAGTCGTTTTCTGTCCTTGACTTTGTACGTCAAAATGCTTCCAAATTTTCCAACCCCTCAACGTTAAAAGTACTGTTTACTCGTACATATTTAGTTCGTTGTATCTTGGAGTATGCTATGTTCATTTAGACATCATATTGTCTATCCTCAATTAATAAGATTGAACGCGTTCAAAACTTTTTTTTTTAATTTAAATTACTGACCCCATAGCCTCTTGTAGATCATGTTTATTGCCGTTACACTTTAAATCACTTGAAAATCGACGTCGTGTGCTCTGGCTTTCATTCCGAACGTTCGGTTTGTATGGCAGCTATCTATACAGTATGTTATAATGGTCCGTTATCGGAGTAGTTCGCATATATGTATACAGACAAACAAATAGACCGGCGGACATAACCAAATTGACTCAGCTCGTCATGCTGATGAATTATATATTTATAGATATTGTAAAGGGCCTTCGAAGGTTCTCTCAGAGCATTACAAGCGTCATCGCAAACTGAATATAGCCTGTTCAGGGTATACAAATTTACTTCGGATGCACCGAAGCTATAATACCTTTCAGAGGTACTTTTTATATGGGATGAGATTGAAAAATATATTTGTTTTGAGTTTGATAGTAGTCCGTAGAAAAGGACCTGCGCAAAATTTCAGATCGATATCCCACTATGCAAACGAACCAACAGACGGGCACGGCTAAATCGATTCAGCTCGCCACGTCATGATCATATCAGTTGAGGATAAATAATAAACGGTAGAGTCTGCTGTGTGAAACTGGTGTTATTAGAAACTCGAAGTTTCATACTTACGAAAAATACTTAACCGACAACAAAAAAAGGAAATTTTGGAAAAATACGTTGTTTGGAGATCTGCAAAGTTGGACTCCATGAAGGCGATGACCGTACTCAACTCAATTTTCAGTTCAGCATCTGTTTCATATAATTAATATGGGTCGACCTTGCGAATCCCTGAAAATGATGAGAGCACCGTTCTATAATGACTGTTTTTAGCTTTGTGTTTTGGCACAATTACTATTATTACGGAAGATTTCAGAGAGATATTGAATCTTCGTCACATTGTTCTTCCTTATAGCAGTTTTCGCAGCTCAAGGCTGTAGCTCATCACAACCCGAAGTGTGACCATGTTGAAACTCATTAGTTTAATTTTCGACAAACAGTATTGAAGAAGAAGAAAATATAGCATTCTGCTTGTTTATAGTTTCTTTTACTCTAAAATTATTACAATACGGTTGAAGTTTTGGAATGCATGAGATTTATGATCGCTTTAATTTACTTAAACGCATCCATATTTTTCTCGGATATCCAGAGGCAAATCACTTTTTCTACGATTTCTCGCAACATAGTCTGACTGAACTTATGGTCAACATAACCGACCTACAACACCATCACATATTTCGAGAGCCATCAGTCATTGTAGGATAATATATGACCACGTCCAATGCGCAGTGAAGAAAATGTAGCAGCGGTAACTGAGAGTGTACACGAAGACCGTAGAGATTCGATTTGGCGCCGTTCGCAGTAACACGGACTAACGTATAGAACGACTTGGCGCATTTTACGTTGAGATCTTAAATACAAGTATATTCTAGTCTAAAGTCTATCAAAATGCTAGTACAAAAATTGAACTCAACGTGAGACGTGGCCTCGGCCAACATTTGAAAGATAATAAGCATTTTCCATTAAATTTGAAGTTTCTGTGCTTTTTCTTTAAAAAAGTAGGAACCCTATAAAAGAGGTCGATAAACTTACATTCGATCAGACTCACACATATTTGGAGACTTCTCAGAATACAACGATACTTAAACATTAAATAATAAATAGAGAAGAGTTGAATTTTTAAGAGAAACACCTGTTTCTTCCAATTTTCAAGATTTTCTGTTAACTACAGTTATTTCAACTTTTGAAAAAGTTCATACCTTCACTTATGTTCACTATTAAGTAATAATTTGAAATGATATCACAACTGTTTTGGTTTCGCTCAAATTTCATTAATATTAAAGGCTCCGAATTCTATAACTACGAAATTAAAATGAAGACAATACTTTCGAAGACAGCGAAGAAGCGCTTTAAGTCTAGCATTGAAGAATATAGCATAACTGTTGATTTCGTACGCCCACTCAGTGTCTTCGCTGCCATTGACCTAATTTAACCTTGTTGTGATGATGTTTATATTATTACGACGGTTATTGTATGCCTGCAGGCATGCGACACGGCAAGGCACGGGGCGCGCAAGTTGATGTGAGCAGAAAAATATGCAAGCTCTTGCTACTGCTAGTAATTTTTACAGGCCCCTTTGCTGTCGTTCTAGATACACTCATTGGCGTTGGTCACTTGTTGGCTGCTACTTTATGTACAAAGCTAAAATGTGCGGTGCTGGCGCGTTCAACCAGCAAAATGTGAGACTCCAACCGTTTTTTTCTCTCTTTCCATTTTCTTCAATATTTTGTCTTGCATTTCCAGCAAATATGCGCTTATACTTGAGCAAACCTCATAAGAATGCTTAAAGCGCTTAAGCGTTCGCCTTTCTGTGACTTTTGAAGGCCTTTGTGCTCTTCCACGTTTCTCGGTGAATCTTCGGTGTGTGTTGTTGAATTTACATCAACTGTTATGCCCGGCAAATACAAACAAACGGAATGACAAAAATGTATATGTGATTGTGTATGTGTGTGTGCTGTGCGCGCTTTTACTCGCCGCCGCTCACCATTGGCCGCCTGCCAGCGAAAAAGGCAAATATTTGTGCACAGGTGCCAATAATGCGTAGCATACTTTCTAGCGCGTAAGCAGGATGCGCGTGTATTAGCAACAACTTCATGCCCAACAAATTATAACACGCTGCTATGTGTGCGAAGTGAGAATTTTTAAAATAAAACCGGGCATCTTAAGCCGTGAGCGATTATAGCAAAAACACATTACTGAGATGCCAGAATTTATAATTGTAGACGCAATCAGAAGAAGAAGAGAGAATGCCTTGTGGTACTACCAGCTTCAGTAGAAAATGGAAGTATGCAATTATTACGAAATATTACAATTTATAAAGAAGAAGTAGCATGTTTTTGGAACTGTTTGTGAGGCTGCGGTGCGTATACGTAACATTTAGTGAACTTTTGGTTTAAGGCTAAGAGCAGAGTGTGTTCCCTGAACTTAATATGTAATTAAATTGGATAAATTAAAATTATTTATGAACACTTCAAATAGCTAGAAAGCGCAAATTTCCGAATTTAAAAATTTAAATTTTATTTTCTAATTCCATTAAATATTTTTGAACTGACTTTCCAGAATTTTTTATTAATTAGTTTTTGGCAAAAAATTTAAGTTGCTCTAACAACGTTACCTCTGAAATATTATAGATCTTTTTTCTAAATTTTTAGCAAAATCTTTAAAGCTCTCTATAAGATTACTTATCAAAAAAAAATTCAAAAAAAAAAATTTCAACGAAAATTAAAGAACAATCATTATCTGACATTCCGAAGAAAGTAAATAAATCCTTGATCGCTTTAACAACCGATTTCATTGCAAATTATCCGTACTTCATTTACCAGTTTATACCCGTTTTCTTGGAATCATAACATTTCATACAGTCATACATACATATCATGCATTCGAAAACACTGCTTCCTGCCAGCAATACATTACATTCCCCGATTTCTCTTCATTTCTACTTTCCGCCATCCTTTCTCGGTTTCATCACCACTCCAATTCACAGACAGTTACTTGCGCTTTCAATTTCACATACGCAAACACACTCACATCACATACCCGAACACACACACATATGCCTTAAGCGTGCAAACACAAATATGAGACGATTTAAACGCTGCTGGACCACATTTGCTCCTTTGTAGTTTTTGTGGTTTCCTGTTGGTTTTCGGGTCGTTCCGGCTGTCAGTTGCGGTTTCCATGAGCTGTTTACTTCACTCAAATATTTACGCATACACTTACATACACAAATTTCACATTTACTTAAAATTTGCTCAGCTGGCTCAAAGTGTATAAGCTACAATAATGCGTTGCAAAAACGATCTACTTTGGAAAGTAGCAAAAAATGTTATCCATTTTTAAATTACTTATCGCTGGATTAAAGGTGACTGCACACATACATATGTCCGGAAAATAATTTAAAAACAAGTCATGAATATCATGAAATGAACACTCAATACTTTTAACATTTTCTTTTACTTATTGAGAAATCATTTTTCAATTAATTAGAGCACCAACATTTTCAAGAATCATTCACTTCGTCGACATATCACGCTGATAGACGCTGTACCAACACATTTTCCTTCGCCGTGTAATGTGAAGGTGCTTAACAGACGTAGATAGATTACCATGTCTGATTTCACTCGCAAGAATGCGAATCTATCATAGAAAAAAGACTGTACATAGATGTCCGATCTGTATAGTTTCTTCTGTGATTGTAGGGATGCCTTTTTTAACTAGGGAAGCCGGAGTGCGGAACTTCAATCAGCTAAACCTAACCAACTTCCAACTCCAGATTCTCCCACGGAACCACCCGATTAAGTATTATTTCGTAGGCATGATAACACGTTTAAGTCTCCTCTGCGGACGCCTAATCTGCTCTATATGTCTCAGTTTTGTCATAATTAACGCTGCCGCTTCACTTACAACTTTCCAGTTCTATGACCAAGTGTAGTTTTAAGTTTTTTCCTTGTGCTTAAAAAGCGAAGGCAATAAAAGAAGACATGCACAGAGTATTCAAAGCACTCTGAAGGCGTGGGAAAATTCGGACTATTCGGACTATTGTCATGCTGGAATCTATACAGGTAGTTTTTAAAGCACTCATGTTCACTTAATATTTGGGCTAGGTGTTCGGTATCAGTCTGTTGGTCCACCCTCCTTTGAGTCAGATTTGTTATCGTTACTTCCACATTGTTAAGCTTTTGACTCTCTTTCTTCTCTTTTGGCTCCTATAGACTGCTCTGATAACTTGTATACCCGCTCCTATTCGTCGCCCGGGATGGCAATGGACACCATACTGCCTTTTTCTTCCGCAGCATTGCTTGATATTGTTCAGAAAGCACTGATAACTTAATGCCGACCGCCTGTACACTGTGCTTATTTATCTGGCATTTCCTTTAATGCCTAACGCCTGAATCCCTATTAGAGCCGCATATAATACAATCGATCTCATTACATTCGCCGGCTGGAACGCACGCAACCCTTATTTTCCATCATTTTTAATAAAGCATTTCTTCTTCTTCTTAATTGGCGTAGACACCGCTTACGCGATTATAGCCGAGTTAACAACAGCGCGCCAGTCGTTTCTTCTTTTCGCTACGTGGCGCCAATTGGATATTCCAAGCGAAGCCAAGTCCTTCTCCACTTGGTCCTTCCAACGGAGTGGAGGTCTTCCTCTTCCTCTGCTTTCCCCGGCGCGTACTGCGTCGAATACTTTCAGAGCTGGAGTGTTTTCGTCCATCCGGACAACATGACTTAGCCAGCGTAGCCGCTGTCTTTTAATTCGCTGAACTTTGTCGATGTCGTCGTATATCTCATCATTCCATCGAATGCGATATTCGCCGTGGCCAACGCGCAAAGGACCATAAATCTTTCGCAGAACTTTTCTCTCGAAAACTCGCAACGTCAACTCATCCGTTGTTGACATCGTCCAAGCCTCTGCACCATATAGCAGGACGGGAATTATGAGTGACTTATAGAGTTTGGTTTTTGTTTGTCGAGAGAGGACTTTGCTTCTCAATTGCCTACTCAGTCCGAAGTAGCACCTGTTGGCAAGAGTTATTCTGCGTTGGATTTCTAGGCTGACATTGTTGATGGGGTTTACGCTGGTTCCAAGATAGACGAAATTATCTACAACTTCAAAGTTATGACTGTCAACAGTGACGTGAGTGCCAAGTCGCGAGTGCGACGACTACATATTTGTTTGATGACAGGAGATATTTCGTCTTGCCCTCGTTCACTGCCAGACCCATCTGCTTTGCTTCCTTGTCCATATCTAAATCGGCTCAACTTATGGTCTATGGTTTATGAACGGTTTGTGCGAGTAATGAACTAGTCGGGGCCGAATTCGCTACTAAATGAAAGTTAAACCAGAGTAAATTTAGCTGAAGAACTTAAAAAAGTGGTTGTTGCCCTAACTAACTGTAAACAGTTGGCATAGCAGTTTTTAAAAACATTTCGTAATGGGAATTTTCTGTACAAACTGCCTACTAGCTTTTCTCCTAAAAAGCTCTCATAAACACCTGCTCAAGCTTGGTTCCACACCACGCGCGCCGCAGCATCCACTGCGCAGTTGCCGCAACTGTCATTTGTAATCGTAAACACTGTCACATTGCAACCACCAACTCGCAGCAACAAAGAAGATGATTACAAGAAACAACAACAGCAAATGACAAAATTTGTAACAGCGCAGCATCCAGTCAAACGTTTTTCCATGCGTCAAACTGCGTTCAGTAGCATTCCAACTGTCAAAGCAAGCGAAACATTCGGGCCAAGAAAAATGTATCTGCAAGTGTGAGGCGCGGATACGCGTGTGTGTGTATGTGTATGTGAAGAGTAGTAGCAGCAAGTGAAGAAGTCTAGAAAATAAACAAAATATCAAAAAATTGCGGCAAAGTATATACTAAAAGTTGAAAAAAATATTAAAACAAGATACAGCCGCCGAGTAGTTTAGTGCAAAGCGCCAGCTAAAGTGTTAAGATGCAATCTGCGGCGTCCCCGCGTTGGTGTTGGCGCTATCTGCGTCTGAGTTGTTGCCTCGCCGTGCTCAGCGCACTGCTACAGCACACGCTGGCGCTGCCCGATGTCATCAAAATCGGTAAAAAATAGAAGAAGAATTTATAAATAGTTACATTGCCAAGTGGGCTTATCAGACGCACTCGGCCACGCCAACGCTCGATTAACTATCAGCCTCCATCAGCCTCATGCAGACTATTTGCGCCTGCTTCCACTTTGATTTATTGATTTTTTGATTGCATTAAATTTATTACTTTAAGATTATGCATGTATATACGAGCGTAGTGGGAGCCAGCAACAGTGAGCGTACACTTGAGCAGCTTATGAAGGGCTAATGAGCTCGAGTGTACGGATGAGCGGAAATTACGAACTTCTTTGCATTCACATTAACGCAATTAAACGAAATTAAAAATACACATAAGGCACTTTTGTTTACCTTTCATTTTCGCCATTCCGCTTTTGCTTTTGTTTCCTGTTCTCACCGCTCACGCTCTAATGGTCTCCTGCGTTCCCCTATTTCATTCATAACCCCGCTTAATGAGCTGCTGTTTGCGCACACCACATTATCCCGCTTGCCGTTGCCGCTTTTAATGCATGTGCATTTATTTATTTTCGCATTCGCCCCTCAGGTGGCCTATTTCATCCGACCGACGACACACAGGAGTTGGCCTTTCGTCAAGCTGTCGAGCACATCAACTCGGATCGATTAATATTGCCGCGCTCCAAGTTGGTGGCACAAATTGAGCGCATCTCGCCGTTTGATAGCTTCCATGCGGGCAAAAGGGGTGAGTACTCTGCAGATTACACTGGTTTATTTATAAACATTTGCCAAGTGGTTGGCGTGCTCTTATCGTAATGTCGTAGTTATTTATAGTTTCCGACAACAAGTTGATTGAATTTCTTGGCTGACGTAATTGTAGGGAGATTTGCTGGCGTAGAATGGAAGCATGATTCCTGTCTTTTAATGAGAATAAGCAAAGGCTTATCTAAACGCTTGAAACTTAAAAATAAGTTATGCACTGCCGAAATATCATTCTTATTCGTAGACCGCGCAGTTTTAGTAGGTAGACTTGCAGTAGTCCTTAGAAACTTATAAGTATCCGTAAAAATCCTACACCCTATAAATATCGTGTGATCCAAGTAGAAGTACTTTTTTCAATAAGATTTTTTTGACAGATCACGCGTGTGTCATGTCAAGCAGTCATGTTATTTTTGTTCAGTATTAATGGCATTTTATCAGGAAAAGTTTTACTCCCGAGCAACATTTACAAATCCTTCAACTTTATTACGAAAATTTACGCTTTGTAAAGAATCTGTTCCCAACGCTTCGCTCAACTTATGGTCAACATAATCGGCCTACTAATCGTACTATTCGCAATGCCATCACCCAACTTGAGACCCAGCATTCATTATTGGATGATTTTAGCCCCAATTGACCACGCCCAACACGCTGTGTGAATGTAACAGTAAATGGAGACCGTTATCTTGTCACCGACTATTTGATGCCTGAAATTGAAGCTCGAGATGTCGACGACATTTGGTTTCAACAAGACAGCGCCACTTTCCACACATCACATCAATCAATGGATTTATTGACAGAACACTTCTGTGAGCAGATAATTTCATGTTGTGGTCCAGTCGATTGGCCACCAAGGTCGTGTGATATCCCACTGTTAGACTCTTTCCAGTGGGGATATGTAAAGTCTAAAGTCTAAGTGGACAAACCCGTTTCGATTCAGACCTTGGACCAAACATCACCGCGGTCATTCTCCAGTTACCAGTCGAAATGCTCGAACCAGTCATCGAAGATTGGAGTCAACGGATGCACCATCTGTGGCGTAGCCGCGGCTAACATTTGAAAGAGACAATCTTCAAAAAATAAATGCCAAAGAATTTTTTTTCAAATGCTAATAAACTTTCTCAATTAAATTTGAGGTTTCTGTTCTGTTTCTTTAAAATAGTAGGGTACCAAGAAATGAATCACCCTTTACATGATTCGGTACCAGCCAATACTATTTAACCGAAAAGAGTGGTATCCGCAAAACTTCAACGATTAATGAGGATGCTTCAAATTCTGAACTTGCCAAAAATAAAAAGTTTTTTCATTTGAGGATTTGATCTTCAAGAAACTCGGCATGGCTTATTCTGCCGCGCTGGCGCTCCAAAATTAAACGAAACTTTTACCTATCAAGGTCTAATACAGGATGCGAATTAGTCGCTTATTCATATTTGTAGGATACCAGCTTTTATTAATTATGTAGATCAGAAAGATCTTACTTCTAGGCAATCATACACATAAAATTATGTATTATACTATATTACGATTTTATACGATTAGTCTCTTTTTGCAGACTTTCGGATACATAACGGTAAAATTAGCCTCTTCATCGGACATGCTCAAAAAAAAAAGAGAAGAGCTCGTTCCATATAAAAAAATCAAAAGTGTAGACACATGTTCTTTTGCGACTAAAGACGAACTCATCCTGAACTTGCCGCATTTTCAGTCTTTTTTACTTTCACTGTGCTCATAATAAAAGACTTGCTAAACATACTCAGTTTTCAAAAATATTTTTATAAAAAACGCGTTATATTGGCCAATTTAGTCAATTCCTCAATTTTCTAAAATTATTATCACACGCTCTCGCTTAGCTGAAATTTGATATTATCTTCCCTATGTTTACACGCATAGTGGATAATCGGTTTAGGAAACGTCGCTCCCACAATCGCAACGCGAGTTGGTTAGGTCGCGATAAAGCTCAGCCAACAAATGCTACTCGCATACGAATGACTTCCGCTTTTTATCCGCAAACACATAAAGACAACAGTAAACGAATAATTGAAAATAAGAATGAGAATACGGCACAATAGTTGGTAATCCTTGGTAGAATGCTAAAGACGGTGGTGTAGTGCGGACGAAATCAGTACTGGCAACAATGTAGAACCACAGCACGCCTGGGAAATGCCGAGGCATGCTCGTTTATTAATGTTTACGTAGCGCATTTGCGACAGCGACGACAACAAAACGTAAGACAAGCAGTGAAGTAGTTAAGGACCGGCGGGACCAACGACGCTGGGGAGTTGTTCAAACTCGTAAAGCCAGCTATAAAAGCGAACGAATAACGGTTATTATCACCAGTTTGGCCGGTGTAGTTTTTGTTTTCATTGCTCCGTCGTGCAAATGCGCTCGTGTTCGCATGTGTGTCCGTGGAATTTTAAATAAATTTGTTGTTTTTGTTGTTTGTGCACTGAGCATACTGATTTGGTTTGTGTTTCGTTGTTTTTTTGTGTTTGCTTCAACATTTAAATTTTTTCTCTTTTGTTTTGCTTGCCACTATTTACAGTTTGCGGCTTGTTGAACGTTGGCGTGGCAGCCATATTCGGGCCACAATCCTCGAACACCGCGAGCCATGTGCAAAGCATCTGCGACAATATGGAGGTATGTATGTACCCACGTAAGGATTAACAGTTATCGCAATTGCTAATGCTAAAGGCAAGCAAGTCAGAGCTTATGTACTAACAAATCCAAAGCAAATACCGACTTTAGATTCGCTTGCATCATTGCAGCACTTCCGTTAGTTTTTAAACCAAATCGTTTTTTTTTTTTTTGTCGCTGTAGATTCCTCACTTGGAGAACCGTTGGGATTACCGTTTGCGACGTGAAAGCTGCCTGGTGAACTTGTATCCACATCCAAACACACTGGCCAAGGTATGTCTGCAGATTTACACACACACTCACTCACACGAACACACACACATTTCAGCCACTTAAAATAATTATGAGAGCTTAACTTGCCGTTAATCGGCTTCAGCGCTATACTTATGCATATTATCTCGTTGTTTGCTCTTCAGGCTTATGTGGATATCGTGAAGCAATGGGAATGGAAGACTTTCACCATTATCTATGAGAACAATGACGGCATTGTACGGCTACAGGAGTTAATCAAGGCGCATGATAACTCACCGTATCCGATTACAGTGCGACAATTGAGTTTATCGGGGGATTATAGGTAAGCGACCGCATTTTGCATTGAACGCTCAGTAACAATGTTGATTCGTTTGGATTTTGTTTCTTCTTACATAAAGTACTATATTTTAAATTTTAAATAACAAAAAGTTTAAAGTCTTATTTGAATTTTTTCCTGAACTCTCTAAGGTCACAAGACACTTTGAAACTTAAACTTTCAATACACAAGCTATGTAAATTTTATGAGCTTGCTATTTGGCTCATGATAGCTGCATCGATAGATCGAAAATAATTAAAAGATAGAATGAGATAGATAGGTGATGTGATCCCTGTCCACGTAGATGGCTCCTAGGGCCTTAATCCTGCTTCTACAAACTGCTGGACAATCTATAAGCAGGTGTTCTGGAGATTCCTGTTCCATGTCACAAAACCGGCAGACTATGCCCATGTGGAACAAGTGTTTCTTGAGCCTGCAGTACCTAGTATAAGGAGACGGCAAGGAGACGGAGTTTGTCTCGGCAGAGGTTGATCATATCTCTAAACCTTGCTATGTTGTAACCTTCCAGTAGTAACTGGGCGTAGCACATTCCTGTCGTTTTCTGCCAGTACCGTTCTCTCGTCAGACCCAGGATCTACCGGCTAGGCGTATGCATATCATGAGTGCCTTGGGGGCTCTGAACAGGCTTAATTCCACTTGCCTATTCAACCGTCAGTTTGAGTCTAAGTTGAGACTTAGGAAATTAATCTTTTTAACATCTCCAACTCCTTGCCCCCAAGTGTTAGGTGCCTCAATCCCGGAAGAGATCTGCGCTTTGTAAAAAAGACGACAGTTGTTTTTGGCGGGTTGATATTTAACCCTACCGTATTGCAACATCTCTTTGCTAGAGTTAATATTCTTTGAATTATAACGCAGAGTGTATTCTTAAATTAGGCTCGGACGGAATCTCATAGTTTGTGAGCAACTCAAGGAGTTTATATACTACTAGGCTTCATAGTAGAAGAGATAAAACTCAACCCTGTGGTACCCTTATAGTACCAAGAACAATCTTACTCTCCCCATAGTGGCATCAGCCGAACATTCGTTTTCTTCAGTGTCTTGATGACGCTTGCGTAGGACGCATTATCAAAAGAAACTTCGATGTCAAGAAAGACGCATATCACAACCTCGCCATATTCCGGCGATTTCTGGAGTTCAGCTATAATGATAGCTGGATGTTCATACCGATTAAGTAAACATTCATTTAAATTCATTCAGAAAATTCGACTTCATTCCTAGTAATGTTGGCCCCTCCGTCGGCGAGCCAAATTTACCTATGAACGGTACAAAATCATTGATGGATTTAAAACTCAGGAGAAGATAGGTTAAAAGATCTAATGAAGTTGTCTCCTAGTTTCCAGATTTCAGGCCACTAAAGCATGAGAATCTATAAGAAAACACATCTGTCAAACTCACATTAACCTTTCCGACTGGATAGGTTACTAGGCTGATCCGCACTCGGCTGACCATACTTGAGCAATTACATTTCCCTCTCATAGGTTTCTGAAAAGATTTTTTCTTACTGCATAGGTGCTAAAAAAGGGGAAGCTTCAGCGGACCCACTCCGACATACTCGCTTTAAGGATTCGCTGAGGTCTGATTGCAGCGTTTGTTCACCAGAGCCAGAGAGCGGCTGCGATCGGCCGTCGGTATTAAACCAAGAGGCCCGATATATAAATATGTAATTGTATACTACTCTCTTAGCGAGGTTATGTGGTGGGTTTAGGACCCGCCACGTAGAAACCGCTCCCAAAGAAAAAATAACAACAGCCTCAGATAACCGCGTAAGCGATGTCTACGCCAGTAAAGAAGAAGAAGATACTTTATGATATTATTTTATTAAATTCAAGCATAAAAATATTTGCACATTTCTATTAACAATACTCTTTCTCACACGCTAGACCACTGCTGAAACAAATCAAAAACTCCGCCGAAGCGCACATCGTACTCGACTGTTCCAGCGATAAAATTTACGAAGTACTCAAGCAGGCACAACAAATTGGCATGATGAGCGACTATCACAGTTACTTGATTACCTCACTGGATTTGCATACCATCAACCTAGACGAATTCCGTTATGGTGGCACGAATATAACCGGCTTTCGTCTGATTAACGAAAAAGTCGTCTCGGATGTGGTGCGTCAGTGGAGTTTCGACGACAAGGGCTTACAACGCTCTGCCAATTTGAGTACGGTGAGGGCGGAGACTGCGCTAATGTACGATGCGGTACATCTTTTCGCAAAAGCATTACATGATTTGGATACATCGCAACAAATCGATATACATCCCATTAGTTGTGATGGTCAAAATACGTGGCAGCATGGTTTTAGTTTGATCAATTATATGAAGATCGTCGAAATGAAGGGTCTAACCAATGTGATAAAATTTGATCATCAAGGCTTTCGCACCGATTTCGTGTTGGACATTATCGAATTGGGGCCGATGGGTATACGCAAAATTGGCACATGGAATTCAACACTGCCGGACGGTATCAACTTTACGCGTACCTACAGCCAAAAACAGCGCGAAATTGAAGCGAACTTGAAGAACAAAACGCTGACGGTCACAACATTATTGGTGAGTACAACGAAAATTAATGCGAGGAATGGACTCTGTATGGAATTTTAGACATTTTTAAACTTTACAGAGCAATCCGTACTGCATGCGCAAAGAGTCAGCAGTTCCACTCACAGGCAACGATCAGTTTGAAGGTTACGTTGTTGATCTCATACATGAAATCTCGAAGGCTCTGGGTTTCCATTACAAAATACAGTTAGTGCCTGATGGCAGCTATGGCAGTTTCAACAAACAAACTCTGTAAGTTAACCTTTAAGCACGAAGAGTTTAGACCCTCAAACAAATCTGCATATTTCTTGCCTTAGCGAATGGAACGGCATGATACGCGAGCTGTTGGAGCAACGCGCCGATCTTGCGGTGGCTGATCTCACCATCACCTTTGAGCGCGAACAAGCAGTAGACTTCACCATGCCCTTCATGAACTTGGGTGTTTCGGTGCTTTATCGCAAACCCGTTAAGCAACCGCCTAACTTATTTTCATTTCTCTCACCACTTTCGCTCGACGTTTGGATCTACATGGCCACAGCATATTTGGGCGTTTCTGTGCTGCTCTTCATTTTAGCACGGTAATTATTAGATGGATAATATAGAAGTCCACAATTCAAATAATTTTTTGTTTACAGCTTCACACCTTACGAATGGCCCGCATATTCTGATGCTCATGGCGAGAAAATAGAAAGTCAATTCACACTAATGAATTGTATGTGGTTCGCAATCGGTTCATTAATGCAGCAAGGTTGCGACTTCTTGCCCAAGTAAGTTAAATAATTGCATATTCTTCTTCGAAGTTTTCTGAAATACTTTTCTTTAACATAGAGCTTTATCAACGCGAATGGTGGCTGGCATATGGTGGTTTTTTACTTTGATCATGATCTCCTCGTACACAGCTAACTTGGCGGCTTTTCTCACTGTCGAACGCATGGATTCGCCTATTGAAAGCGCTGAGGATCTGGCAAAGCAGACGCGTATAAAATATGGCGCTTTAAAGGGTGGCAGTACGGCAGCGTTTTTCAGAGTGAGTAGATCGAAGCGGTAACATAATGAAGCTAAGAGAGAAATATGTTAAGTTTCGAGCTATGTTCGCAAGTTTTTCTTACTATTGAACATATAAATAACGATTTATTGGATGGTAGTATGTGCATTAGCTTGCTTAATGTGATAGTCGCAAAGCGCTTTACTGGTACGTGAAGCATCGCACCAAAGTTTTTACTATACAAGTGGGATTCGTCTTCTTTATTAGACAACTCTTACGCGGTTATAGCCGATTTTACAACAGCGCGGTTCTTCGTTTTTGCTGTTTGGGGCCAATTGGAGATTCCAAGTGTAGCCAGGTCCTTTTCCACCTGGTCTTTCCAACGGTGTGATGATCTCATAATCTTATTCCTCTGCTTTCCCGGCGTTTTCCTCCAATTGGACGGCATTACCTAGCCGGCGAAGCCGATGTCTCTTAATTCGCTGAACTATGTCAATGTCCTCGTATATCTCATACAGCTCATCGTGCCATCGAATGCGATATTCGCCGTGGCAACCGCGCAAAGGACCATAAATCTTTCGTAGAACCTTTCTCTCGAAAACTCGAAACGCCGACTCATCCGATATTGTCATCGTCC
The DNA here is from genome assembly GCF_024586455.1 of Bactrocera neohumeralis. NCBI lineage: Eukaryota > Metazoa > Arthropoda > Insecta > Diptera > Tephritidae > Bactrocera > Bactrocera neohumeralis. The sequence continues at coordinate 81,399,227 of NC_065919.1, read as the reverse complement.
ATGGCTCTGTACCATGCAGAAGGACGGGAATAATAAGTGACTTATGGAGTTTGCTCAGCTGTACACTCTTATATAAAAATTATCTTCTGGGTTCAGCTCATATTATTTCCTCCAGCAGCAGATTGAAGAAATCTCACGATAGGGAGTTGCGTTGTCAGAAAACTCGTTTGCTATCGAACGGCTGGGAGGGGTCCTTCCCGATACTGATGGAGTTTTTGGTACAGCCTAACGTCAGTTTACACAGCCGTATTAGTTTTGAAGAAATATCATATCCGAGGCTGTTTTCTTCTTTTCATTGGTAGTGTTTTTTACGTGGCGGGTCCCAAACTCAGCGCACAATCCAGGCTCGCCATCAAGCGGATCTTTTTTGGCTACCCAGAGGTTACTTTGTCAAAGACCGGATATCGTGATCCATATGAGGGATTAGTAAAGTAAATTAACAAAGAAGTTTTCTGCCTAACACTCCTAAATTTTCCATAGAGCTTACTTCCTAACACTTCCAAAAATGATAAATTTGCTGACGGTTCGTTGAGTGACTCCGAGTTATAGTACATTTGCTATTCGCCTCAAGTTTAAAGATTTGTATTTAATGAAAGTTTAAGACACTTTGAGCTTAACTTCGAATCATAAACACCAAGAAGTTAAACTCAATTTGTTTCATGGAAGACTCGGTTTTATGAGTAGTATTTAAAATGCTTAACAACAAAACTGCGAGTAAACTCGAGTTTGCGACTTAATGTGAACGTACTATATAGTTTGCGCCCTTAATGTCACCAAAATCTCAATGAAATTTAGTTTTCTGATACCCAATTATTAATTCTTTTCACAACAGGAATCGAAAATATCAACCTATCAGCGCATGTGGTCATTCATGGAGTCCGCACGACCATCTGTATTTACCTCGACTAACGCCGAGGGCGTGGAGCGCGTAGCCAAGGGCAAAGGTATGTTAAAAAAAGGAACCATAAATTTTGGTATTATTATTCAGAAAATATATCGTCTTGCAGGCTCATATGCTTTCCTCATGGAATCCACATCCATCGAATATGTGACCGAACGTAACTGTGAGCTGACACAAGTCGGCGGCATGTTGGACACCAAGGGTTATGGCATAGCAGCGCCACCGAGTAAGTAGACAAAATTTATCCATTTCTTTACAAAAAACTCATTGCTGCAATTATATGCAACAAAAGTGCAGAGTATAGCGGTAAATAATGCAATTTTCGCTGCTTTACAGATTCACCTTATCGCACCGCCATCAATGGCGTCATACTTAAGCTGCAGGAGGAGGGCAAACTGCACATACTGAAAACCAAATGGTGGAAGGAGAAGCGTGGCGGTGGCAGTTGTCGCGTTGAGACATCGAAATCCTCATCGGCCGCAAATGAGTTGGGTCTGGCGAATGTGGGCGGTGTGTTCGTCGTGCTAATGGGCGGTATGGGTGTGGCATGTGTTATTGCCGTCTGTGAATTTGTGTGGAAATCGCGAAAGGTTGCCGTCGAAGAGCGGTTAAGTGCGATTTTGCACGAATGAGACTAAAAGCAGGATGTGTGGGTTTAGGCTAACCATTGAAAGGATCAGCGAAAATTATCGTGGCATTAGAAAGGTTTGAGATAGCATAAATCTAGCGATCTAGAATGAAGGAATTAATCAGAAACGATGTTTGAAGCGTGTCGAAGGTTTATATAATTTGAGCATTAAGTCTTCTTCGAACATATTAGCGTTAATTTAATTGAGGTTAGTTATAATTTAGCAAAACATAAATACATAACAGATAGACATACATTTAGATATATAAAATTTAAAATAGTATCAAATATTTTATAAGCGCATACCATATGAGTATCTAGATTAGTGCTAGAATTATCGTAATACACACACACATATATGCTGTATACATACAAACACAGCGCATAATATATTTACGTTTAGATAATATTCATAGCGATAAGTTAATATGCATTTAACACTAACAAAAAATAATCATATTGGAATTGTGCTGTATCATAAGCAAAATGCTAAACTTGTACACTTAGCTTATGCTAATTTGATTACTTCAATTAAAATACAGTTATCTATTACATTAATTAGCTGTAACTAGCCAAAGCGCATCAAAACACTCTATTAAATACGCACAAAGTTCTCCTTGACCCAAAATCTGCTTATAATCCTCGTATATAGTTCGAATAAGCATCATACATCTACACTAACAATGCTTGATAACTTCCTAAAACACTAAAAAACTATGCTTACAACTGTAATAAACCCTATATGTATAAATATATGCATAGACGCATGACTACATACATACATACACATATATAGTTTATACCAATGTACGTTTATCCTCCATCGAGCCAATTTAGTGAATTATAAACGAAAGTCTTAGTCGTAAGCGATTTAATTATAACAATGTAACCACATAGAAATTAGTAATAAATAATAAACGAAATGAGAAAAACTTACAGACATGCATACAGACCACATAATCGTACATTCATACCGTTATATGTATACTATACATAAACATATTGGAACGAAAGACAAAGCTCAACGACTGCACAAATGCATAAGTGCATGCATACACCGATAATACATATGTATGTATTTTCTAAACACAAAATAAAGAACCCAACACAAAAAAATATAATTCAGTAAAATAAAATCACATTTTTAAAAATATATTACAATTATTATATTGCGCCCGTTCACGAATTTAACTGTACAAGAGTCGGAGGAAAATTCAATTAAATTCTCATTTTTAACTTAGCAGTGTTTCCCATATATCAATATACATTCTACTTCCTCATACATATAATATCTATGAGCGCACCGAAAGCTATTTGTAGAAAAATTCCAAGGCCCGGCAGGAGAAACTGTCGTGCTTAAATTTTTGAGTTATCAATATGTAATTCTACACCATGAAGCTGCTCATTTGGAAAATTGGAGTTAAATAGAAAACCAAATTTTCAGCCTTTCGGTCCTCCGCAACTTTTCATACACATACGCACTGATTTGTCAACATTTTCCATGACTATTCTGCATAAATGTTGCTGAATTTCATTGCTCGAAAGTTGAATCTGCTCCTTTAAAACACGCATTATTGTGGGCTAGTTGCAATAGACCGCAGATTTTAAATAACCCCATAAAAAGAAATCTAATCAGTTAAATCACACGTTCTAGGGGGCCTTTGACCCCATATTCCAACAGTTCTGATAACCTAAACGAGATGAACATGACCAGGAAATATCTCAGCAGTAATTAAAGTGCTTCCCGAGCAATATGGAATCACATATTGGTAACATCAATTTCGATATCGAGCACCAGTAACAGTTACTGCTCAATTTCAAAAAAAAGTTTGGTCCAATAATGCCTTAACGGCAAGCAGTGACACGTTGTGAAGCATTTGTTTTTCTACAATCACATGTGGATTCTCGGAACTGCAATTTTAACAATTAACAAACACATAAAGGTAAAACTCCATCGCTTCGGATGATTTTGTTCGAAAAACTCAATCATGAAAACGCATTGTTCTATCGTGTATTGCTCCATTTTTACTAACCCTAAACATAGCTCGTTTCTATAACTTGTTTTTTTACAAGTCTATGACTGGTTTTTTTTAGTGTTCTCAACACTTTACTACATCAATGGCGGCAAATTTAAATCTTGCGTTAATTTTGTCGCACCCTTTATATGCACCTAAGAGAGGTGTTATAATTACGGTGCAGTCGTAGTTAAAGGTTTTGCTTGTTCTATGTTTTAAATGCTTCAGACGTCGCTTTAACATAGTTACAAATTCAACGAGATGAAAAATAATAATAAAAAAATATTAAATGCAAGTATATGAGTGTACTTTGATTAGACGCTAAAATATTCCCTATTGCTTGACCACATTATTTGCTTTAATTTCCTGTAGGCCTAATATTATATTTACCTTTATAAGTCAGAGTTTAATTTTTAGTTATTCCGCTTCACAATTTCATGGATTTTTCACCGCTTAGACGAATCCTTTGGATATATTTGTGGTATGCTTAACACATAAGCTTAATCGTTTATACTAAAAAGAAATTTATTATAAACATTTAAATTTTTTCCACATTCGGGAGGCATACCTCTTTATTGTCTCAAAATTTCATACCAGTGTACATACTATTGAAGTTTGCTCGTAGGTAGGATTTGTCTGTAAGCTATATGTGCGTTAATTTTCTTGTTTTCGCAGCTTTTTTTGGATGATTGAATGTATTATTCGGTCTTTAAACAATTGCTCAATTTTTTTCTTGACAAGAAAAGTTTTTTGTTTTTTTGATATTTTGTTTTTTGATTGATAATCGTTTCTCTGCATCCTTAAATTTAGTATGCAGTGATGTTGATATCTCTTCTCTCGGTGGGGATGTGTGTTCATGATGGGTAATTGGTGTTGCTTGTGGAAATTTTCGCTGTTCCACTAATGATAATCTTTGTATGAATTGCTGCTTATTTAAAGCTTCCATCAATGCAATTATTTGTGCATGGAGGTGGGGTAGTATTGTCCGCAGGATTTATGCTTCTATCCACTGTCATTTATTTCCACACTTTTCTCAAGAATTTAGTGCTGCGAGTACTACTTCTTGTGGATAATCTGGATTTTTGGAAAGCAAATAATTTTTTATGTTGGTTGGGCCCCCAGTAAACTTTTACATAGAGTAAAAGTGAGATCATAGTATATGTTTTTGAGCTGCTTCTTTATCAATGCTCTTAAAACTAACTTTTTACATGCATCTAACTGCTATTTATACTAACTAGTGTTTTTACTTTTTACTAATTGATAGTTTGATTACATATCATATATTGTTCGTTTAGGTTTGTTGGCTTAGATACATTTTCCTTTCTTGTAAATTAAGGTTGTCTTAACACACATTTTGCACGAAGCATTCATACTCTAATATTCATGACTGTTATGTGAACAGGTTCCTTTGATATCTTTTATGGTCATCCAAACAGTTTATAGATTTTTTTTATTGTTTTATCGGTAACAGTATGTTTTGGACCTGAAATGCTTTAATTTATGAATCAATTATCATAATGCTTCTACATTTAGAAGAATAGGGCTAATTTGAAAATATGTAAATTCATTTATATTGGCGCCTCCTGTGAAGTAAAAAAGCTATTTTTATATATCATTTTGACGTGAAACTGATAGTTTTTGCTGGAAAAATATTGGCTGGGAGAACTTATAAGCCAAGAGACAGCTGATTGAAACCACTAACTGAAATATTACCACTCGAAATTGGTTGTAAGTTTGAGGAAAAAATATTGGCAAATTATAAGTTTCGCAAGTATTTTAGTTGGTACTTTTATAGACAAAAATATGAAAATAGTGCTGCAAACCCGTCAGCCCTCATGAAAGTTCCACATTCCTGAGGACTTCTTCTAAAGAGTTTGTATCCAATCTAAGGAGTTTCTACTCATTTTATTTTTGAGTTATTTTCTCTGTACATTTATCCCTTAATATTATTTTGAACTCTTCAATTTCCTCCTGGGCATGCAAGCGCACACATCTACACATACATAAGTATGTGTTTACATATACACATATAAACACACAATTTCACAGCCACTTTGTTTTTATGACAATCGGCAATAAACAGTTACACGCCCACAATTCGTACGCCCACTGGCTGCGAACACCTGCTGTGGCGTGCCCGCCAAAAGTAAGTATGTGATGAGTATACAAACTAACGTACATACACATAAATGTGTACGTATAATGCGTGCGAGGTGAGGCGAAGACGCGGTGGCGAGAATATGCCAATCAAAAGACATGCTAACGCACAAAACTAGCACAGAAATTTTAATGAAGGGATGAGGAGGTAAGTAAAAAAGAATATTGAAACAAAACTTATTTTAAATGCAAAATATTTAATATATTTTTTTCAGACATTTCTATAGAAGAGTGAAAAAATTATTTTTTCGTTATTAAAATATTATAATTTTATAGTTCAGTGGAATTTCAAAATTATTTTGAAAATTATTGTAGCAATAAAAATCAATTTTGTTTGGTATGTCCAAAAGTTCAATTTAATATTTTAGACACGCTTGTCCAACCATTTTTTTTATCAAAATAAAAATTAATTTTAAAGTTAGCTTCGTTTCTAAATTCTTTAGAACACCACTTAATTGGATCCGCATGTATCCCAAGAGGGTTATTTTGAAGCATGAAAACCGCTGCAGTGCAATGGCCGTGCTTTCGATTTCACTCGTTAAATATTAACCATACCAATCTGGCCTTTGCTCTCGACCAGCGCGGTACAACATATACATATGTAAATATGTGTGCGTGCAGCACTATCCGTGACGGTTAATTTGAAGTGTTTGTTAGGCGCAAGCCAAATGCAATCAGAAATTAATAAATATTTTTGTGCTATCCTTTTTATGACTGCCAATTCCGTTATAATATTCAATTCTTTTGTGAATGGTTTTTCGATTTAAAATGCATTGCTCAGGCACTGAATTGTTCAGTTAGGTTTTACTTTTTCAACGAATGTGAGCGATGCGCTTTCACACTTTTCTATGGTCGCTGTGGCTGCCTCTGTGCCTCGCGCTGCTGCCGCAAAACGCCGCAGCCAATGACTTCTCTTCGTTTTTAACTGCAAACGCATCTTTAGGTGAGGAAAGTGTAGCTTTTATTTGCATGTGTTTTTGTTGTAATATTTAATTTTTTTCTTTCACGAATTCCAGCCGTTGTTGTGGATCAAGAGTATATGCAAAGGCGTGGTGAAAATGTTCTAGCGAGTTTCCAAAAAATTCTAAGTGACGTGATACGTGAGAATTTAAAGAACGGCGGCATCGAAGTGAAGTACTACTCATGGAGTCAAATTCGCTTGAAAAAAGGTGGGCAATTCAGTTTTTTCATATATACTAACCTTATCTTTAGTGTTACGAGAAAGAAGTGGAGCACATTTCTCCCTATGAACTGCGAATATAACGTTGTCGATTATTTTATTACAGTATCTTAAAAAATCAAATAATTATTTCGGTGTTAAAGGAAGTATTGACCCGATTCAACACATTTGTAACACACAGACATACTACTATGAACAGAAAAGGATTCTCTCTGAAATACGATTATAAATCCGACACTTTGACCAATATTTTCGGTAAAAAGTCAATTATAGGTACTGAGGTCCAAATATTCGGTACCCAAAGGCTTGATCAGTTTTTGGTGGACAATTTTTGATCATAAGGTGGCATATTCTAAACTGATTATTCGTGCAAATTTTATTCCTTTATATTAATTGCTTTTTGACTTGCGCCCTGGAAAGTGAAAGAATCAATGGAACTTAAAAATGTGCTACATAGGAGGTTGGCGTAGTTGTGGTCCGATTTTGCACTGTGACATAGGCATATGAGAAGAATGCCACACACTAAATTTAGTCAGAATCGGTCGAGCGAGACCCGAGATATGTGAATTGACCGAAAAGTGGGCGGCGCCACCCCCAAACACACCATCTTGGAGGTAAAGTTTAATGTCTCTGGCGTATTTAGTTATTGATTTATCGCGCTTTGTCAAAATTTTGCCCACATATGCTTCTTGCTACTGTGGTCCTTACACTTCTATACCTTAATTAAGTGCTTAGTTATGGCAGTTTATATGTTTTTGGCAAATGGTGTTTTCTGGGCGTGACAGTGGTCCGATTACGCCCATCTACGAATTCCGCACCAAGGTACGCGCGTACAAGTTTCATTAAGATACATAAGTTTTTACTCAAGTTACAGCTTGCACGCATGAATGAACAGACGGACAGGCACCCGAATATCTATACAACCATATACATGATTTGCCCGGAAAGTGATAGGACTGATTTTCTTCCGCGACGACTATACTTCGAAGTGTGCGACTGGATTCGGTAATGAACAATGAGCGGCTGGTCAGTTGTTTGGGAGCAGCTGGAGAGTCAGGACAAACATTTTCGCGCGACGTGTTTCTGTAAGTGGTGCAAGCTGAAAATGCAGCGTTCGTTAGAGCAGAGGTACGCGATTAAATTCTGTGTGAAACTCGGTAAATCTGCGACAGAGACGTTTGATATGATCAAGCAGGCTTGCTCAGATGTTGCTTTAACAATAAATGGTGTGTTTCGGTGGCACGAGGCCTTTTTGGAGGGCCGGGAAGAGGTCGCTGATGAAGACCGTGCTGGGAGACCTGCGACTTCGACAAACACCGACAATGTGACTCGTGTGTGCAAAGTTTTGAACTCAGACAGTCGACTAAGTATTCGTTTAATTGCCCAGAAGTTAAATTTATAAAAATCTGTGGTTCATGACATTTTGACGGAGCCCTTGAACATGCGCAAGGTGTGCGCGTAGATGGTCCCAAAAGTGCTCACTGACGACCAGAAATTGCGACGAGTGGAAGTGTGCCAAGAAAATTTTAACATGTATGAAAGTAACCCCCAAATTTTGAATTTCGGTATGATCCCAAGATTTTTTCGTTTCCTTGCTTGAAAAGGCTGATAAAAAAAAAACAAAAAAGTTCTTCGTTCAAGACTTGAAAATTATATCTCGATGACCTGTATAAAATTTCATTGGAATCGCTTAAGTAATTCACGAGAAATCTTGTCAACCGACTTTGAAAACAGTTTCGCGAAAATTCGAGTGATATGTTTTTTTTTTTTTGAAGCCGTGAAACCCATATAACCCCTTAAGAGGAATGCTTGTTCCCCTATAAATAACTTTTTTCTAAATTTTTTACTTAAATTGGTGATTTGTGTAGTAATGCTGAATTAAGTAAAATTCCAGTATACTTTCGCTCAGCTCGAAAAAATTGTTATACATGAAGTAGATTCTCTCGTAGTTACCATTGTTAATATACGTAGTCCAACCAGAGCAATAGTTTTGTTTCGACTGCGTATAAAACAGCTCGTATCCGCGAATTTTGGAATAATTAAAAAAGAACAATATGAGTCGTTGATTCGATTTCTATTATTGAAAGGAATACCGCGCAGTAAATTCAATGAACGTTCGAATGCTGTTTATGGTGACTTGCCTCTTTCGATAGCGACTGTTTAATAAGTTTTATCGACACCAAAACGGTTACCACGGAGAATAACATGACCAAACTCCATGATTTCCTATTGAAGGACACCGAACGAACGATAGGTGTCTGGACAAGTACCTCAAAAAAACAAATGGGTTATATCTTGCTTGAAATATTGAGTATGATAAAACTGCCGAAGTGATTTTTGCTGCGTTTACTCGCTCGTTTCGTAACTATTGACGAAGCATGGATGCATGTGTATACACCAGAGATCAAGGGAACCGTGACTTTAGCCGAGAAACTTCTCCAAAGAAAGAAGCTCATCTTCTAAGATTAACAAAGTCTCATCGATAAGTATATAGACTTCCTGGAGAATGGAAAACAGTCACAGGGCTGTACTATGCAGAGTTATTCGCCTGATTCGACGCCGAACTCCAGCATAAAAGGCTCTATTGGAAAAACACAAATCGTTTTTCATTTACCTCCGCCAAAACTATGGTTAAATTGGTCAAAATATGTTTCCAACTGCTGTTCCATTCCGTTTTCTCCAGATTTGGTTTCATACGACATTCGAAATATTTTTGTAAAACGCTTTTCTTTCAACATCTTACATTTTATTTTGTATGAGCTTATTGAACGGATATTTGTAGATTTTCTCGCTGCCATGACAGTGGCGGACTGCAAGAGTACTTGGCAACTGTTTGACTCAACACAGCAAAACTCCATACTACTGATTGCCATAACAGACGCCAATTGTCCGCGGCTGCCCTTAAATCGTGCTATTATGGTATAGACTCAATGGCTTCCCATACCAAAAATGTATAATAAATTCTTAAAATATGCTTCCAGATACCCATAGTCGATGAGGGTCAGGAATTGTCACAGATCATTTTGGACATAAAGGTACAGCGTTTATTGCGTTGGAAGACGGCCGCTGTGCTACTCGATCAAACTATATGTGAGTCTCCGTACGAGTATAAACTTTAACCTAATATACCTACAAATTATCCACACACTTCTTTTCCAACAAGTGCACGACAATCCCACATTGGTGGAGTCGGTGGTACATGAGAGCGCCAAAAATCACATAACACCGTTCTCCCTGCTGCTGTACCAGATCGATGACACGCTGCGCAGTCAAAAGAAACGCACCGCCATACGCCAAATGCTGGGGGCCTTTCAGGACGGAGGACAAACCCCGCGACAATTTATTGTGTTGTCACAATTTTATGAGGACATAGTGGAAATCGCTGCGAGCATGAAACTATTTCACGTTTACAATCAATGGGTATTCTTTGTGTTGAACGAGGAGCTGCGCAATCACGACCCCATCTCGGTGACACAGAATTTGGATGAGGGTGCGAATATTGCGTTCGCGTTGAACACAACGGAACCCACTTGCAGCAGCTCCATTAACTGCACAATAACAGAATTGTCATTGGCGCTCGTTACGTCCATTTCACGCATGATCGTTGAGGAGCAATCGATCTATGGCGAAATCTCCGATGAGGAATGGGAAGCTATCCGTTATACCAAACAGGAAAAGCAGGACGAAATGTTGGGTTACATGAAGGTATATCTTAATGAAGGCAAAGCGTATAAAGATATTCATAGATATATATAAAATTATTATAGGAATATCTTAGGGAGTACAGTAAATGCACGAGTTGTTCGCATTGGAAAATTGAGACAGCTTTAACGTGGGGCAAAAGCGAGGAGCATCGTAGATATCAATCAAATTCAGGTGAGTTTTTGAAATCGTTTTTGAACTTAGCTGTTAAATAATCGCCCTCTCTCATTTTTTTCCTCATTTCGCCTTTCTCATAAAAACTCTCTCCCAGAACTTCGTGATACACGCAATAAAAATTTCGAATTCATCGATGTTGGCTATTGGACACCCACTTTGGGTTTTAATACACACGAAGTTATGTTTCCACATATCACGCATTTCTTTCGCAATATCACCTTGGACATTCTAACGGTGCACGTAAGTTATGGCTAAGACATACATACATTATCTATATTTGTATCATGATAACCTGAAAAGGGTACATTAAGTTTGCCTTAAACAGCCAGAAAAAACCGTCGGACCCTATTATGTAGATTAGATTTAATAAATAAATGAGGATTGCAGTGCGACTAAAGGTCTACTATGCCCTCTCCCCATTCTGTTTAATGTGCGGTTGATCGCAATCCATAATCAAGGGCAGTCACGAGATCAGGGCAGAACGAGACCTGCACCTTCGTTATCATTGCCCCGACCAGTCACTAGGTTCTGTGTTAGGAACTCTGAAATACAAAAGAAAGCAATATTGTTCCAAACTACTATACAAGTTCTGGGCCTCATGCTATGTATATAGATCCCAGATTACCTTATTCGAGTCCGTTTTGAGGCCCCTGACCTCTTCTTTGTGGACCCATGGCTCCTGTACGATGTTAACCTGCTAACGATGACAGCGGATGCTGACGCCTTGTGTTGCAGGTTCACCTGGGCAACTTCCACATCTTCGGCCACTATAGGATCGGTTGTTTTACGGAGAACTGGTCCACATCTGCGCCGTCCTTCGTATTGCCATGCAGGTCCTAAAGACTCCTAAAGCTCCTTCTAGGCCGGCTTAGCCATACTGGCGGTGGAGCGAGTAGCACCCTCGTCTACTTGCATTTTCGTCCTTTCCGCTCTCCTTAGTAGCCTTGGGCCCGAAGTGCCTCATGACTACCGAGTTGAACCTTTAGATCAAAAGCCCTCCTTCCGGATGAGTTTATAGGACTTGTCGTCCATACATACATAGATTCAGCCTCCATCCAGAATCCTCAACTTTTCTATCCACAACTCGCCCGGCCGAGGTATTAGTTCCCTCGTTTTAATTCCTGACGGGCCCAGAGCAAATTCGAACAGCTTGCCGGCATATCTGAGGAGAAATACTATAGTGTATATATAAATGTGATCAACATGACGAGCTGAGTCGATTCAGCCATAATCCTTCAGTTTTTGGAATATTGATCTGAAATTTCGCACACACCCTTTTCTCCCCAAAGAGCTGCTTATACATGTATGCTTATACTTCTTGTATGGAGACCTTTTTTATTTGACAAGATATATTCAGAATTCCTGTTTTTCGATTTAGTTATACCACATACCATAAATACACTTGTGAAGGGTATCAGTGCAGCCGAAACTAACGACTTTCTTTTTTTCTCTATATTTTTCAATTATATAAAATTTATTCCTTATGAATTTTTGCAAAGAGCCCTCCTTGGCAAATTTTGGAACGCAATAGCCGCGGCGACATAGTTCGCCACAGCGGTATTTCTATGGAGATCCTCAAAGAAATGAGCCGCATGTTAAATTTCTCCTATATTCTTCATGAAGTCAAAGTAAGCGCAGCAGATTCGGCTGCAGAGGACATGCAACACACGAACAACGTAACGGTAAAGTTTACCAATGCTGATCGTATTATTTTCGTCTAATGTTTTAATCTGTAGGACGACCTCTTCGGTTCGCTTACATTTAATATACCATACCAAGTCATAGAAACGATGCAGGCGAGTCGCGTAAGTGCAAATGCCTTGATTGTGAATATGATAAAACTAAGATCACACTTTTAACAGTACTTTATGGCTGCGCTAGCTGCCACCATTGACGAACCTGACAAGAAGTCATTTAACTACACCGTGCCAATAAGCGTACAGATGTATACCTTCATTTCACGCCAGCCGGATGAAGTAAGTCGAATTTATCTGTTTGCTGCTCCTTTTACAACCGAGGTAAGCAAGACAAAATAGGTGTGTATGTATGTAAATAGACAATATCCAATTAATATACACCCCGAACAGATATGGGGCTGCTTGGTGGCCATAATTATAATCACTGCACCGGTGCTATACTTCATAAATCGTTTGGTGCCTATGGACCATTTGCGCATAACCGGCCTCAGCACACTCAACAGTTGTTTTTGGTATATCTATGGTGCACTACTGCAACAAGGTAATAAATACCATAAATACAAGAAATAGCTGATAACTGATCCTCTTTATTTTGTCAGGCGGCATGTACTTACCCAAAGCGGATAGTGGTCGTCTAGTGATCGGCGTTTGGTGGATTGTTGTAATTGTGCTTGTGACTACCTATAGTGGCAACTTGGTTGCATTTCTTACGTTTCCGCAATTTCAACCTGGCATAGATTACTTTTTTCAAATATTTTCATCCAACGCAGTGCAACAATTTGGCTTGCGAAATGGCTCTTACTTTGAAAAGTATGCAACGGTAAGTGTATCGTATACGGTCTATGATTTTTTATAAACAATAAAAAATTTTCAAATAGCAAATAACAACTCGCGATGATTTTCGTGATTATGTGCAACGCGCCACCATTTACAATAATGTTCAAGGTGAGGATATTGGCGCCGTGCAGGATGGCAAACGCATTAATGTCGATTGGCGCATCAATCTGCAGCTGATTATACAAAAGCAATTCGAAAAGGACAAGGAGTGTAAGTTCTCATTGGGACGTGACAATTTCGTAGCCGAACAGATTGGTTTGATTGTACCGAGGGATAGTCCATATCTACAATTAATTAATGATAAAATAATGCGTATGTTCCAAATGGGTTTCATAGAACGTTGGCATCAAATAAATTTACCTTCGATGGACAAGTGCAGCGGTCATGGTGGTATGCGGCAAATTATGAACCATAAAGTGAATTTGGATGACATGCAGGGCTGCTTTATGGTACTTCTGTTTGGTATGACATGTGCAATAACTCGTTACTTTTCATTAATCTATAATTTAACTTATTGCAGGTTTTATTATTGCTTTGTTCATACTATTCGTCGAATATTGGTATAGGTGGTACTTTGTTGAGAAAAAGCGAGGCGTCTTTGCAACTTGAATTGACAAACTGGTGTATGACAAATGTATACAGGAAACAAAGTTTCTCTTAACAAATATTTTACAAAATACTTGAAATATACGCAAACTATTCTTTGTTTTAACATTCCAATGGAATTTTTAATAATAAAATCACCGAAATTCACATACTTATTTATATTACTTTAATATAATTTGTTGGTGAAAATCAATTTCATTTTACACGTAAAAACCAAACCCACAAGAACATATCAACTATTGATAAGCTTAGTTTGAGTTGGCGTTGGGGCCACGACGACGACCGAAACCTTGTACAATGTTGACGAAACGACGGTTGTATTGGATCCTCCTCTTTGCACGGCCAGTCTTCTTCTTCTTCTTTTCTTGTTTCTCCACCTTGGGTGTCTGTCCCTTGACCTTACCGGCACGCGCTAAAGAACCGTGCACTTTACCACCCAACATTGGTACAGTGATATCCAACTCGAAGGAAGCCAAGGATGTCACCGCGGCATCATTGCACAAGGCATTGCCTTCACAATTCAATGTGATTTCTTCAGTGTTCAAACCATAGGTTTGGGCGATTTGTGCCTAAAAGAAAATATACAAAATTAGCGTATACGCACAAAACAGTAAAAGTAGGGTTAGAAATGATGGCAGTTGACTTTGTTGACCTGTCACCATCGATGAAAGTATTTCATTACACACCTTAACTTCGGCAATAGTAGCAGTGGGGAGCACCTCAACGGGCTCTACGGCATCAAAACCACGTACGAACAATTGCATTTTGTGTTTTTAACTGCAAATAGAACAAAGAATCGATATTAAATTTCACCACTTCAAAATGAATTGACAGCACAAGAAACACGTGTTAAAAATTATGACCATTATGGAATAATTAGAAACACAATTTTGTTAAAACCCAAAATAACTTAATTGTTTCACATTATTTACATAGTTTCGAATAATATTATGTATATTTTAACGTATTTAAATATAAATTTTTATTAAAACAAATTTCTCACCTTCACACTAGCGAGGGATTCGCGAAAAAAGAAAGATGGCTGTTTTTCGAACATGTCAAATCAATTTCGAAGTTTAAACGTCAAATTATTAAATGCAATCAGAGTTGTATTGGTAATGCGTATTTACACAAAAGAAATTTTTCATTATTAACAAGAGTGATCACTAAGAAATGTGTTAAAAATATATGTACTTTTTTCAAATTATTATGCTTCGTTAACATTTCCCTCATGATTCTAAAGAAATTATATACATAGAATTCATATCACGTAGCTTTTACAAGAAGTCTCTTCTAATGCAACCTTGTATGCACGAATTTCGGTGTGTTCAGTGCGCGTTCTACTTCCGCATATTTTCGAACAATTCAAGCGGTGCTGCCAGAAGTTGATATTTATTTAAGAACACAAAAAAATTACATTAGTTTCAAAAGTTCTAGTTTAAATTATAGGAAATATATTTTAATGTGCATAAATAAAAAATATTATTACAACTTTTAAGTATTTGACTAAACAAACTTGGATATAATTTTTTGAATATATAAGACGAAAAGTTTTGCTCTATGTCCGTTAACGCTTATTTTCGAATTTTCGAATCCCAACTTCGACTTCCTTCATTTTTGTTGTGGAATCTCTTGAAGACTATTTTTTGGATAACAAAATATTCATAAAATAATAAACAATGGAATAAATTTTTGTTATTTGGAATTTCATTTTAAAAATCTGTAAAAATCAAAATAAATTGTTGTCCTTTCGGCTATAACCACATAAGCAGTGTCTACTCCAATAAAAAGGAAGAAAATTTAAAATAAGAACTATGTAAGCAACTTAATAAAATATTTGCTTTTCATTAAAATGTTATTTATTAAATTAAACACATTTTGTATAAATAATTATCACTTTATTTATATGTTTCTTTAGTTATATCTTATATTAGTCTGTCAACCGACTTTAATGTCAATATTTAGAAAAATCAAAGTATCATCAGCTGCTTAATCGTCTGAGCGATTTTCGCCAAGCATGAAATGGCTTAGAATTCCTTGTTTATTGTACATAAATACAGCTTACGAAGATCATTAATGCTCACTATTATTTAGTTCTATATATAATTTTGATTTTACGTACACTTTTTAAATAAATTTTTTATACTTTAGGTATTCTCAACATACAACATTTACATACGCCATGGATAAACCATAACGGTATTAAGCGAATAATTGGAGTACTCACAATTTTTGTACAGTTAATTTTACTCGCTTGTTTTTTTTTTTTATTTTAGCAATAAATTTATTTACATATTGTTATTACTTAATATTAAAGAAAATACACAAACAATTTGGCTTGTCAATTGCTTAACTTTGGGTAATAAATAAAATATTCTTTTAAGCACATAAGTAAAATTAAATAGCCCAGAAAAGAAAAAAAAAATACTAAATAAATTAATAAAAACTAAGTGAAGGCATTCCAAGTTGACATACATATTTTCATATTTTTTTATTCAATTAATATAAAAGTAAATAAGTGAATATGGTCACACTAGCCCTTGAAAACATCGCACAAGTGTTATGAGATCTAATATAATATATTTATAAAATATCTTCTGTATTGGCGTAGACACAGCTTACGCAGTTATAATTAACAAAAATGTATATAACATATATACTAAGTATAATATTTAAAGAACTTTAAAGAATTTTTGGAAAAGATACGATTTTGTTAGGTAAAGTGAATTTTTACGCAAACCTCCTAAAGTATATACATATGTATGTATGCATGTACATACATTTAATGAGGATTGCATTACAAACACAACTGATGTAAATTATTATTTTTTTTTTTAATTTTTTAATACCGAGAATTTTAATTTTAAAAAATTTTCATACCAAATGCCGGAACAAAGGAAGTTAAAAATAAATTGTTAACTTGAGAAACGAATCGAAAGATAAAAAATAAATTTTACAAATTTTAATCCTAAGTTTATACTACAATTGAGACAAAAAAATTGTTTTTAAATTTACTGTTTTCGCGCTTGAATATTCGTATTCTACGTTTTTGAAATAAAGCTTGTAGAGCCATCATCTTTAGTACTCTAGATCTATGATCGGCACACTTGTTCTTTCGAACCATTTATAAATAAAATTTTCAATATTTAATGCCGATAAATTTTATTTTGAAATTAAGAATTTTCAAAAAATTTTTATTTTTCGTAGTGAATATTTTCGAAGTTACACTCAATTTTTTCTCACCGATAAATATTTTTTTATAAACAATTTTGGGGCCGACATTTTGGTCAAAAATCGATTTTTTTTTTTTGGAAAACCGCAATTTTGTCAAAAATGTTTATATTGCATATAATTTCGATTAATGACTAGATTTAAAATTACTTTAACGAATTCTGTTTGGTTTTTTAATTTCAGAGGATCTAGTTCATATTGGTCACCCCAAAACGTCTTTTTGAGAGGAGCTTCCGGAGATCAGCTGTAGCTCTTTTCCAAATAAATATTTTTACATATGCTAAGTCTTAAAATACAGTAAAAAGATACCATAATATGTGTTCAAATTTTTGGATCAATAATTTTAAAAGTTTCCGCAGAAAAACTTCTGGAAAAATCGCTTTCCCGGCCTTCTAACTGTATTTAACACCTTATAAAAGGTAGTAAAAAGAAGTCTTGGTTAAGTTAATCAGAATTTAACTGGCAGATGATTGCTATTCAGATATTGAGAAAACGGCACTTACTATTTTAACAGGATAATCTGTAGGGTTGTGAACTTTTTTTGATATTAAAAAAATTTATTTTTAGTTGAAAATTTGCATATATTACACGGCAAAATTTATTTTCAAAACAAATTATTTTAAATTAATAAGTTTAAATTTTTTTAACATTTTATGTATATTTAATAACTTTTTAACTTATTAAACAGCAAAAGTGAGAGCACTAACTTTTTGGAAAAAAAAAAATTTAATTAAATTGATGAAATTTGCCTTAAATAAAACCATTTTGGCAATTTATTCGCATTAAAATGCCTGCTGGGTTCTCATAGCTCTTCTGGTGTAAAACTGCATATGCGGCCTTTTCCACAGCTAGTGCAGACCATATTCGACTAAATAAAATTGGCAATAAAATTAAATCGAAAATTATATATAGTTATGTATGTATATACATATATGTATTTTTGTGACTCAGTCCAATTTAATTAGCAGTAATTAGAACTATTAAAATTAACAACAACATTGCGCTGCGACCCGTTATAAGGTCATAGCAACATGACGACACCCAAGGCGCCCCCAATAAGAGCACAATACGTGCTTGACTGCTACCGATCCTGTGGATCGTACCAGCTAGCAAATGCTAATGTACAAAATCGTTGGGTATATAATGATGATGGGGGTCAACAATGACGCTGGTGTATTGTGGCTGCACGCTGACGCCCTTCTCCACGGCCACGGCGAATGAGCGCGCAATATGCTCATGCTGTTGTTGTTGTTGCTGCTGCTGTTGTAGTTGTTCATGCTCGTGTTGTTGTAGTTGATGTGCAACCAGCGTTGTTTGATGATGCTGATGCATTTGCTGGTGCTCCATTTGTTGTTGTTGTTGTGACTGAGACTGTGGCGTCGCTGGCTGTTGCAGCGTGGCAATGTGACTGGACGCCAAGTTTTGTTGCTGCAGCTGATGTGTTTGGTGATGATGCGCGTGTTGATGATGTTCCATAGATTGTAGGTGATGTTGTTGTGGTTGCTGCTGTTGTTGTTGTGTAGTCGGTGGTCCCGCCATAGCGGCCTGTTGATGCGAACTGCTATCCGACAAGTAATGCAATTCAAATGTGTGACTCAACTCGCTGTACGTCGTCTGCGGCGAATTACCCGTTATTATCGATGCATTTCCGGTGGACATTTGGCGCTCGCTTTCCGCGCTGCTGGAACAGCTATTGGAATTCGCCGAGTACGGTCGATTGAGTGACGTGGCTGATGGCGTCGCCTCATAGTAGTAGTGTTCACTGCCCGAGTTGTTATTGCTATTGTTCGTGCCGACACTGCCGCCGTAGTAGCCGGGGCCGGTGGTTGTGTCCGGGTATTGCATTTCGTGACCGAGCGTCGATGAAGTGACCACGAGATCGTTGATCGGCGGGAAGAGCGTTGTATAGTTGAGGTTTTCGTGTTGTGTTTGCGGTGGTAGCGGCACTTCGTGAGCATGCGCATGCGGATGCACGTGATGCAGATGATGCGCGTGCTGTGTGTGCACATGCGCATTCGGATGTGCATGCAGATGCGCGTGCTGATGATGCGGCAGTTGCGTGTGCATTATATGTCCCGTCATATAGGCATTATTGTTGTTATTGTTATGCGCTACGCCGTTGCCGGCGCCGCCGCCACCACTGCTGCTGCTGCCGCCAGTCAACACCGGTGTAAGCACGTTAGGTGGTAGATGTACGCCAGCACTCTCAAAACACGCGTCCAGTTTGGGACTCACGCTGAGCGCCGCGCAACTCGCCGTACTGCCAACGGCAATGCCATTGCTTAGCGCCGGGTGTGTGGCGACGGCAGCTGCGTGTGCCGCATGCAAAGATGGCGTCAACGCAGCCGAAGCGGTGATTGGCTCGCTCTTAACCACACCCGTTTGTATTTCATTGAGAATCAAGTCTTTGGCCTCTTGTTCACTGCAAAGGTGGTTGAAAACAAAAAGCAAGAATTAATAAAGGAATAGTTGGAAAATTTTGAAGGGTTGCAATTTAAAAAAAGTATTCTTGTAAGTATTATAAAATTCAGTAGATGCCTGAATCTTCACAGAAAAAATTAAAAATATTCGATTATTACTATATCAGTAGTGCTCGTTTCACATTGTATTTTATAGTATTGTTTACAGCGAGGTGTGTTCAAAAGATCCGGAAACTTTTAAATTATAGTTTGGAAGTTTGGAGAGTCCAATTATCGAACTTTTAGAACTTTAAAGAACCTTGTTTTACAAGAAAGATGAAAAATGGGACAAAATGCTTCGTTGATCACGTTTATATAGCGAACCACTTGCTCCAAATCAGATCCTCTTGCAGCTGCAGCTCCTGGTGGACTGACGTTGCAACCTTGTTGAGCCCTCTAGCCGATTACCTCGGAGTGGCCTCATCAAGGGTCCTTCCTTCTTAGCCTCAGGTTTACACGAATTGGTTACCACTTCTCACTCAAAGTTGTTCACGTTGCCCGGGGTGTTCGTGACGGACGCAGGAGTAGGGATTGAATATGGTAGCTCAATTGTGACTGGATACCCTTCCACACCCCATTTACACATTAATTGCGATCATAGACTTTAAATAGACATCGTAGGCCTCAACAACAGAGCAGCCTTTTTAGGTCTATAAGAAAAAGCAAACGACGTTGGTCTTGTTGATCGATGACAAGACCAAGTTCCTCGAGTTCACATACAAAGATTCATCGCGTCTTCGGTACTAAATCTCTCTAGCATAAATTCCATCAATAATCCAAGCTTAGAGTCTAGAGATTAGCTTAGAATAATTCTTGCCAACACGTGCTACTTTGGGTTGGTAGGCAATTGAGAAGCAGATCCCTCTCTCGACGAACAAATATTACGCTCTCTAAGTCTCTATTCATTTTATAGGGGGCAGAAACATGGAAGATGACTAAGCGAAATGAGAAAGCACTTGGAGCCATCGAGAGAACTGTTATTCGCAATATCTTTGGAGCCGTCCACATGAACGATGAATATACGAAGACGACGGAACCACAAACTACCATATATAAGCTATAAGGTGACATGGATATATAGTATAATAGTTAAGCGTATAAAACTTCAATGAATGCGCGGGTTAGACCATGTCGTTCGCATGGCAGGTGATGCTCCAGCGAAAAGCTCTTTCGTCTCGAGACCCACGCATCCAATAGAAGGACCAAATGAAAGCGACCTGTCTGCACTTGGAATGTTCAACTGGCGGAATCTCGCAATAGATAGAGGCAACTGATGAAGCTTCGTGTTCTTAAGTCAGACTGACCCACGGTTGTAGTGCCAAAGAAGAATAAGTGTTTCGATGTTTGGAAGAAACGCTGGCGGCATAAGTACTTAGCACCCAGTGGGGATTATTTTGAAATAATTTTGCCAAAAAAACGAAAATTTCCGTTATTGTTTTAACACACCTCGTATGTATGTACATACATACATAAGTACATATTAGTACTTAGGCATGTGTCTATATACTGTATGTCATTACAAAAAAACATATGTATGGTATATACTATACATATACATATATACAGTTACTAATGGGGTTATATCCCACGCTTAAAGCCCTAGACCATTTACTAGTAAAAATAAAGCCTGATAATAAAGCTTTTTATACATACATATGACAATAGCAATATGTCGCATCAAATGAGAAATATTTTCCTGCTGCAAATCTACTCGGCGCAATCACAAAATCCCTTCATAACAAAACAATCCTATTAAAACACTTCAGCATGGCCAATATTTTTTCAGCGCCAACGTTTCGTAATCCACCCGTTATTGGCTGGACTTACTCGTATTATTCAACACTATTTCCGTAATACACGTACACACACACACACACATGTATATACTATATACCAGCTTTGCACTCACCTAAGGACATAATTTACGCTGACGATGCAGTGAGTGCGCGAGGAGCGTGTGTTGTGCACGACGGTCGCGTACGACTGCACCCAGACCCAGCCGCCGCCCTTCGTCAGGAAGCGATAGTATTTGGTGGTGACTTGTCCTTTGTATACCACTGCAATAACGACAACATGTAAAATACAATGCAAATTAGTTGGAACAACAAAAGCGTATTGTAGAAAAATAAATAAATAAATATTGTAAATGCGTTGAAAATGAATTGAAAGGATTTCACTATAATTTGCTGGGAATTAAACGATTGTGCCTGGTGTGATTCGCTTTTTTCATTTTATTTGCATTTATTGTTTTAAATAAAAACATTGCGTGGCAGTCCATGACACACGCCGGCCAAATACTATATAATACTTACGTGTTTGGTGGGCGCAGCTCATGGCTCCAATGTCCGCAACGTGTATGTACTGATAGAGGGTTTTCTCTATGAGGTCTTGCGGTTCATAGCCGGTGAGTTGGGATACCCTGAAAAATTTAAATTAACAGATTTTTATTAGTTCAACAATTCACTTGTAAATTTGAGAAAAATAAATATTAAAAAAATAAAATTTCGGGCCATAAAACTTTGAGAGAGAGAGAGAGAGAGAGAAGAGAGCTGAATTAGAAGCTTTCTCTTTTTTGTTTAGAAACATATAATAGTATAACTGAATTAAAAACTATAACTAACTTCGAATTCTAACCTTTAATTATACTAATGATGGTGCTCAAAGAAGCTATGAGCTAGAGTTATTGTACCCCGAAAAAGATATAGAAGGTATCGTCGGAAACCGTAAAATCAAAAGCCGAAATGTGGAACTTAAACCGCTAAACCTAACCTGCTTCTAACTCATCTCTCTTCCACGGAACCACCGGATTAGGTATTACTGACTTCTAATCTATTGTAAGTTTCTTAATTTTGTCATAATTAGAGCTGACAGTTCGCTGACAGCTTTCCATTTTTCGGAGAACTGATACATATGTATGTGTTGCCAAATTTTCCAACTTGTGTGTAGATTTTAGCTTTTCCCTTATGTTTAAAAAACGGGGGCACTGCAAAAATACGTGTTCAGCGTCTGCTATGCAATCTGTACACGTCGGACAATACAGACTAACGTCATGATTAATTTGTAACAAATACTTTCTAAAGCATCCATGACCACTTAAACACTGCAATAGGTGGAAATTCAGGTCCCCAAGTCGTCTGTCTATCCACGAATGAATGTCTGGGATCAGTCTGTGCGTCCATCGTCCAACCTTTGGATGGGGTTTGCCATCGTTGCTGACACATTATAAGGCTCTTGGGTCTCTCTGCTTCTTTCTGCCTTTTAGACAACTCTGATAGCTGGTATAGTAGCACGACTTCGTCCCCTTTTGATGTCAATAGGCGGCATGCTGGCTTCACTTCACTTCACTTCACTTCAGAAGCATCGCTTGGTATCGTTCGGACTTATTACTCGGATTGCAGAAAATCTATACACCGTTTTTATTGGTCTTGCATGTGATTTTATGTCCAGCGCTTGTATCCAAATTAAGTCGGTTTAGCTATGCCCCTGAGTTTGTGTAATATCGATCTGAAATGTTTTCACATTCTTTTCTCACCTCGAAGCTTCATTCATTTGTCGATATCGGATCACCATAGTATACAGCTCTCATACAAACAAACCAATTACTCTTGTTCTTGTAAAAACACTTTTTATTTGGCAAGATATCTTCACGAAAGTTGACTTAGACTATTGATCAAAACATCGCCACAATCTTCTAGTAAATTAATCAGATCAGTCCACTGTAGCCATATAAGATGACCGTTCAAAATCAAGAAAAAAGTCTTTTTATACCCTTTCATGCTACTAAAAATGTACAGATGAAGGGTATACAACATCATGACGATAACAAATTCCTACAGCATTCAAGCAGTTTGTAACATTTCCTACAAGCATATAATTTCGAGCTACTAACTACTACATATGCATATATTTATGTATGTATGTATGTACTTGTATGAGTTGAACGAAAACTCCATTGTCATTTTTTGACAGACAATAGCAAAAACATCATCATGAGGGTAATTGAGTGTCGGTAATAACCAGACGTCGGCAAACGACGACTGGTAGCTGCCAAAAACTCCCCCAAGCTTACCCATGCCACCGGAATTTTCTACATTTTTATCATCTGGTTG
This sequence comes from Bactrocera neohumeralis, assembly GCF_024586455.1. NCBI lineage: Eukaryota > Metazoa > Arthropoda > Insecta > Diptera > Tephritidae > Bactrocera > Bactrocera neohumeralis. The sequence goes on along the minus strand of NC_065919.1, from coordinate 81,375,528 downwards.
CCGTCGAAGAAACAAAATCACAATTCCCAACAGCTACAACCACTCGACTACCGTTACTTCTGATACTGCTGAGCATAACAATATTGCAGCACTTAGTTAAGAGGGAAATGGTTTGTTTTGCCGTTTTGTTTGCTCAGTCAAAGTGGGTGGATGAGTGGCAAGCGGTTGATTGGAAGGCAGGGCTTTTTTTATAGACATTGTCTTTCATTATAGATACATATGTATATACGAAAGTATATATATTTATTTTTTATCTTTGATTTTCCATCTATTGTCACAATGACAATGGAAAGTGTCGCTGTTTAATATTTGTTCAGTTTCATATTTCCAGTTTGAGCTTTAATAAAATGTGCAGAGAAATTTTCGAAATAATATGCCTAATTGCCTGTAATTTAATACATTATTCACTGAACATTTTTTTATGTTTGATAAAAATTAAAAAACATTTTTGGTTTGACAAAAATTGGTCTTGAGAAGCAACAGCTGCGACATTTTCAAATAAATATTTTTTTTGTTACATGTACCGTTAAATTTATTTATTTAAACTTCGGACAGATTTCGAACTAAAACATTTTTCTAGGTTAGGTTAAATATTTATTTTTTTGAAATCAAAAAATATTTTTACTATTTTTTTTAATTTCTTTCGCTGATTTTGCTTGTGGTGCTACCATCACCTCAGGGGAAATATTTATAGTATTTTTTTTAAACAAAAGACTACAAGCGACGGAGAAAAAACCGAGAAGCGAGATAATAACAGTTATTAAATAAAAATATTTTGAATTAAAAAAAATATTAGACAAAAATATTGTTAATAATTTTTTAGGTTAAGTCGAAAAGTGAGTTATTATCAATATTTTTGTTTAATAATTTTTTTTTAATTTAAAATATTATTGTTTAATATTTTTTATTTTAAAATATTGAAGTATTTCTTTTTATACAAAATATTAAAAAAAATTTTAAACTAAAATGTTTTAAATTAAAAAAATATTAAATACAAGTAATTAGAGTTAATATTTCACTTTTCGACCTAACCTAAAAATTTTTTTTCCCTAAAATTTTGATTATCCGTTTGTATCAGTGCCTACGTTAATCATATTTAATATAAAAATCTCCTAGTTCAAGTTTTTATATAATTCATTGAGCATCCTAAAACTATATTCGAACTTTGAAACACTACATCTTCATCGTCGCTAGATTTTCGCTCATAACTATCAGTCTAAAAAAATGGCACTCACCTCGCATCTAAAAATATTAATTTCAGATCCATACACGCCCGAAACATAAACATGTTTGTGTGTAATTTAATTTCCGTTATCGCAGACGAAGGCAGAGAGTGACCGACAGCTACAAGGCCCAAATTTTGTATGTAACCGCCATGACCGTCGCCATAGTCAGGAAATATGCGCGCTTTCAAGTAGCCAGAGCAGTGAATAACCTAAAAAAAATAAAAAAAATTGTAATAAAAATACAATACAAAAACAAAAAACAACACTACAAAGCCGCTACATACCTTATAACCAGATGTGGTGAGTCCAGCGTTCCGTTTCGCCAGCACACACTTCATGCGCAGGAAGAAGGATTTTTGCAATTCGATCGTATGCGAACCACGATCATTGCCATAGCTGCCATTCGGACTGCCGATGACGTTCGCATGGCCGGTGGGTGGATTGCCGCTCTGTGGTAGATGTAATGAATTAATAAATGCATCCTAAAATACCAAACGGCAAACAAAATGGAAAGAAGAGAAGCCGTGGATCAGTACTCAAGCATATATATGTACATAGATTTATGTATATATATATACTGAAAAATGGCGACAAAAGAATAACTTACCGGATTTTGGTACATATAAGGATGCAGTGAGAGTATAGCGTTCATCTCATCGTGATCGTGGTTGTGTATATATTCAAATATGGAATTGCCGGTGAGTTCAACCTGAAGAATGAGTAAGCGGGGGAGAGAATTATTTTAATGCGTTAATAAAGATTTAGTAGAAAACGTCGGAGAAGCTTTAAGATAGAATACAGATATATAAATGAACAGCGTGAAGAGCTGAGTTGATTTTTAGCCAGGTTCGCCTGTCTATATGGGAACTAGTACCTCAGTTTTTGAGATATCAATCTGAAATTTTACACACGTGCTTATCTCCTCAAAAAGCTACTTATTTGTTGGAACCGACTGTGTCGAAGCACTATACAAGTAGTATATAGCTGCTTTCAATCTGTTCGATAAAAATAAAATCTTTGTATGGAAAACTTCTTTATTTGAGGAGATATCTTAACAAAATTCGACACAGTTTATTATTTAAAGCAAAGCTACATTTTCCGAACAAATTGTTTCGATCGGACCACTATGGCGTATAGCTGCCATACAGACCGACCGATCGAAATGAGGGTAAAGAACTTTTTTATACCCTTTATACCATAAGAAATGTACCTCTGAAGGGTATTATAGCTGCGGTAAAGCCGAAGTTTACTTTTTCTCTTGTTTTTATTTTATTTTTTATTTTTTTGTACAATAAAGTAATTATGCCAAAACTTCTAAAGTTGGTGCTAAAAAATTTAACTTTTGCTATTAATGCTGTTACTAATATAATTTTTTGCTTATTTTGCGTTGCTCAGAAATGCAAATTTGCGGAAACTGTAAAGGAGCATCTTCAGAACACAAAATTTGCATACTTGGAGCAAAGAAGAGGCTATGAAATAAAATTATGCGCATAAATAAAGCTTCTCAACGATTTATTTTACCTATTCCTTGAACAGTGTGACGAACAATTAACATCTGCTGGTTAAATTATTGTCTACAAGCGAGGAAATAATAATATAAATTTATTCGTTATCTCAAATTTTTAAATTAATTAAATTTTTTGTCTTGCTTTGCTGAGCTTTGGACCAAATATATGCTAAGTTATTTTTAGTTTCAATGACTTCGTTTAAAAAATCGTATTTCCAATTCTAAATAAGTCTTTCTAATGCTTATACCTTATTTCCAACTTCAAGTTAGTCTTTCTAAGTCTTCTCCAAAGCGGAGGTTTTCATATTAGTCAATTCAAACTCACCTGACTGAGTCCCAGCTGTACGGATGCCGTTTCGGAGATGTACATAATTTTGCCATCCGGTGCCACAACAAATATGAAACCGTCCAATGTTTGCAGCAAATGTGAGCCAAGCTCTTTGATAGCGCCGCGTTGCATTGCCGGTGAAGTGCCCCACGCCTCGCCCAGACCTAAGTGAAAAAAATGATAAAACAGAAAAGAAAAAATTTCCTATAATACTGATAATGGCAAAAGAGAAGACTACAAAAATAAGGTACAATACATACAACAACGACAACAAAGCGAAAAAAGTCACTTTTAATGAGTACAAAAAGGTGCGACGTAAAACGTATGCCACAAGCACCAACCCATATGCGCCTGCCTCCCACCAGCAGCACACTTCTCACGTCTCTGCTACACACACACACACACAAATGAGATTCTGCGAAACTTTGCACTTACAATTTAACAACCCATGATGACGTATAAATATTATTCCCAATTAAAGTCATCAGCACAGTGGGATGCAGCGGCAGGCTTTTGTGTCACAATTCAACGGGTGTTCTCAGCGTACACGCGACATTGCGGTGACAGCCACCGACAGCGGGAGAGGCGCAAAATCACAGCACAGCAACCAGCTACCGCCAGGATGTGAGCTGAGACTCAAAGGTAGACAAGTTCTCACAGGACAAACAGAACTTTGTTATGGGAGGAGAAGGGGCTGAGCAGCAGCAGCAGCAGATACGAGCCCATACCAAGTGGGAATGTGGAAAAAAATGAAGAAGGACGCAAAAAAAAACGAGGAAGGTGGAAAAACAAAAGTGTTATGCCCTGTTTTTTACGACGAAGCTTTTGTTGTTGTTGTTGCGCAAACTGGCTTTTTATAGCTGTTGTAGCGTGTACCGCATTGTTATAGTTAAAGCTGCTGCTCCTTACGACTATTTGCTTGTTTCGCTTGATTTGAGTCATTTTCCGCTATGTTATTTTTGTTGCTGTGTGTTTCTTTTATTTCCACGACGAGCATTGCCTCTCAAGCATTATGGAAATAATTATTACAATAAAAAGGCACAAAGGAGGACGAAGCAAAAAGTAAGACAAAAAAATGTCTTCAAGTTGCATATCCACCCCCACTTGGCTTTAGCTTCCGCCCTTGTGTTATATACACACATATACAAACATACACATATACTTGTGGAAGCTTAAGAAAAGGAAGAAAGAAGTGGAAGCAAGTGTTGCAAATGTGTTACACATGTATGTTTGAAAATCTTGTGCTTTGTTAGCGCGTAGACTTTAGCTCAGCAGAATTCTTCCCCACATTCGGTAAGTTTATGTGTGTGTGTTTGTGCACTAGCATTGCATTATGAAACACTGTGTTGGTGTGTTTGTGATTTCCAAGTGTGCGATTAGGTGGGCGTGTATTATATGATTGAGGGCATATGCTAACCGCTTTCCTTCCGTTTGTACTAAAATAGGCATATTTATATTTTTAAAAAGAAATATAATTTTCTAAAAGCTAATTTCGTTAAATTTATAAAATTTTGTTTTTCATGTCTTGAAAATAGAGTTTTGTTAGAGTTTCTTAGTATTTTTTGCCGGTGGGCTTGATTAAGTTTCAAGGCACCCAAAAATTTGCTTAACGATCGATTAGTTTTTAGTCGAATTCGAACGCGCCAGAATTGTTCTGATATCAACACACTTCTTCTTCTTCTATATTGGATTAGACACCGCTTACGCGATTATAGCCGAGTTAACAACAGCGCGCCAGTCGTTCTTCCTTTTCGCTGTTTGGTACCAATTGGAGACTCCAAGCGAAGCCAGGTCCTTCTCCACCTGGTCTTTCCAACAGAGTGGAGGTCTTCTTCCTCTGCTTACCCCGACCGGTACAGCGACGGATACTCTCAGAGCTGGAGTGTTTTCATCGATTCGGACGACATGATCTAGCCAACGTAGCCGCTGTCTCTTAATTCGCTGAGCTATGACCATGTCGGCGTATAACTCATACCGCTCATCGTTCCATCGAAAGCGATACTCGCCGTTGCCAATGCGCAAAGGACCATAAATTTTCCGCCAAACCTTTTTCTCGAAAACTCGTAACGCCGACTCGTCAGATATTGTCATCGTCCATGGGTGACTTATAGAGTTTGATCTTTGCTCGTCGAGAAAGCACTTTACTTCTCAATTGCCTACTCGGTTCGAAGTAGCCCCTGTTGGCAAGAGGATTTCGAGGCTGACATTGTTGTTGGTGTTAATATTTTCTAAGTTGTGACTGTTAGTGAGTGTGACTGTCGTGAGTGTGACGACTGTTTGTATGATGACAGGAGATATTTCGTTTTGCCCTCGTTCACTACCAGACCCATTTACTTAGAGAATAGAGTAATGTGTAGAAGTCCAGGCAAGTGAGGAAAGTGGCCAGATTCTTTTACATATGACTCAAGCAGCTCACGACTTCCGGTATTAGACTAAGTATGCTCTTGGTAGCCAAAACACATCCGTTTGAAGGCGAGCTAAAGTGAGAAGCCGAACCATCCCTTCCCAGGGTTGTGCGCTGGGTTTGGGACCCGCCACGTAAAAACCATACCCATGAAAAGAAGAAAACAGCCGCGTTGGTAATCCTTATTCAAATATAATTCCAGACTTTTCCTATTTACCGGTATCAAGACGTTTTGGCTATGATGTGACCCCTTATAGTTATTTACGATCATACTACCGAGAGTCTCTGCGACTCAATTCAATGAATGTTAGCAAACAGGAAAATGCAGCGGCTTACACTTCATTGACTCCTTTCACATTAAGCTTGCGCTTGTGAAATCAATCCTCCCATAATTATAAATCTACAAAGAACATACTCAAGTATTACTTTAATCAACCAAGCCTTCCGCTCAATTTCCTGTCGTAAAAAATCCACTATGCGACTTTTACACTCCCAAGCATGAGATGTCCTGCTGCGCTTTGTAACAATTACGAGCATATTAACTTTGCAGCGCATGTATGTACATACATACAAACATATGTTTAACATACAAACTCCAACCATAGCATTAACACATCATTTGGCATAGCCGGCAGGAATTTGTTCGTTGGTGGCGGCTCGTGGTGCACCGTGCTCGAGTACGCGTCGTCGCCCACCACCTATGATCCTGACGTGTGTCGCTGTCAAACGGTCAGCGAAAGCGGGCACAAAGCGGGACGTCATTGAGCTTTGACAGATTTTTTTGTTGTTATAAGGTAGTACAATGCCGCAAAGTAGTCGCGCGCCAATTGTTCCAATTATAGTTTAATGAAAACAACAACATACTTCCAATTGTTGTTAGACGCAAAACAAAATACTCGTAAAAATAATTGATAATCGTGATTGGTACATAAAAGAGGCCAAACTTTCTTTGTGCGAACTTAATTGAGGGTTCAAAACAAAGTTTTGCACACTTTGTAAGCGTCTAACTATGTCAAAGCAGCAAACGACGGAGTAGATCAATCGGTTAGGCGTTTTTGAAAAGGCTTTTCATCTCTGACTTAAGTATAGGCAAACACTTCCGATTACCAGGGTGTCTTGGTATCTATGCTTACCACCCGGAAACAGACGATCAATCGGCCGAATATCGCGGCAAAGATGAGCCGAAGCGGTCTATTAATCGAAAATATAATCCTTTTTTGATTCCTTAATAGATTGTTCTGAAGAGTGCTAAGCACTCGCGTTGAAGATTTAAAAGCGATAAGTCTGTTCAGCATGCTGGAAGCTTCCAGTCAATGCAAAATCATAGTTACAAAACTAAGTCAGTGACATTATGACGACTAAAGTAGTGTTCTTATTTATAGAAGACTGAACGTGCAAGGACCTACCAATATCCATAACAAAACCCTACCAATATCGATGACAAAACCCGAATGCCCAAAATAATCGAATTTCATGTCAGGATGAAAATAATCATTTTTTATTAATCCCCAGTTTCTTGTAAGCTCTTCCCACTCAGAAAGTTCACTTTTTAATAGTTGTAGGAGTTCTAAAAAGGACACTCTGTGATCGCGATTCATGCGGTAAGATTAAAAATTTTTTGTCAGCTGAATGAACTGCTTGAAAGTACATGAGATAGTATCATCTCAAAAGTTCCTTCTCTAATGTACCCCCAGATTGCCAGATCAAGACTAAAACCCCTCGGATCTCTTACTTTTAGACATAAGCACCTAAGCAGATTTGTGTTAGGCTCAAATCGCTTTTTCGAAAGCTGATTTCCAACTATCATAGCAGACTAAGTGTGATCCTCCATCAGCCATCCAATTTACCCTAACCTAAACTGAGTGCCTTTAATTGAAAACACATTCCCTCTACAAAACAACTCCCTATTTGGGATTTTCGGTTAAGCTTTGGTTCGAACACATGGTTTGAATTGTAGGGCATATCGAGCGAAATACAGCCTAAACTCTTTTTGACTTATGTTTTAGGTACTGCAATTTAGGTCATCAAAAGTTTAGATTTTAAACCGATGCCTAACCGATAACTCGTTAATTGGTTACTCGGTTCTAGCTTATTAAGAAATCATGTAAATATCACAATTAGATGTATATTTATTCCTTGAAAGACCACCTACCCTTGCTACGAAGTTTGTATCACCCAGAAGGAAAAGTCGGAGACCTTATAAAGTATACATATGTATACATAAGGGATCAGCGTAATGAGCTGAATCGATTTAGCTGTTTCTAGTTCTTCAGTTTTTTAGATATCTGAATTTTTGCATGCGTCTTTTCTCCAAAGAAAGCTGCTCATTTGTTGGAACCGCTGATATCGGATCATACAAGCTGACCGCTGAAAATCAAGTCTTTATATGGAAACCAACTTTATTTGATAAGTTATCTTCCCGAAATTCCTCAGATCGGCCTACTATAGCTTATAACTACCAACTTTTGTTTTGTTTTGTGCTTTCATATCTTTCTTATATCACAAATAATGCTTTTAAGTACTTTGTTAATAGTTTTACTACTCACCATCGGGAAAGACTTGACGCATTTTCAGATACGATGTTGTTAATCTTATGATGGACGCTTTGTCCAACTGTGATGTAATTGCACTTGGTAGTGGTAGTAATTTGGCCAGTTCGAAGAATTCCGCATTTTCCTTTTCACGTCTAGTGCGAGCGGCATTTTTACTCTTCTCCTTCATGGCACAGGATTTAGCTAAGCCTGCAAATCGAAGCGACAGAAAGCAATGTTATTAAGAGTTTATCAATTTTTTTATTATTAAATATAAAAATTTATTATTAAATATGAAAATTTCCATAAACCATATATTCATATATATTTAGTTTTGTTATTGTAAACGAAGAGCAACACGCACTTGTAAAACTGGGCCGATTGCGCTCGCTTAAAGTCTTTCGCTGAAATATCATTTTCGCAAACACACTGCTATATTACACTTATTACTATGTATATCACTATTTTCCAATTAGCAAATTTATTGTCTGCCACTCTAGTCTATTCTGCGGAACGTTCTTGACTGTCTTAAAACTAATTTGTAACTGTTTGGGATTAGAAAATGTGCCAGACTTTTAAGAAGTCGCACACTTGCACTTTTGAGTTTTTGAGTGAAATACCCAAAACAAGTGCATTTACCTGGCCGACACTGCAGCGGCTATTGGTCGTCATGCAACAACTACCTGTATATACTATAGATTACAACAACATAGTTCACACGCCAGCAAGTGAAATTGTTTTTGCCAGCCAACAATGCTCAGTTTTATACTCCGATTCGTACATATGTATGTAATTTTCTTTCATTCTCAAAGTCAAGCCAATTGACTTCTGTGCAACATAATGGTGCGCATTATGTCCAATCCCTAAGCAATCCAACAAATCCGAGCCGACATTAGCCCATTCATGGATCTGCACTCGGCGCACCGTTTTTACCTGCGCCCGTTATTGATTGGCATTAGCAGCAGCAGCGATTGCAAGTCGAACGTAACATTTTATGAATGAATTCTGCACACAATACACACACACTCATGCAAGCATAGATATTAGATACAGATATATGTCTTGTCTTGCATGGCGTGAAAGGTGCGCGTGTCTCCGTTGCGCTTGCATGGCTTTTGCTGCAAGGCTTTTGTGGGCGTCTTGCTGTCTGCAAAATTTTTCTACCTCAAGCAAATCGCTTGTGGCCAACAGGTTGTTCACTATATGTAAGCGTGTACATATGTATGTATATACATATGTAGAGTATAGAAACTATATGATTTGGCAAATATATGTAAATATTTGTTTTTGTTATTTTTGGGCAGTTTATGCTTAGGCGTGTAACAATAGCATCTAGGTGTAGATAATTGACTTTTCCTGTAGGTTTTTTGTTATGCATTCAAATTCATCGCACAATGAGTAATACAAATGTATTTTAGAGCTCCTGCGACTCTCATTTCCCTACATACAATTGCAGTCGAGCATATATACTATATACATATAAGTATATACATATATGTATATACTATTTATATACATTTTTGTATACTTAGTATATATTTTTTTCTATTTTTTCCGTAAGACCACCAATGAGTATTGACAACTAACTTCGAACGTTTGGCATAAATATGTGAATTTCCCAGAAATTTCCCAATATAATTACATAGCGTAACATTGTTGCTGGATTTGTATGCATCTGTTTTATTGATTGACTTCACTTGCCGTACGTGATTTTAGTAAAATTTGCGAAATTCTTCATACGCCTCCGATTTCTATTTTTCTTAAAGGAGCAGATGTGCAATGTGCGCTGGGCTTAGGGTTTACGGTGCATATACATATATACACATATTTTTTAGGTATGATTAATAATGTGGGCCGTAATGCAATTAAATTTCCAAGAATTGCTGTTAAAGTCATATTTATTCTAATATACTTGTATATAGGAGTTTTTAAAGGAATTTGGTTGATGAATCGTTTTTTTCTTTGTAAATAGTTGGATCATAGCTGAATTTAAATATAACCTGACAAGTTGAAGGGTTCATTATAAGCAATGTAGAAAGTAATTATATTAAAATTATATTCACAAAATGTTTTAATACACAAACAAAGGTCGTTATTAAAAAGAGTCTAGTATCAAAAGGTATTTTAAAATCATTCGAGCATATTTACTGTGGATTGCAGACTTATTCCATAAAAACCTAAAAAGCAAGCAATTAGCTTGAAATTTTTATTTTACTCGCATTTTTCAAATATTTTCACCAATTCACTATAGTTGTTTTTTTTTCAGCCATGTGCTAATATATTCCACCTTTGGGCCCTTATTTTCTTTAGTAAGAAATTTAAATTCGAATTAAAATATTTTTTATATAAAATATTGCGACTCTGTATATAAAATTTTTTGCTGCGGCTCGAACAATTTCAACCAAATTGCAATTTCTCAGTTGCCTCAGGGTTGATTTTGAAAACTCCAATTTTTCCAATGTGTATACTATATACTTTGCTGGTGGAGTTTTCCAAAACAAAATAAAAAGACTTCATTGCAGATAAGTTTGGTATAATGAACTTCATCTCCTTGATATGGAATTTTGATCAATCATATCGTAGATACTTGTTCGACTATCCAATATTACCGAATAGGTACAACGCTAGAGGCGTAACATATTGTTCAAACCTAGTGAAAACCGAATCGTGGATTTAAACCATTGGAATTTAGTAATGCTGAACCAATAAAGTTCTATGATCTTGAGTCTGTAATTCCTATATATTTCCATTTATATTTACATTTACAAACTCTATTTTTTCGTAAGCCTTTTCTGTAAGACATGTCACTCTTGCATTATGATCAAAGAACAGTTGTTATACCCTGTCATGTTGCCATTTCGACATGTTCGTCTGTCCTTACGCAAACTAGTCTCTCAGTTTTTTATATATCGATCTGAAACTGCGCGCACGTCATTTTTATACCCTGAACAGAGTATATTAAGTTTATCACGATGTTTGTAACACCCAGAAAGAAGCGTCGGAGACCCTATAAAGTATATATATAAATGATCAGTATGTTGAGCTGAGTCGATTTAACCATGTCCGTCTGTCTGTCTGTCCGTCCGTCCGTCCGTCCGTCTGTCCGTCTGTATATATACGAACTAGTCCCTCAGTTTTTAAGATATCCTTTTGAAATTTTGCAAACGTCATTTCCTCTTCAAGAAGCTGCTCATTTGTCGGAACGGCCGATATCGGACCACTATAACATATAGCTGCCATATAAACTGAACGATCAGAATCAAATTCTTGTATGGAAAACTTTCACATTTGACAATGTATCTTCACCAAATTTGGTATAGATTATTTTCTAAGGCAACAATGTAATCTCCGAAAAAAATGTTCAGATCGGATTACTATAGCATATAGCTTCCATACAAACTGAACACTTAGTTACTAAAAGAAATGCACCTGTGAAGGGTATATTAGCTTCGGTGCAGCCGAAGTTAACGTTTTTTCTTGTCTTACATAAAAGCTGGTCATTTGTCGGAACCGCTGATATCGAATTACTATAACATATAGCTTCCACACAAGTGACCGATCTTTGTATGGAAAACTCTTTTCTTTGTTAATTTATCGTATTTACGATAGCATATAACCACAACACACACTGACCAATAAAAATCAACCGTTCCCACGACAATCGGATCTAAGTAACCGGAATGGACCCGGATTTTTATCCAACTGTTTTCTGCCGTTACAACCGCAACAACCGATAAAAATCAAAATACCAAACTTTTTATACCCTTTTAAGCTGTAAAAAGGCAGTTGTGAAGGGTATTATAGCTTCGGACCCGAAGTTAAAACTTTTTTATTGTAGAACTCCACAAAAAAGATTTGTATTATACGATATATAACCAAAAAATATGATTTAGGAATATACATATATCGGAACACTCGAATATCCTCACACACTTTGACACTTTACCGGATCACTTGGATTAGTCGCCAAACCGAACTCTGGCGGCTTCTTCTCTGCCCACATACCGACGATGGAAGAAGTCCTTGGACAAGCGCAGTGAGCTTCTCCACGGATGGGTCAAAGCTTGGTGGAAGGTTAGTGGAAGGATTTACTATCAGGAGCTTCTTAACTATTGCAGAAAAGGAAATCCGAGGTTGCAGCTATTAAGGTAGCAGTAGAGCTACTGCTCCGGAGTGCGGCCTCCTTCGGAGAAGTGACCATTCACTCAGATAGCAGAGCGGCGATACCAGCTTTGAATTCATTAACAGTCGAGGTTTGCCTAACTTTGCTATCAATAGCATCGAGTGTCTTTGGGATGAGACTAGTATAAGTGCCAGGCCAAAGCGGAATCGTAGGAAATTGCATAGCTGATGAGCCAGCAAGAAAAGGCACCCTAGTGCCACTTTCGGTAGAATGTGAGTAGGTCGGTACTCCCGTATCCTCTTGTTTTCTACTACTAGATCGCTGGGATTCGTGGAAGCTTGGCCAGCGCTGAGCCGCCACCGGTACATACGTTGTCGCAAAAGGCTTTTGATCCAAGATCGATCACAAGAGTTCTATTGATATCTTTGCCCTCAGTAAGGCTGGCCTCTCCCTAAGTTTGGGGCTTTTAGCAGGCCATTGCCCTATTCGCGTCCATGCTGCAAAGTTGGGAATCCTACCAGACGCCATTTACAGAAGCTGTATGGAAGTAGGTGACGTGGAAACAACTCAACACTTTCTTCTGGACTGTTCCGAGTTTGGGAGGTGAATATTCGCCTAGAGATGTTTGATAAATACTATACTCAGGGCACAACAAGGCATCTCTCTGTTCACTTACATACATACATATGTATGTAAGACAAATATTATTGCTTTTTAGCTTTCTTAATTTAATTAATTTACTTTGGGAAAGGTTAGGTTCAATCTCAATTTTAGAAAAGCTGGACTATAGAGGAGAAAGTGGCATGATGATTCCCCTGCATTCCTGCATACAGCTTCTGCAAAGAGCATCAGACAGAATATTTAACCTTACCTCGTGTAAAACATGTCTTGTCAGAACGTCAATAGGTGAGCCAATAGTTCGAAAGGCTTCTTACGGTTCACTCTAAACCATAATGATCGCAATCGCTCAAGTTCTGGTTGTTGGTCAGCGCTTGCTGAGCTAATTAAGAAGTTACTAAAATCTGCTTCAGAATAACAATAATAATTACATTTTTAAGATTTTTATTTTGGTAAATAGTCAGCCGGCAACGACGTATTCTAAAATATACTATACTCTCTAGATATTGGAATTAAATATCATAAAGAATGATATTAACTTAATTCAATAGATATGGATTATATGCATAAAAATTAATACATGTAAGCTGAAACTAGAGAATTAATGAATACCACCAACAAATCTACAAAATTATTATGAAAATAATAAATGTAAACACATACATATACGTGTGATGTACCTACAAAGATTGCGAAAAAACTCCAATCTAACTCGCATATGTACGTTGCGTTATTGTCCATAACTTGCCATAAAAATAATACTAATTCGCTAAGTTATTGAACACTGCATTATGGCTGCGCAGTACCGGAATGGCATTTGCATTTTCATACGATTTGTACTAGTCTGGCAATTTGTTAGCCTTAATGTCCCTGCCACTTTTCCCCGAGTTCCTTTTTATAACACACAACATATGTAAGTGTATGTAGGTATGTATGTATGTGTGGAACTCAATAATGGAATCAAAGTACCAGCCAAACGACCTTAGGGAAGGGCATCACAAATCGCATCAAGCTTTAACAAATAAATAAATGTCTATGAAACGGCAAAAATAGGCCAGTTGGCAAAAGTTAATGTATGAATTCCGCACTCGCACACACACACATACACACACATGTTGGTACATAACCTTAAAGCGATTAAATAAACATACATAAAGTGCGGCATGAAATCCAGTAAGCGGCGCACTTTTACTACGAACAACAACAGTAGCCAAATGCACAAAAACAACAACAGTAATTGAGTGTTACCGGAAGAAGCATATTGTGCTCTTGCGGGTATCAGGAGCAACAGATTTCCTCAATGGTTTTAATCCTAAAGAGCCGTCGCGCTAATCCGCCACTCGTATGCGCCGACATGTGCGCGGCCACGCCGATATCACCGCCACCACAATCAGGCGACAGAAGGCAGCAAGCCTAGCGGCAGCAACACTGGCTCTAGTACATATATGTATATCAGTATGGTTTCCGCAGTCTTTTAATAATACTCATCGTTCAACGCATTGCTTTTGCCGCAGCGGCTTTTTCGGCGCTTCTTCCATCATCATTAGCTGTTGACATGCCAGACTTGCCGGCGGTGTGCGACTCACAAATTTTACGAGCAATTCATTTGGCGTTTGATCTTTGAATGAACCGGAACGACTCTCTTCACTATTGATTGGCTATTGGGTATAAAGGAGTTTGAGTTTTTAGTTAATCGCAATTACTAAACGGAGGAAGAAGTCTCTTGTGTTCGAAAGTTTTCAAAGCTCCCTTAAAGAAATGGTAAGGCCAGATCAAAGATGGAGTGCAACTTCATGTCAGGCTTTTCACCGTTCCCACGACAGTCGGATCTACGTAACCGGAACGGACCCGTATTTTTTATCCAGCCAAGGACTGTCAACAACAGCAATCAGGTTTTTCAGATTTTATATCCCAAAAAGTTAATAATAAGGTAAAATCTATTCTATCGATTAAATATTTTTTGAGGTGTTCAAAAACGATCGTGCTCCTGAATAGGCTTTAAAACTTGTAGTTATGGTCTTTAGTCTAATATTTATACAGAGTTATCAAACTTTAAGTCGTCGATTCTCTGTTTCCTTCATTTATTTGACAGAAGCGTAACGGCAAACGATTAAAAATGAAAATCTGGTATTCAAAGGAGCTTTACTTAATCTACTGAACCAAAAAAGAAATCGACGCCTAATCGTGTGGACAGCACGAGCGTAAGCCTAGAACTTTGAAACTCGAAGAGAAGTAGATTCATGCCTTCCTTTCATTGTAAATCTTTGAAAAAATTCATGAACTTCGTCTAACACAATTTGTTTGGATTCCAAATATTTCGATACTTTGGCCACTTTTTCTCGTTTAAGGAAGTACCAAATCGTGAATAATGGAATTCTTTAAACAATAATCTACATTTTAAACATAATAGATAAGACAGTGTATATTTTTTTAAATCGAAGAACTCTATGAAAACGAAATTTCGAGAAAAGAAAATATAACCGGGTTTAGGTCAATGGAGAGATAAATTCCGATCTAACTAATTCAAGGAAGACAAATACATATTTCGAGATTATTTCAATCAAGCATACCAGAAGATGGTGAATCCGACTCCCCATGCCGATGAAGCAGACGCTCCAATACCCGACCATGAAGAAGTTCGAATAGCAATCACCAGTCTGAAGAACAACAAACTGACCGGCCGAGCTATTCAAATACGGCGGCGACGAACTGATAAGGAGCATGCATCAGCTTTTTTGTTGAATATGGTGGGACGAAAACATTCCCGACTATTGGAATTTAAGTATGCCATGCCCAATCCAAAAAAAGGGATACCCCACAATCTGCGCTAACTACCGTGGGAAAAGCATCTTCAACATTGCATATGAGGTTCTATCGAGCATATTGTGTGAAAGATTAAAGCCCACCGTCAGCAAACTGGGCCAAATCATAGCGACCACTTCTTTATCGTTTCTAAAGATGCTTTTGACAGCACGAAAAGGAGCTGCTGTCTGAATTTGGTATCTCCGCAAAACTAATGATTGAGAAGTAAAGTCCTCCCTCGGCACACAAGGATCAAATGCTACAAGTCACTCATCATCCCCGTTCTGCTATATGGCGCAAAAGCATGGACGATGACATCATCTGATGGGTCGGCGTTACGAGTTTTCGTGAGAAATGTTCTGTGGAAAATGTATGGTCCTTTGCGCATTGGCAACGGCGAATACAGCAGTCGATGGAACGATGAACCATACTAGATATTGACATATGTAGTTCAGAGAATTAAGAATTAAGATGGATGAAAACACTCCAGCTCTGAGAGTATTCGACGTAGTAATCACGGGGGTAAGCAGAGAAAGAGCAAGACGCCCACTCCATTGGAAAGACAAGGTAGAGAAGCACCTGGCTACACTGGGAATATCCAATAGGCGCCAAAAAGCGAAAGGGAATAACGACCTGTTCAGGGTACAAAAATCTTCAACAAACATCAGCGCTATTGGTCAGATCTAACGGATCAACATTTGAGAAGATAATAGTAGAAAAAAAGTTTGAACTACCCTAGTATATATAGAATGCAGAAATACATTGTGAAAGAGAAAGTTATTACTTTTGCTAACGATGATTTTATAGCATCTTAGCAGCGATAAATTGATTTCGAAAATTCTTAATAACTCTAAATCATAACAAACAAATAATAATAAAATTACAATTTAAACCCAATCAGAGTGTGTATATATGTACATATGTAAGTATTCTGCGACCATGAGACAGCAGAAATTAATAGAGCAATCACCAAATAAAAGAAAAAGAAAAAGAAGAAGCAAAATGAGCAATGACTAGCGGCTAAATTACGCTTGTCGCCCTGGGAAGTCTTTCATGTACGGGCAACTATGAACCAACAAAAACACACATACAAACACCTAGTCTTCGCTAGTATATATATATGTATAGTTAATAGTTAAATTCACGCTTCGACTTTCCCACGCCAGCAGCAAAGTCAACACTTGCAAATGATCCTCGATTGAGGTCAAACACTTTGCTGTGAGCACTTGCCAATCAGTTGTGCCGAGACTACAGCAAGATTGCTACTAAGTGCCAACAAATGACTGAAGAAGCGAATCGACCGCGTTCAATGATGCGAACAAAGCGCACACCGCAGGAGCCATTTTTAATCAAATAAGATTGTTCCCGGCGAAGGCACGGCACTACCTAGCCGCCTAACAAAAATCATAACTGTTTACATTACATGTGCGCTTAGTGCAAACGACTGACTAACTAGAAAATTTGGCGAATGTTTTGAAAATTTTCTCACGGCAAAGCAACTTTCCTGGTTCCTGGCATGGCAGTCAAATGGGGATTTTCCGAAAATGGCGCACATATTGTGCGAAATTCACGTGTGGACGAGAAGTGCTCGTCACTTTTTGGAAATTTTCATACACACAACATCGCAAAACACGGAAGGACATGCACAAAAACACACACACAAACACATATATGCAATTAGTTAGTACCGCTAGCGTTCCAGCGCGCTAGTGTGGGAATGTCCTTCCTCAACGCTATGCGGAAGCATTAAAGTGTGAACACTCACACACACATTTACCTGTAAGCACTGCCTGCTCGAATGCAAAAGTCAAATTCCCACGCCATACGAGTGAGTATCTTCAAGACTGAGCAGCACCGAGGCACCCATGCGCACTATCTAAGATTAGGGCGCTCCCACTGTCCTTTCGCCACACACAGTATGTGCAAACAAGTGAAGAAATTACGGTAAGGCGCTGATTGCTGACATATGCACACACGAGAACATACGAGCATATGTAAATATGTGCGTAAGCATTCTCAAATGTGCGTAACATATGTGGCGAGCGAAAATGTGCGCAACCTGCCTCATGCACCTTCCTTGCGATCGCACGGTTTGTAGAAACTTCTGTGCGTTTTTGCAAGTGAAAAAATAAACAACATAACTGCAGAAGTGTTTGATATCCTTATTGCCACCACCCGGCTCTTGCGCACCCCCTAGCGGCTTATCGCTTCTGCTTCCTTTTATCAGCCGTTGCACGCTTGAGCTGCCTCCACCCACTGGTGGTTAATTTGTCGGATTAAAGCCCTTAAAGTAAACATCAGCGAAATCGGATATGGTGACGGCCCGCCAAATTAACTTTTGTGGGTAAAATGGTTAATGAATATCCCTTGATGCGTTTGCTGAGTTCGCTTCCCATTCATTAACCCAATTACAATGCTAATGTGCGATATTCAATGGTATTAGCTGTTTCTTTATTTTTATTGTTGTAAGAACACTAAAATGGTATTAAAGTCAAGTTTTTGTGCTACGAATTAATTGTGGATATTTGCGCTTAAGCGAGCAATAAGATTAACAATCAAAGCAAATATAAAAGGAGCAATTAAAGAGTTTCAAACAAATATGTAAGTGGAGCTAGAGGCATTGTGGAGAAATTATTAATATCTATTAATATGTTTGTTTGCGAAATCTTCGTTTTCGCCCCCTGGACAGGGTATATCAAATTTGTCACGACGTTTGTAACGCCCGGAAGGAAATGTCGCAGACCTTATAATGTATATGTATAACGGGTTATCCATGTAAATTAAAAGCGTATATATTACAGCTTGCGCAAGAACTGATACCGCTCCACCTTCCCAAGTGGCATCACTTTGTTCTAAGCAGCTCATGAAAAGTTCCAAAAAGTGACGTTTTCTATGTCAAATTTTGTTCTTTTAATAAGAGTCAAATTTTTGAATTTCCATCAGAAAAATAGTTTGTGGATTTGGAATTGGAATTTAGTCCATATTTCTTCAAAAATGATGCCGGTGAGTATACAAGTATAACCGTCAATTGCGACCATTATCCCGCCATGATAACCGACTATTTGATGCGTGAAATTGAAGCACGTGATCTCGACAACATTTGGTTTCAACAAGACGGCGCCACTTCCCACACATCACATCAATCAATGGATTTATTAAGCGAACCCTTCGGTGAGCAGATAACTTCACGTTTTAGGCCGGTCGATTAAAAACCAAGATCGTGTGATATCACACCTTTTCCTGTGAGGATATGTAAAGTCTAAAGTCTATGCAGACAATCCCGCTTGTTATCCTCCATTCGCCAGTTACCAGTAGAAATGCTCGAACGAGTCATCGACAATTATACTCAACGAATGGAGCTAATGACGCTCTCCCCTTTGAGTTTGAAGTTTCTGTGTTTTTTCTTAAAAAAGTAGGGAACCTCGAAATGAGCCACCCTTTATATATAGCCAACTGAAATTGTACAACCATGCTTTTCTCAACAAGAAGCTGTTCATTTGTCGGAACGGTTGATCTCGGACCACTATAAATCTTATCGACCATACAAACTGAACAATCGGAATAAAGTGCTTGTATGGAAAGCTTTTTCCTTTGATAATATATCTTCAAGAAATTTGGCATGTGTTGCTGTCCGAGGTAACAGTAGAATCTCCGGAGAAATTTAGATGAAGTCACTATAGCATATATGTACATATGTAGCTGCCATCCAAACTGGTCGATCAAAATCAAGTTCTTTATAGCTACGGTGCAACTGAAGTTAACATTTTTTCCGATATATTTTCGATAATTTCAAGCTATCTATTGTCTTTCATCTTTGGTGGTGTTTACTTAGAGCAATTTAATTATTATGTTTCTTCTTCATTAAAACGTTCACATTAGTCTTCGATGAAGTTTTCTTAAAATATAATAATTTCTTGGGCAGTGGTGCACAGAAAGCCGAAAGTTTAAGACACCGAAAGTTTGGTTTAGCATAATGCTATTATTTCACCATACGGAACAAACATGTAAATTTGTTTTTTCCTAATATAAGTAGATCTGAAGATAACCAGATTCCAACAAAATCGTTTAGTCTGAGAACAAACAAACACTTAAAGAAGGAATTCCTGGAAAGAGCGTCAGTGAAAACCTATCCTTGTTGGCAAATACCAACCTTAACGAATGATCTTATAAATGAATACTACAGTCCCTAATAAAGAGTTTGACGTTCCATGTTTGTGGTCTTGAACCGTAGTCCACAGTTTGTTTACGGTGGTCGTCATATGAATGGAACCATTTTTATTAAAGCTGTCGTTTACGTGACATCGCACCGCTGACTATAATAAAACACTGCCTTCAGGGGAGACTTTAACCATTCTTGGTGAACAGTTCCACCAGACATCAGAAACTGAAAACTTATTCATTAAAGTTAACAACAGTGCCCTAACATTAATTTTTAAAGCTTCTAAATTGATTATATATTGAAGCTCATAACTCGTTTTGAAAAAATAGTGAAAATATGATTTCAGAAATAGTTTTGGCATTTAATTATACTTATTAGGGTGGGCCAAAAAGAGTATAATTTTTTTCCTTAGATAACATAAAGATAACTTTCGAATGACGAAAATATTTTTAATATTAAATAGTGACGATTTGTGATTACCCCTTTTAAATAAGACAAGAATATTCATTTTTTAGATGTTTAATGCATTTTAAAAAATTATTGCAATGAAAATGATATACAAAAAGACTCCAAAAAATTTGTTCGCTAAATCGACTCGTTCAAAATTTTTTTAGCTTTAACCAAAAAATAAACAACCTTAAATCGTAGTAAATAATATTTAATTTTTTTGTAAATAATGCCTCAAAATCAAAATTAAATTCTCCATTTTAAAAATATTTGCTTCTCAAAAACTTCCAGCAACTGCAAAGCAATGCAAACTAATTTCCAACCAAATTAAAACTGTAAACAAAACAACAGTTCCGTCCGCATGGCCACTCACGCAAAATCATATTCCTCTCTCTCTCTTGGCTATCCCACAATGGCCGAAAGAGCATATTTATGCTGCTCTATGAGGCATATGCTTGTATGTATGCGTGTGTGTATAATTTAAGGCTGTTAGCCAAGCTACACTTGGCAAGTAATGCAAGAGTATTTTCCAAAATAATTATGCTTGCCGTATTTGCGTTTGCCAAATAAATACAAACTACTGTTTATGAAATTTCCACTAACAATAATTCGTCAACAATGCAAATGCAAACTTTAATGTGTAATGTACGAGCACACATACACACCCACAGTCAAAAACACATACGAACATATAAATACACAGAGGGAAACGGCCATGCCTTGAAATATTCAAAGCTATTCGAAACTGAGAGGGTGTGCGCATGTATGTGTATGGGTGCGTCATTATTTATAGGTAAGTGTGTGTGTAAGTGCAAACGGCATCGACAAATATGCATCATAAATACCAAAAATCTCGAAAATATCACGTAAAATCGATCAGCAACAAAAACCGAATTGTTCAACAATGTAGCTACAATTTGTTTAGTAACAACAACAACAACAGCAGCAGTAGCAACAACAAAATGCAGTAATGCCTTTAACAACAAGAACAACGAAAAGTAGTAACAGCGGAATAGCAACGAGAAAAAATGAAAAATGGAAGTGGTAATGATGTTGCATAAGGCTTGTGAACGAGTGAGGGAAAAATCCTGATGGATATACTATATGTACAAACATGTGTGTTTGTGTAGGTTTATACTTGCATACAGATTATGTACATCTGTATATACAAGTAAGCATTTTCCAGAATGCCTTTAATTTACAAAGTAATGACGGTTATCAACACCTGGAGACTTTACGATCCGAGTAGCGAGTCTTACTTAGCGCTTAACAGAAAAATCTAACAACAACAAACATATTTTATTGCAATGTTTAGATATTTTCTCCTCAAGAAGATGCGTATTAGCAGGATTGTCGATATCGGACCAGTATAGGATATAGCTGTCATACCAACTGATCGATTAAAAGTAAGAGCTTGTCTCAAACATTTTTTATTTGACAAGATACCTTCACGAAATTTGGCAAAGATTATTGTCCAAGTTTACGCTACATTCGCCGCACAAGTTTTGCAGATCGGTTGACTATAGCATATAGCTGCAAACTAACTTATGAAAATCAATATGCAGATCATTTTATACCCTTTTACAGTTAACTGATATTGATGTGCACAAAACATAGGAAGATACATCCCCCGTTATATAAAACAGAACTAAGCTAGTTAAGCGATTTCAAAAAATAAGGCGAAATCAAATGAAATCTGTTATGACAGTATCGAACAATAAACATAGTTTCTTGATGTATATTTTTCTATATAAACAACATATCCTCACCTAAAATGCAAAATAACGTAACATAACTTTTCATAAGCTTACAGACGAAGGAAAAACGGATTGGAACAAAATTTGAGTTTTGGTTATAAAATGTTTATATTGGTTAGTCGAAAAAGTATTTTCATATTTTCAATCAAACTTCAACTTATTTTGTTTTTATATTTATAATGAACTTTAATGACCACTTTGGTCGACCACTTTTTGTAATTTTTCCGCTAGACACATTATTCCATCAATGTAAAACTTTTCTCAGCGAAAAACTGCGACAAGTAATTCTCACAGGCTTCTCTTGAAACCAACTTTACTAAATTAAAGTAGTTCTGCATTGACCAAAAAAATGGTGCAAAGTCAGGGCAATAAGATGGATGCATCAAAACTTCCCAGCCAAGCTCTCCCAGTTTTTGCCGAGTCATCAAAGATATGTATGGTCTAGCGTTGTTCTGATGGAAGACGAAGTCCTTGCTGTTGAACGGTTCTGGCCGTTTTTTCGATTGCTTGCTTCAATCTCATCAGTTGTTGACAGTAAAATGTATAATCAATCGTTTTACCAGGCTGGAACAGCTCATAGTGGATGATTCCTTTCTAATCTCACCAAATACTCAGCATAACCTTTCGAGGCGTCAATCCTGGCTTCACCACGCTTGGACCATGATCTTTTTCGCACGTTATTGTCGTATTTGATTCACTTTTCGTCTCCTTTCGCGTCTTACCATTCGCTTCAGAAATGGCTCGATTTCATTTCGTTTCAGCAAAGAATCGCGGATGTTAATTCAGTCCATTAAATTTTTCACAGACAATTCATGTGGTACCCAAACATTGAACTTCGTTTTGTAGCCAGCCTCTTTTAAATGGTTCAAAACCGTGTGATGATGCATGTTCCTTAGCGATGTCATGGATGCTTATGTAACGATCCTGGTCAATCTTTGCCATAATTTCATCGACTTTTTCAACGATAGGTCGACCAGAGCGAGGTGCATCTTTCACATCGAAATATCCAGAACAGAAGCGAGCGAACCATTGTTGTGTCCGACGAACTGACAAAGCATCGTCTCCCACACACAAAATGTATAGGTAAGAGTTATCGAATAAGGGGATTTCCCAATTACTTCTATGTACATATGTTCATTTCAACAATGCTAAGTGTGGTAAAAATAAACATAATTACAAGACAGTGATTTTTAAACCGTACTAGATTAAAAAAATTTTACAAGAAAAAAATTTTTTCAACCGTGTAACTTCAAATCCGTGTAAAAAGAAACCGTGTAAAAAAAGAGTTGGGTGTATAGCGAATTTCTTCCTTATTTTCACTCGTCTTTGTTCAGCCTTAACTATTTTTCAACTTCCCCGAATTTAATATTTTTTTAGTTTAATGAAGCTTAAAACTTTACCTTTCCAACGCTATATGGTATGACGCAATGTGATTGGAAGCACTGGAGATATACGACTGCAACAACATCTATTGACAAAATGCGAAAAGACTTTTTCGACTACCCATATATTGGTTATATCTGAAAGCGGAAGCTTAAAATTTTATATGCATATGTAATACAAGTATATTGTAGTGAATAATAAGCATTGCATTTTATTTAACGATATATTAAAATTTAAACCAATTCTCAAGTGCACCAACTCATGCTCCTTTTCATCTGCAAAGTCAGCCGCATTTTACTACCTTGACTTGTGCACTTATTGTTTTCGTTTTACGTTGGAATTACTCAATTTTCGAATATACATATAATATTTATAATAAACCCGAACTTTAAAATTTTTCCTGCTGGCTATGCAGCGTATAACTCAAATTAGCATTCAAACACACACATACCAAAGTAAGCCAGCGATAAAATGAACAGCAACGGTAGAGCTATTTCTTCACCCACTCACACTCTCACATACTCCGAACTCTTCACAGTTCACCCCCAACCAATGCAAATAGCGCAGCCCAACTCAAACAAAAAGAAATGGCTAAATACTTGCAGCATTACAAAGCCCTAATGCATCGATATTTTTTATTATTTGCTTAGAGCTTCTATTAGTGAGAATGCATATATAGATGTGTGTGTGTGTGTGTGTGTGGACATTTACGACTATTTGTTATTTTAAGCTTTGTTGGCGTTGTTGTTTTAGTTGCTACCGTGAACCAATGATTTCTACGTGATGTTTACATAAATTTCAATTCGTTGTTGTATTTGAACACAAATGAAGAGCAACAACAAATTCATATACGGTGACTATAAGAACAATGAGAGAGAGAATGATGAAATGGAATGAAAATGAAATGTATTAGGTTAAAGTAAAATTATTTACACAATTAGAATGCAAACAACAACAAGAACAACAAAATCTGCAGCTTAGTATAACAACAATAACAAAGATATTATTATTTCATTGGGAGAGCGTTACTTCAGTGTAAATCAAAGCACATTTAAAGGTAAATCGTTTCGGTTTCAATTATGACAAAATCAGGTTTTAGAATAATTTATTTATTTACCAATAGTTGATTTTCGAATAGTTCATTTACAACTGCAAATCACACTTTAAACATTTAGGTGGCAGAAGAACTATTGCATGCACATATGTACATATGTATTTCTGGGTGTCAATTTCATTTGATCACCTAAATATATACTTACATCCATGTTATTGATATATTCATACATACATATCTACATATGTGTTATATATGTATGTAAGTATACTATGTACAGGTCTTGTAATCATCGCATACAAAGTTGCTGTGCTATTTAACTGCCGCCATACGAAAGCCGAGTCTAAAGCCGGAGCCAGCCACAACGATTGTCGCTGTCGTTTGCTCTAGCAGAATGTTGGAAGAAAAAAATCAATAAAAGTCACGTTTTTCGAAACATCACGTTCCACAGATATTTTCTGAGGCTCAATATGGCATTGCAACAGTGCCAAATAACAAGTCAATGAAAACAAAAACAATTACAAGAATTATACGAATATTTAAAAAAACATTTCACAACAATTACAAGAATTATAGAAGCATTTAAAATAATACCTTAGCGACATATGTACATATGTATGTACGTATGTGTATATGAAACTAGGGGTAATGATTCAAAAGTAAATAAATATATTTACATACACACATATATATTTTCAGTTTCAGAATTGAGGTCAAGTATGAAATTTCTAAGGAATAACTAACTATTTAATTAGCTTGCCATCACCTTGAAATATTTTTATGCTCTCACCTGAGTATATAAAGTTTGCCGCGATAAATACAAAGAAGAAAATGTCGAAGGCGCTATAATATATATATGTATGTACATATATTGAATCTAAACATAATGAGCAAAATCGATTTAGGCATGTCCGTCTGTGTGTACATAAGCTATTAGACCCTTAGTTTATGAGATATCGATCTGAAATTTTACAAACGTCGTTTTCTCTTCATGGAGCTGTTCATCTGTCGAATTCACCGATATCAGACCATGTTTGGAAAACTTTTTTATTTTACTAGATGTCTTCACGAAATTTGAGATGGCTTTTTCTTCAAGGTACAATCTCTGGTCGATCTGGTCGGACTACTAAAGCATAATGACTAAAATTATAAATATTTAAAATTAAACTATCGCTTATTTCAAAATGTAGGAAATCTTTGAAAATCCAAGAATCAGAAGATCCGTCATATAATTTGTGGATCAATGAGTACAAATATACCCACAACTTTCTCTTTCGAGACTTCTTCAAGCAACGTGTATCGGTCTAATTTTATCTATTTTTGCCAATACTACTACTAATAAAATGTTCTCTGAGATTCATTAAGATACCTCACATACAATCACCAATAATATAGAGTAAAGTCACCCGGATGTTATATGGAGCCTGGGTCAAGTTTTCGACCAATTTTATATATTATATATAGACAAAAAGATACACTGTTATCAGTTAAATACACTCTATCCTTTTAATTGAGATAACTCACATGTTGGCCGATATATGTATGTGATATAAAGTCACCTGGAAGTTCGAAAATCGTCGTATTAGGTATATGTGCGCTAAGGGAAAGTATTGACTCGATTGAACTCAATTTTGTTATATAGACATACCATTGCCAATCCTTGTCCCTGAATTATCAAATAAATATACATATCTCACACATTAACCGTTATTTGCAGTAAAAAGTCAACTATACATAGGTATTGGGGTCCAAAATATTCGGTATCTAGTTTCTCAAAGGATTTTGCTGGATTTGAAAAATGTTTAGTCATAAGGTAGTGTCATAATCTAAAGGCATTATTTATGTAAAGTTTTATCCCGTTATATTAATTTCCTCGTGATTTTTACACTGGAAAGTGAAAGAATCAAATTGAATTGAAAACTAATTATGTAGGAAGTAGACGTGTTTGTAGTCCGTTTTCGCCCATTTTCACACTGTGATATAGGAGTATGAGGAGAATGCCCCGTACTAAATTTAGTCGAAATCGATAGAGCGGGTCCCGAGATATGTAATTTCACCTAAAAGTGGGCAGTGCCACGACCATCGTCCAATTTTTACTCCGGCTCCTATTAAGCCTTCTCATAGCATTTCGGGTGTACAATTTTATGTCTCTGTCGTATTTAGTTATTCATTTATCGCACTTTTAGTAGTTTCTAAAAGAACCGTTATATGAGGAGTGAACAAGGCTATCTTTCGATTTCATCCATTTTTGTAGTGTCGGTATAAGTACGTAAGGGATTTGTCCTGAACGAATTTGGTTTTTGTAGCTTTAGTGGTTTAGTGGTTTAGGAGTTATTTACACGGCCACGCCCACTTTCTCAAAATTTGTAGTCCACAGGTGCTCTTTGCGATCCCCTGTGCTAAATTACAGTTCTATATATTAATTTAGTACTTAGTTATGGACCTTTATAGGTTTTCGCTTAATATCGACTTTTTTCACTTCGTGAGCATACCCTTACCCTGAATTTGAAAAAGATAATAAATGGTAAAATTTTCCAATTTTCTACCCCTCGACGACAAAATTTGTATAAAATTCATATACAAATAAAATCGTGTTTTTTTCTATTAGCGGCGGTCCCACGACCTCATAATGGCAGGCCACCGATTGGAGTTGCGTTGTGCAAGATAGCAAAGACAGTAAAGAAAAAAAGGTTCGTGGGTCAAATCCTGTATGAAATATTGGATATTAGAAAGCGCGTTGGTTGCCACATTTGCGCACTCTAAACAATAAGCGCAGCTGTGCGGCTTACGCACAATCCGAAAAAGTTTCTACATCGTTTCGAGACCGTCGATGAAACATTAATCTACTGGTACATACCAGATACCAGGGAACAGTCGTAGTTGTGGTTTCTATCCGACTAACCTGCTCCGAGAGGACGAAGCCTGTCCCAACGACCATGAAGATGGTATCCACTGTTTTCCAGATTTATAAAGTGTGATCTATCGACCTAGAAACGCCAAATTGCGCCCATATTCGGCGACGGAAAATAATTTTTTCATGAGGGCAATGCACCGCCTCACACCTGTGCCATCACTACGGCCAAACTTTTGAAGTTAGACTACGAATGATTACGCTAAACCCGGTATTATCCAGATTAGGCACGGTGTGAGTTTTTCTTGGTTATACTGAGCAGATTTCCAGAAAATGTATTTTGTTTTATAAATTATAACATTTATTTTTATATTTTTTTAAATGAAAGTGCCATAACACTGAATAAAAAGACTGTGAATACGTCGATAATGCCATTTCGCTGCACACTTACATGCGTACATAAATACAGATTTACATACATATATGAGCAGCATTAAGCTTTAGTGCGGAAGTAGTGCTTGAGCAACCAGTTAGAATAGAAATGACTGAAAGTCGATTGCATTTGAGAAGGACGCTCGGTTGCTGCCTCCATTTTGGCCACAACACACAAAACAAACAAGAACAACAAAATACATTGTACAAAACCTAAAGTAGTCCATTGCGTAGTGAAGTGAGTATGTTAATACAATGTTTGTCTGAATGTTCGTATGTATGCGCAGTCTGCTCGTCAAACGGCCGGTTCATTCACCGGCCACTTATGGAAAAAACTGGTTTCCAAGCGGAGTGTGCTGGCTGCTGGTGCATGTGCGCTGAAAATAACAGGGCAGCGAATAAACAACACAGTCGCGTTGCGGCGGCATTACAACAACACCAACAATTATAACACAATCGACCACTACCGCACCACCATTCCACAATTCCACCATGAATACCAACAGCAACGAACCTCTCATTGGCTGTCGCGCGCTGCGTTACACACACACACGCACACAGTCACAAGCAAACGCACACACAGCTCAGCGTAAGCACCACAAAGGCATAGCAGCCGCGCAGCTGCTAGCTGGAAAGTCAAACTGGAATTGTTTGGAATATTTTGTTTCGTTTCACTTTCACATTCGCATGCATTTGACATTTGTATTAACGTTGCTCTGTGTTAGTGTTTTTGTTTTTGCCATTGTTGGCGTTGTTGCTGTTGGTATGCTAGTATTTGTACAGCATGTCGGGTCTGGACGTGCGCTTGTCAACGCCTGCCGCTGACGCTGTCATTGCGCCTGCCTGCGTGTGTGTGCGGGTGTGTGTACGCGTTAATATGTGTGCTCGTCTGGCAACGCCTTTTCTATTGTTATTTGAATTATGTTTGAATGTGTGTGTGCGTATTTGGCTGTTCGACTGTGTATCGGTGTGTTTATTTCACCCCTCATTGCAATTCCGTATTGTATTTTGTATTTGCTTTCTCTTTCATGCCAGCATCATGCCTGTGGCATGCCACATGCGGCATGTGCCACACAATGTCTCGTAACATATCCGTTTTACTGTCATTTCAATTCGTCTCTAATTCTCACAGCGTTGTAACTTTAATTCAGTGAATGTATATGTATACATATATAACTACATACACACATGCATATAAATTTGTTTAAAAATAAACTTTGGAGTTCTTGTAGCCGTATATATTTGAATATGTGGCTGGAAAGGTGCACAAACAGCATAAGTCATGTCTGCAGCAGCTGAATGCGCCTGTCAAAATTCAATGTCAATCTCATCACTTTATTGAAAATTTACTGCACACACACAAACAACAAATGCAAACACATCTACATAAATTATGTTTTATTAAGCATTTGACGCATACTTTAGGGCGTTCAAGCTTATTAAACTGTATGCAGAGCAGCAAATAACACTTTCGTCTCTCAAATGGTTTATGTATTTGGAACATTTTATTTAACTATGAAAAAAATTTTAATTCTTTAATACTTTGTTTATTGTTAGATATATTTTTGGTGCGTTAGTATGTTTGTCCTTATGTATGTATGTATGTACATATATAAATATTTATAAAACAGAAAAAATCAATACTTTTCTGCAAATAATAAAATATAGGCAATCTATAATTAAAACAATATGTATAAGCACTTTTTAGGCATATTTTGTGTATCAATATTAATAGTTCGTAGATTTTTACTGAAGTATAAATAAGTATATTGTACTAATTTGTTTTTTTTTTGGTTTTGGACAATCGTTTTTATATTCAAAATTTATTTTCATAATCTCATCGCGTAGAAGAAAACCTTCGCAATGATTGTGTGAATGCAACACGGCGCACCTATTACTTGGCGCTCAGGAAAGGTTAGTACTGGAAAGAGATGAAAACAATGTCAACGGTCTAAATAAGGAATTAATAAGTTACTACTTTATAATTTATTAATTTTTTTTTAGGATCCATATAGTGAAAGGAGGTATATAGTATATACATAATTTCCACTTAAAGGTGATACAGATATATTCCCCTTAAACCAGCAGAGTGTCTGATATACATACATGCTATATATCCGCCCAAGAAGCGTGGTCGTTGCCACATCTGCTTTCAGATGCCAATTTCTACTCAAATTCCCACTCTCAAATAACTCGACCAAGCTACACCTCCTTAGCTATGGTTTCCACCAGAAACAGACCCAAATAAGGGAAAAACATGTTAAAAAACGCATTTTTTTAATTAAGAAGAAGAAGATTCTTTTTTTTTTATATTCTTTGATCTAACGTTTTCGTGAAAAAAAGGGTTTGCCCAGGACTTCACGTGAAATCAGAGACACTTTCATGGGTGTTTGATAAATTTTATTAATTATTTCGAATGTTATATTATAAAAATACTACTCGTAGATATCCTACCTTTCATTTAGAAAGCGCTAGTGCTAGAAATATTGATTTACAACCTTTGCAATCTTCTATATACATATGTACATGTACGTATATATGGATATGTTTTTAACCTGAGCTTTGCTAGGTTTATACCTTATATGTCTGTGAGTAATAAAGATTAACTTACAGTATTAAGATTATCCACTTGTGAATTTCAAAAAATCGATTTTTTGTTTTTAAAAACAAAATGTGAGTTTTGGTTCTAAAATGGCTATATAACGGTTATATCTGGCAGCGGAAGCTGAAAATTTTATGCTACATATACTAAAAGTTAGATCAAATATACGCATTCTGTTTTGAAGTGAATTAAAATATCTTACATTTTTTGTAAAATTAAATTTTGTTTCTGTACTCAAAAAGTTGCTTGGAAGAAACTTTCATACTATGAGTGGCGTTACTTAATGTATATGAATATGGTGAATCGTAAGCAATAAAAAACTCAATTTCGGTTTCTTGAATATACGTTGTTTTACATTTTAGGTACATACATACATATGTATTTACAATATGGAACTTGAGAATATTCTCTGATTAATTAAACTTTATCCGGCAAATAATTACGATGATATAAGCGTGTTTGTAAGAAAATTTAACTTAGTGTCATTAATTTTAAGAATTTTAAATACTTTTTTCGAAATGCTGTTTTCAGGGGAATTTTTTTTTCGGTGCGGAAAATTTTTCCGAAACTTGAAAATCGATCGATTGAAATTTTTCCATGAACTTGTTAGATAAACATATGTATTAGTCACTTAATAATCGAATATATGTGGTTTTTGATCATAAAATCGATTTCTTAAGTTATTCTAAGGGTACAGTTTTTCACAAAAACCGACTTTCTTACTAAAGACATGATTTTATCAAAAGTCAAATTTTTTTTGGATTTTTATTTTTATTTTTTTTTTGGAAAAAATTTTAATAAAAAAAATCTCTATCATCGCAAGACACCTTTTTTCGTAGGTTCTCCTGAAAATCGGTTATGGAATCGAGAGAATCCAAAACTTTTCAAAATGAATCGCCAATTCATAAAGTACATTCTTTTCTATTAATATGCATTATTTTCATTTGCTTATTAAATAAAATGTCTCTTCAAACAAAAGTTCACAAAAAAACCTTATTTCTGGCTTGCAAGTCGATATAACCCCTCAATAAAACTTATTTCCGAAAAATTTACCCATAACCTTCGCTGCCGGAAGTTTTTTTTACAAAAATCTGGAAATCTTGGCTGCACCGAAGCTGTAATACTCTTCACAGGCGCATTTTTTATAGCATAAAAGTATATGAAAAGTTCTTTATCTTGATTTTGATCGATCAGTTTGAGTGGCAGTGATATTTTATAGTGGTCCGACCACAGTTGGTTCTACGTTACCGGAATTGAAAGGACTGTTTAAAAAAAAAAACAAAAAAGTTGTCCCAACTGAACAATACAATAAAAGATTATAGCGACGCTTTGAAGATATAGTACATACCTTTATTAAATAAAAAGTCTATCATACAAGGTCTTGAATTTGATCAGACAGTTTGTATGGCAACTATATGCTATAAAATGATGAATGACTGACTTCTTGGAGAGAAAAGGATGTTTGCGAATTTACACGAAGATATCTCAAAAACTGAGGAACAAGTTCGCGTACATATTGGCGGACAGATGGACAGACAGACTTTCATCACGAAAACTGCTATTTCAACAGGCGAACTCAGTATAAAAATCTTTTTTATCTTTATACACCCATAATTAAGATATCGAGGGCAATTTAAGGACAAGTTAAGTTTGTATGGAGCTAATGAAATAAAAATCCTTGCTGATCACCACTCATTAATGCTTGATAATTTACTCCTTTATGCTATCAAAAATGCACCTAGGAAATCTTAGCTTCGGTTGGCAAGTTTAAATTTTTTCTTGTTTTTGTTTTATTTCTTTTGCAAATTTTTCATATGTATGAACGTAAATATGTGACCTGGTCTACGAAAAGGGAGCTAACTTGCGAATCTAGTTTTCTGGGAAACAGCTGTTAAAAATCGTCAGTTTCTCGTTATCTCATTAATTGTTGTTAATGATTTTTTGACACCTAAGCCCCCTTTCCGTAGACCAGGTCACATATGTATATTGTTCTTTGTAATATGAGTTAAAACAAAAAAACAAACTAATTTGAGCTTACGAATTTTTAACTATCTTTTAAATTGTATATGCATACATTTTAGCTAATAAATATTATATTTTTGTAGTTATGTTTAAGTACAAGCATATTCATATATTAATTCATTGGGGCAAAGCACATAAAAGTTAAAATACTGTGACGCATTGCCATTTGTCTTGCTCTTTAAAAAATTTCTGTTGACTTAATTTTTTCTGATTGGTATTGTTTTAAGCGCTTTCTGGATGTGCTCGTTGCTTTTTTCGGGTTTCTTTGCTTTGCTGTCATTAAATTCACTGAAGCTGCAACAATAGCTGCGTCATACGATACGCCAATGTCCAGCTGCAGCGAGCAGTGCTTCGTAGCTAATGGCAAAATGCATTTGCAGCTACAACAACAAGTCCACTACAGGCAAGGATGGGGTGCAACAACACCATGCCCAGCCATTTGCATGCTCCAGACGAAACAAATTACAAGCTACCGAACAACGTGCATGGACAGAGGAGGAATTTAATGCTGAAAGCTCGCTTCTGCCATGCAAAAGCGCACAATTCATAAATGCGCACAACACACACATAACGGAGCATATATAATTTACAAACATACATACATACACATGTATACACATGGCATGCTTGTACGGCAATAAAAAACATCGAAATTAAAAACAAACAAATCTGCTTTTTTCACTGCTCCATAAATATTATGGACAAAAAAAAAACAGGAAGAAAAAATGAAATGTTAAACTAATGTGCACAATTATTACTCTTTGGATCCATCTCAAAGTGCTGCTGGAATTGAAGGAGCGCTGTCGCCGTCCGACATACTAACTTTTGGAGGGAATGGTGTGCGGCGGTTCTGGTTGGCAAATAAACGCCGATGATGTTAACGGTAATGTGGCGGCAGCGCGGGTGTATAACGTGTGCGCGCACTGCAACAGCCAGGCGCTCGAAATACGCCAGCCACACGAATATGGACGTCAAGCTGTATGCCCGGCACACACAGTTGCAATTATGCTTTGTACAAAATTCTCAGCTGTCTCGGTAATTCAAAACTCGAAAATGTTAGAGGCGCGCGACAGACGGAGGCGACACTGACAACAACAAAAGCAACAAACACAAACGTTCACTTGAGGTAAATGTGAATTAAAAATCGTAAATTCTGCACCATAAACAAACCGCGACGATCAGTATGAGGCGCGCAACGAACGCCAAAAAAGGAGCGCTACGAAATATGCGTTTAGCAATGCCACAAAAATTGCAACAAAAACAACAAGCGTTTAACAAAAATTCAAAAATATATGTGTGTTTTCAAAAACAGCGCGTTCGAATCGAGTTTTAGTATTTCTTGATTTCTTCTTGGCGCTGCTAACGGCAACAACCCTAAACTCACGGGCAATGGACGCGATGCAACTAAACGGTGAAATGTCGCCAAACCGCAATTGGAGCGAACGCCCCAAGTGCTGTGCTGATCGCATAGTCGAATATATGTATGTATGTAGCGATCATTAAGCTCGAACGGGCGCCATATCGTTAGCGACGCCGCCGACAACGCCGCTGACTACTCTTGCTGCTTTAAACTCGAGCGCAACACCGGCCAGCTGACGTTCCATGCGCAAATCGAGCTTTATCGCCAACGGTCTTCGAGTCTTACCATACTTTCTTAGTGTACTAAAATCTACCTACACACATACATACTCATGCATACTTACATATATGTTTGTAAGCGCGCACGGTGTGACGAACGTCGACAGCACTTCCCCAATGTCAACGAAATCAAAATAAATAATATTCACATTTTGCACTCCACCAGTTATGTTGACGTTGCAAAAGTTTGCATTTCATATGAAAATTTCACTTTGCCCGCTGCACTTTTACTCAGCGCGACCACTATTTAATTGTTCGACTTTCCGCTGCATGGGTTCACTAGATCTTTCTTTGCATTTTATTTTCTCGTTATTGTTATTGTTTGTGTTTTTTGTTTTTTTGTGCTTAATGTCCCCCGCCAAAAGTTGGCTTTTCACATGACTTTCATCAGCGTTTTAATTTAACGCTTACTAAAGTTCTTATTTCAAGTACAAGTGCATACACACACACAAACACACACATATACGAGTATGTATGTATGTACCGCTGTTCACTTTCTTTATAACACTCCCGAATTATGCTGATGCAGAACTATATTTATGTGGTCATTCTCATATGTTTACAACCTGTCAATGGTTAGCCTTTGAAACTGTCCAGACCTTAGCCAATATTCATGGATATTCATATTACATAACAGGTATGTACTTGTATGTATGCATGTTGCTATGTATGTGTGTGTTGCTCATTATTGCTGTTGCTT
Source organism: Bactrocera neohumeralis (assembly GCF_024586455.1). Classification (NCBI taxonomy): domain Eukaryota; kingdom Metazoa; phylum Arthropoda; class Insecta; order Diptera; family Tephritidae; genus Bactrocera; species Bactrocera neohumeralis. The sequence continues at coordinate 81,340,944 of NC_065919.1, read as the reverse complement.
TATTGTTATTATTAATATTTAAATTTACATTGTCTTATTGTTATCTTTTTTATTTTTTATTGCTTTAGTTGTTGCTAGCTTTTCACTTATAGCAGTATAAATGCTTCAATGCCAAGGGGATAATGTATGTGGGCACTGAAAATGCAAGTAAATATGACATTGCGAGGTATTGAATTGCAATAACCGAGCGCAAACGATCTCTACTGTTTCCCAACTATATAGTGTTGCCACTTTTCGAGTAATATATGTATATTAAAATACTCTTATTATGAATTTTCAGTAATCATACCTTAACCATGGTATATTAAGTTTGCCACGAAGTTTGTAACACCCAGAAGGGAATGTCGGAGACCATATAAAATATATACAATATATGGTATATGTAAGTGAGCTGAGTCGATTTACCAAGTCCACTTTCTGTCAGCATGCAGAACTAGTTCCTTCAGGTTTTAAAATATCGTATTTTTCTCGACAAAAATATAACTGCCGTGCCGTACAAAACTGTGATTTTGACAAATTTTCGAACTTTTTCTCTAGCGTTTGCTACTAACGCAGTGGGCATTATTTTCCAATAACTCCAAAATGTTTTACATTGAGTCGAAATAAAAACAATGCGTGTCCAATACTTTGCCAGGAAGAACTCAAAAAAGAAGTATTTCGCACTAAAAAAAGTCGACAGTAAATTTTAGATGGAATGACCCGTAAATATTTATTCTTTCTTCTTTATTATATTTTTCCTCTTCAACCGTCAAAGCGATTGCGAAAGATCTAGCTACAGCGCTAACCAACCAGGATTTGCAAATTTTCTAATTTAAAATAAAAATTAAATTTTCAATTTTTCCTGGAATTCTTCTTTTTCTTCTTCATGTTTTCACTTATATATTAAGGCGGACATAATGAGAAATTTAGACGTCTTATTAAGGTTCTTTAAGACAAAACGTTAATTTCTGATTGCTCAACGACTCGTCACAAGTATAAAATTATATCAACCTTTGCGACAACCAGTGTCTAATGGTTATACATATTTATGCATTTCTACTTCATGGGAGCTAAGTTCGAAAAATTGCTTCTAAGATGAAATCAGGGCTGACGTAGCGTACGGCCAAAAATGAAGATGTATTGGATAGTCGAAAAAGTCTTTTCGTATTTTTTCAATAGATGTCGTTGCAGTGCTACCAATCACATTGTGTCGTACCATATAATGTTGGAGCTTCATTTAACCAAAAAAAATTAAACTCGAGGAAGTTGAAAAAAGTTACAGCTGTTCAAAAAGGAGTGAAAATAATGAAAAAAATCGTTAAATTTTTGTATAAAAAAGGGAAGAATGCCACGGAAGCCACCAATGAAATTTGTGAAGTTTACGGAGACGATGCTGGATCAGTTCGTGTAGCACAACAATGGTTCGCTCGCTTCCGTTCTGGAACTTTCGAAATTTAGATTTAGACTGATGGAATAATGTCTCCAGCGGAAAAATGGCAAAAAGTGTTTGACCAAAGTGGCACATACATATTTGTTTATTTATTTATTAGCGTAAATATAAAAAAAATAAGTTGAAGTTTGATTAGAAATACGAAAAGACTTTTTCGCCTACCAATATATGTATATATGTATGTACATCTGTATATTTCCCTTCGGCCTTATGGCATTGTTAAAGTTCTGTGAATTATTTCTCATTCATAATAATATATATTATATAAATTTATACATATGTACTGCGTAGATACGTATATACAGATATTTGAAAATTCAGAATATAGCTAGATTAGAAAATGTTCAACTGACACTCACATTTAATGTTTTTCTTTTACTCTACATAGCACAAACGAATTTAGCTTACACAGTTTTCACGTTATTTTATTTCATACTGTGTACTCCGAGTTATATGTATATACATACATACATACATAGTTATACCATATATAAAATTGAAATACGGTTATTTATGCTTTCTTTTGAAAACGAACAATACATACACTACATATAAATATGTATTCAAGTGGATATTTGCTTACTTTTGATATTAAAAATTATAAAATATGACATTTAATGGAGTATGAGAATCACGTGACTAGTTCGTTGCGTAATTTGGCCCGAGCTTTGCCTTTTACTCACAAAAATACAATTTTTCGTACTTTAAGTTTCATTTGAACTTTGCTCAATTATTAAGTATGTGTTCCTTTAAATTAAATTTAAAACTCTTACAGTCATTTAGGCATTAGTCATCGCAAAATGGTAAATCAAAGGAATGATACAGAGAGTTAGTAAGGAAATTTACTATATTTTTTTTTTTATTTAGGTGTTCCATATAGCCTCATAAGGTTATAACGAATCGAAAACATAGCGTTGAAAATTATAATTGCGTAAACTCATTTTTGTATGTAATCGAACAGCAATTTTTTTAAACAAGTGTAAAAATTTTATGATTTAACGATGCTTTATGACAAGTTGTGAGTACTCTGATTAATGTATTACTTTTGTTTTCAGGCAGAAAAGGTTTTTACAAAAGTCTTACGACAAAACTATACATAATAGTAATTAATTTACAATTTTCTAAGGAATAAATTAGTCCATGTAGGCGTAAATTTAAGTATACAATATTGTGTAAAGTAGGTCCTGACAGCTGTTGCTTTTCTTGTTTAACGGTAAAATAATAGTAACGTTATCACTTTTGCAGTCTACATTTTTTCTAGACGTTTCTCTACCAATTTCCGTAAATAGTTATTATTATTTCTCTTCATAGCAAAGGATGATCCCCCGAGGTTTTCTACTTTTTTAAAGAAAAACACAGAAACTTCAAATTTAGTGGCAGATGTTTATTATCGCTTTGGCATTTATATCTTAAAGATTTTTCACCTTGGATACAGTACAGATGCTCCATCCTTTGAGTCCGATTTTCGATGCGTCGTTCCGACATTTTGTTTGGTAACTGGAAATGTCATGGGCGATATTTTGCCCCAAGGCCTGAATCGAAGCGGCATTGTCTACATAAATTTTATATTTTACATATCCCCACAGGACGGTAGGATATCGCACGATCTTGGTGGCCAATCGATCGGCCCAAAATATGAAATTACATGCTCACCAAAGTATTCTCCCTATAAATCCATTGATTTATGCGATTTGTGTGAAATGGCGCCATCTTGTTGAAACGAAATGTCGCTGAGATGACGAGTTTCAATTTCATCAAATAGTCGGTTATCATGGCGCGATAACGGTTGCTATTGACGGCTACATTCTCACTGGTATCATTTTCGAAGAAATATGCACCGATGTCTCCCCCGGCCCTCAAACCACACCAAACCGTTGTTTTTTCTGGATGAAATGACAGCTCTGGAATCTCTTCAGGTTGCTCTTTGTCACAAATGCGGTCATTTTGCTTCTTTACATACCCATTGAGCCAGAAATGGGCCTCATCGCTGAACAAAATTAGGCTCGAAAACGTTGAATCTTCTTGGAACTTTTCAAAAGCCTATAGAGCGAAGCGACGTCACTTGGGAAGGTCAAGCGACTTCAGTTGTTGCAAAAGCTATATTTTGTACGCTTTCAATTTAAGATCTCGACGTAAAATGCGCCAAGTTGTTCCGAGTTGCTGCGAACAGCGCCGAACCAACTCTCCACGGATTTCCTGTGCACTGTCAGCTACGGCTGCTGTTTTTTTTTCTGCACTGCGTACTGGGCGTGGTCTATCCGGTCGTATATTATCCAATAATGGATAATGGTCTCAATAAAGGTGATGGTGTTTCGAATAATACGCTTAATAGGCCGATTATGATGGCCATAAGTTGCGTGAGCGCGCGAAACACATTCTTTACTGAACGTGAATTTTCGTAATAAAGTTGAACGATTTTTAAACGTTGTTCAGGCGTAAGTCTTTCCATGATGAAATGTATTATTTATACTGAACTAAAATAATATGACAGCTTGACATGACTCACGCGTTATCTTTCAAAAAAATACCTCTACTTGGATCACTCGTTAGCTCTATTTGAGGCAACTTTTGTGAGAATCTTTTTGGTTTTCAATATCAATTACAGACACTATCTAAGGTAAATCATGCATGCAATATTATTTTCCAAAGAGTGCCTACTGATCACCAGGCTCAATAATATCACAGCGACTACGCTATATAAGTACATATACATATGTATATATGTAAATAAGCATACAAAATATTAAAGATTTTAAATTAAAATATCAACTTGCATCACGATGAGATAATAGAGAATAACAACACAATTACAAATAAGCCAACACAAAGGTTTCGAATTTTCAAGAAGAGAAACTCCTGCAACCGATACCATTGATGAAACATATCTGTGCACATACATACATACACTTGTTCCTCTTCGGTGTAGCTCTGCTTATTTAGTTATTTGTATTCATTAACAGCGCAGAGACTGCATCATTGTCATGTTGATAACAACTTGTTTTGCGGGGAGAATGTGTGAAATTCTATGCGCGAGTCCCAAATCCAGTGGGCGATATGTCATGGCAAATTCTATTGAAGCTTCGACAATGTGGCATGAAAAAACAAGCAACATAACAATAGCTGACACATTAAACAAAAAGAAGAAGAAGAAAAAACTAAAATAAAAATGAAAATAAAAATAAAAACTGCAGCGCGTTCGAAATTGAAATACGAAGCTTGTCAACGGCGCAAGTGCGCAGTCGCGAAGATGCAAGCCAGATTTTCAAAGAAACACAAGCACAAAGAAAAGAAAAAAGCGACTGCAACAAAATTGCAGACGAACTGCGCCGAGGTACGAGTGCGCGGAGCAATAAGAAACTATTATACGCACAAGCAAATCAGTTAAATGCAGCTAATAGGTTTTTTTTAAATCTAAGTAAATACACATATTGGCGCACAAACACACACGCCTCCGCATGCGTAGGGAAAATATGCAGATGCGGTTGTTTGTGTGAATGTGTGGATTTGGGTAATTGTCACTAGGGGCGTTAATGGGCTGTAGCTGACGTTTTTCAAAATGCAAATTGCCCGTACCTAATTTGCATATTTTAAATTTATGTAGAAAGAGGGAAAATATTATACTACTCTCGTACATAATAAAATTAACTATCTGTAAATAATTTTCGCCAAACAAACTGAAGCAAGAGCCTACACGCGCACACATACATCTGTATGTATATATATTGCAGTTAATACGTATGCAATATACATATACATACATACATACATTGATATGCATGTAAAAATGCTATAATGTCTACAGAGATTTCCTGCAAACATACATATGTATGTATGTACATAGGAGCAGCTCCACGAGTCCAAGGGCACAAGCGATTATTTACTATTATGCTTCCAAGAACTATTGTGGGCAATGGAGCGAAGCAGCTCCAGCACCTACATACACACACACACCTACAAACAGCATAGAGTTTACATGCCAGATGAGGTATTTAGTACGACTGGTCGCGCTGCTAAATGACGATATAGAGAGGCGACAACTGTAATAACAATAACAACAACTGTGACATCGGTGAAACTCATCAAATTCACATTTCAACCGAAAACAAAAACACTTCTGCAACTTACGACAACTTACAACGCACACATAACCACATACATACATACGTATGTATAATGCCAGCAAAGCCCATACTTTCGTGAAATTATCCGCATATGTTCGCTTATTAGCGCAACGAATGCTGCTTGCAGACTCCAGCGCTCCAAGAAAATGTTAACCAAATGGATCAACTGGTCAGCCAACTGTTTCACAAACCGACTGACGCATCAGCGTCGACTACCAATACACTTAGTCCACGGCGAACGCGTTGCCGCTTGCGGTCATCATCATGATTCCCGCTGCCTGGAAGTGCCTTTCGAGTTCGGCTATTCGTTTAGTTCTTCCGAAAACTAGCGCAAAATTAGCATGTATGACAAATTGATTGGTAACTAGCGACAACAAGTACAACAACAAGCGCGATTAACGAGCCATACAACTGCAGCGAAAAGCAGCATTAATGCAAGAAGGAAAGTCAAATTAAAACTTGACAGCTGTCGACGAAGAAGTTGTGTAGGTAAGTGTAAGTGTGCTTCGACGGTGTGCTACAGTGATTTGGTAAATTAAATATTTATTTACATCATATTTATATATTGGATGTAAATTTATATAATGTATATAAGTAATCTAAGTTAAGATTGTAATTAAAACACGTATTTTTTTACTTTTGATGATCCTGTAAGGAGTTATCCTGCCAATGCGGGCGCAACTTTTTTCCGAGAGGTCACCGGAAATGGCCAAGTCTAAATTTTTTTTCCAAAAATTGCAGAAATTCTTTGTTAATAGTGTATATTTGTAACAATAAAAATTCTAATAAAATATTTCGTTTTTTATATGTGAAAAAAAATTGTTGAAAGAAAACTGCTTTTTAACCGAGGAAACTCCTTTAACTGTCTGATACCCCTATAACGTGGGACTCAAACTTGGCGCATTTTACATCGAGATCTTGAATTTAAAGCATACAAATACATCCCAAGCGACATCGCCTTGCTCTGTGGGTTCTTGAAAAGTTCCAATAAGATCCGACATTTTCGAGCCAAATTTTGTTCAGCGATAAGGTCTCTTTCTGGCTCAATGGATAAGTAAACAAGCAAAATTGCCGCATTTGGGACGAAGAGCAACCGGGAGAGATTCAAGAGCTGCCATTTTATCCAAGAAAAACACGGTTTGGTGTGATTTGCGGACTGGTTGAATCATCGATCCATATTTCTTCAAAAATGATGCTGATGAAAGCGTAACCGTCTATGGCGACCATTATAGCACCATGATAACCGACTATTTGATGCCTAAAATTGATTAAAGTGATCTCGCGACATTTGGTTTCAACAAGACGACGCCACTTCCAACACATCGTATCAATCAATGGATTTATTGGGAGAACACTTTAATGAGCAGATAATTTCACGTTTTCGGCCGGTCGATTGGCCAAAAAAAGTGTGTAATATCACACTGTTAGACCTTTTCTTGTAGGGATATCTAAAGTCTAAAGTCCACCACGGAACCTTCGATTCAGATGGATCTAAATACCAGTTGAAATTCGAATGACTGATCGAACTATTCCGATAGACCATCAACTTCAAATATTCAAAGAATATGCTCAAAATCGTTTTTTTTAAATTCAATAAGGGATATAAATCTTTATGATTTAAAGAGACTATATGAAAAGACAAATTTTTCTGTAAGCCGCTCTCTTATCCTAAACTAAGATTTATCAAAAAGTTGTAGACATGAGTAAAGGATATCACACAGGATATATTTGTATCCAATACAACGTTCAATGATTTCTAAAAATAGCCGCGGCGGGAACAAACCCACTGTGCGACAACAGGATATTGTTCCAGTTGTTGTAACGCATGTGTGATCGCGCCGGACCGTACATCATGCAGACATACACACTTGCAAACATGCATATAGTGTATATATGTAGTTTGATATATTTTTGTAGGTGCTAATACAGCTTGCTGAAGTTATACTCGCATGATATTGTGTTTAAAGGTTACACGCGCTTTGGTACATCAGAAATTTCACGCTCAATCAGAGACGTAATTGAGCCGCAAAGGCAAACGTTGTCGCAGCTTACGCTAAACAGGACGAAACGAAAATGTATGTATGTAGAGTGAATGGTGTATATACTTACACACATATGTATGTAGAAGTCAAAAGTCAAACTTCCGTTTTATAATATATTTAGTGGGCAGTCAAGCATTAAGTCAGGAATAGAGGAAAACTCCTTTTCAGATAAAACTTACGCGAAAGGGAAGTGCTGCTGCAGATTTTAATATAAGTATGTACATATGTACATACATATATGTTAGTGTATGTATGTGTGTTTGTATGAATTTGTATTCTTATTGGGGAAATGTACATATATTTATGTACTGATAAATTCTTTAAGTGTCGCCACTGCTGCTGTCAATAAAACTGCTGTGTCATGGCGTATGTATATTTGTCTATATTTATTTTATGCAGTTATATGTACATAGATGTATTTCAAACGCCCCCCTCTGTATACTCAAAAGTGTACTAATTTGATGCCTCTATTGAAATTATTCACACCTAAAGCACCTTAATAACTACATACAAATGTCTATATGTATAGCAAAGCAGGCTGTCTTCACACTACCACTGCGCCCTCAAAATGTGCCGCTTGCCTCTCCAGCTTTTTTTTCTGCAGCCCATCAATACTTAGGCTCATCATTCGTGTCAGTGACATTTAATTTATGCGCAGGCGCGTTCTACGCGTTAAATGCACTTTTTTCATATTTTTTTTAGCCTTTTTACACTACTTCACGCCTCTCAAATAGTACTCAGCGGTCTCGTCGAATCGTCAACAAGCCAAAAGGAAATTTTAAAATACAAAATTGAAAAATACTTGCAGAAGAAAATTCGGTATCAGTAAGTTTCGATCGCCAACAAAAATTAAGAAGAGATATGTGAATTCTCCAAAAGGGAAAAAAATTGTTATCCTGTGGCGAATCGAACGTGCTATACTAAAATTTAGGCGCTTCTATGCATGCATTGCTGTCTGTATGTATTTGTAGCTCTTTAACTCGCAACTATTTGCCTAAAACGCGTACAGCCACATCACTTGTGTCGGTTCACACCACAGAATTATTTTATATTCGCACCGAAATCAGTAGAATAATTTCAAACAACAAATCGCTGTGGTATTCTTTGTCTGGATCACGTGCAACGACAGTATCGAATCACTTCGATCAACAGGGTCGAAACTTGCCAGCAACTGTGTGGCACGTACGTCAGTAGCAAGGACATTTCACTGCTTCAGGATAAATAAAAACAGCAACAAAACTGCAACACACTCACACACATGCATATGTATGTACATGTGGCGGCAATTCGTTGGTGAAGTTGTAAGCAACTATAAGAAATAACTCAAATATTCAAGCATCAGTTGCTGCGTAGTTGCTATTTGATGCTGTTCTGTGCGATCTAAGAATGCACACACACGCATATGTATGTATGTACATATGTATAAGCACGCGCTGCACTTCCCTCAATCGCGGCACAGCGCAAACAAACTATTAACAATCACATATCAGCACACACATCAACTGACCCGCATTCTGATATTGTTCAAAGGTTTTGTAAATTGTTGTTGCTATGCTCGCATGTCCTTTTCACTGTCTTGTGCGTGTATCAGATTTTTTATATTACAAGCTAGTGGATGTTAGCGCTTAAAGCCGCCTTTATTTGCAACAATCTGAAGAAAAGGGGGTAGCCAAGTGATCGCCAAGAATTTTGACATGTGAATTATTCCTAAACCGGCCGCATAAGATACACGGATCAAGATACGAAGAAAGAAATTCGTTGATTATAAGATAGCATGTATGGGAAATTTGATTTGTGTGCAGACTTGCATGTATGTTTTTTAATATATGAGTTAATATATACATACATACATATGTATAAGTGATATGTTACAGGACTATATTAAATGATAAAATAAACTGATATGATCACTATATAAAAATGTCGTATAAAGAAGATGTTTATACTTATTTGACAATCTTTTTTTATTTTTCACATTTCGGAGACTTGTTTTCTGTACAATCCTCGATCGATCGATTCTCAGTTTAGTTACCAAGGTTATTTATTCTACACACAAGATATCCAATCGAACATATTTTATAATTAGAATATTTGTATGTATACCATTGAAAATTTCAATCAAAAAATACGGAGATCATCGCTTATGAGGTGATTTTCGGTTTTTATGTTAAGATCTTTCTAGTCTGATTTGATAAAGAAAGTTTCATATTGCTTATCTTCGGAAATCGGCTGTTAGATTTTACTTACTCACTTGTGTATTAAATAAATTAACCGTTTTGCACATATGTATATACATATCTCAAATGTAGGCCGGCAAACAGTTTCGAAAATATGTGGGTATATTAAGTTTACTACGATATTTGTAAGACTCTATAAAATATATATCGACCTGAAATTTTCCACTAATTTTTTTGCCGAATTCACCTATATCGGACCACAATAACGTTTAGCTGCTATACAAACTGAGCGATCGGAATCAAATTCTTCTATGGAAAACTTTTTCATTTTCAAGAGTTATCTTCAAGAAATTTGGCATGCCTTATTGTCTTGTAAGGCAACGATATAATCTTCGAAGAAACTGTTTAGATCGGTTCACTAAAGCATATAAAGGGTGATCCATTTCGAGGTTCTCAACTTTTTAAAGAAGCACAGAAACTTTTTTGTTTATTATCTTTCGAAATAACATTCTTAGCATTTATTTTTTGAATATATCTCTATCAAAATATCTCTTTCAAATATTGATCGTGGCTACGTTTCAAATGATCCAACCATTGAGTCCAATTTTCGATGTCCTGTTCGAGCATTTCGACTGATAACTGGCGAATGACACGTGTGCTGCTTTGCCCCAAGGCCTCAATCGAAGCGGGATTGTCCGCATAGGCTTTGCACTTGACATATCCATATAGGGAAAAGTCGAACGGTGTGATATCACACAATCTTCGTGACCAATTGACCGGCAAAAAACGTGAAATTATCTGCTCATCGAAGTGAACTCTCAATAAATCCATTGATTGATCACGATCAGATCAAGAGTTTCAATTTCAGCCATCAAATGGTCGGTTATCATGTTTGAAGAAATATGAACCGATGATTCCACCAGAAACCACACCAATCCATTATTTTTTCTGGATAAAATGGCAACTCTTGAATCTGTTGAGGTTGCTGTTCGTCTCAAATACGGCTGTTTTGGTGTTTACATACCCATTGAGCCAGAAGTGGGCCTCATCGTTGAAAAAAATTTAGATCGAAAACATCGGATATTCTTGGAACTTTTCGAAAGCCCATAGAACGAAGCGATGTCGCTTGGGAAGGTCGAACGGTTTCAGTTCTTCCACAAACTGTATTTTGTACGCTCTCAAGTTAAGTTCTTGACTTAAAATTCGCCAAGTCGTCAATACGTCAGTCCGAGTTGCTGCTAACGGCGCCGTATCGACTCTATGCTGTCTTCGTGTACCCTCTCAACTACTGCTGTTATTTTTTTCACTGTTTGCTGGTCGTAGTCTATTCAGTCGAATATTTTACAATAATGTATGCTGGGTCTCAAGATGGGTGATGGTTTTGCGAATAGTACGCTCAGTAGACCTATTATTTAGACAATAAGTTGAGCGAAGCGCGCGAAACACATTTTATACAAATTTCATCTGCTATATATAATAGTTTCGGTGCAACCGAAGTTAACGTTTTAACTACTACCCTGAACAGGGTGTATTAAGTTTGTCACGATGTTTGTAACACCCAGAAGGAATTGTCGGAGACCCTATAAAGTATATATATAAATGATCAGTATGTCGAGCTGAGTCGATTTAGCCATGTCCGTCTGTCTGTCCGTCTGTCTGTCTGTCTGTCTGTCTGTATATATACGAACTATATCAGTTTTTAAGTTATCCTTTTGAAATTTTGCAAACGTCATTTTCTCTTCAAGAAGCTGCTCATTTGTCTGAACGGCCGATATCGGACCACTATAACACATAGCTGCCATATAAAATGAACGATCGGAATCAAGTTCTTGTATTGAAAACTTTCACATTTGACAATGTAGTATCTTCACCAAATTTGGTATAGATTATTTTCCAAGGCAACAATGTAATCTCCGAAGAAATTGGTCAGATCGGTTAACTATAGCATATAGCTACCATACAAACTGAACACATAGTTACTAAAAGAAATACACCTGTGAAGGGTATATTAGCTTCGGTGCAGCCGAAGTTAACGTTTTTTCTTGTTTTTTTTTTTTTAACTTTTTAACTCGGTGAAATCGACTCTAACTTTAAACGTGTTTTTCTCGAAACTCTATTTTCAAAGGCGGGAGTTGAAAACGTTTTTCTGATCTGGAAGGGATAAAACGCCGTAATAATTGCATTTGGCTCTGATTTATCGTACCAATTTTTCAACATTCTGATAATAACGGTATGTTTGAACTTTTAGAAAGATTTACGTTCTTTCAGCAATTGGACAACTGAAGCCCTTTGTCTATCTTAAAGCTCAACTGTTCTCTAGCGCCTAGTGCATTATCAGCTACATCTTCGAAGATCATACAGGGCCAACCGAATCGAATGATAGGGTTTTAGTCCTTTATCTTGCTCCTCATTTCCTTCGTTACTCCTGTCGAGTTTTATCTATAGTTTTATAATATTATTCTTATCATATCATGTCTTGTTCTCATGGCTTAAAGATTCCAGCGGCAACGGAAATAAACGGAAGTAATAACTTATAATTTAAAACACCTCGACAAATTTATAACAAAAATAGTTTAAAAGTATGTAACATATTAAAGTATTCCGATATATAATTCGAGCAATAAGGCAAGAACACACCTATTAATTTTCTGTGTTTTTTTCGAAAATAATATATATATGTATATACATACATTTGTATGTATGTACATATATAAAAGAAAGTCGTGTTAGTTACACCATTATAACTCAAGAACGGATGAACCGATTTGGCTGAAAATTGGTGGGGAGGTAGCTTAGACCCAGGGTAAGGACATAGGCTACTTTATATCTCTTTATGTTAAAATTCAATACAATTCATAAACACAAAAATTATATTTTAAATCATAAGCATTTGTTCAAAATTCATGAAAGAATCATTTGAAAATGATTGGTTCACCAAAAATGCTATATATTCTTAACTAATAGTTATAATCTTAATAATAGAAATCATATAGATGGTATTAGTAGTACTAACTATGTATCAGCCACAGCAAAACGTGGACGGGTCCTCTAGTTTACAATAAATACTAAACAAATGTCTGGTATCACAAATCCCGTCGGCTAGTAGAGTGCATGAAAACGCCCACGCAACCGACACACTCAGTACTCACCTTCGTGAAATATCCGTTTTGTCGCCGCTAACTACACAGTTTTCTTTCAGAAATTGTTCGTGGTCCTTTGCAATGTAGAAGTATATTCCCGAACGTGGTCCAAAAAAATCAAATAACTGAATCAGTTAACAACAAATCGGTGGATATAGCCGCACATAACGCGCGAACACGTATACACTTAGAAAATTTATTTATTTATTTTATTTTCAAAACTTTCACAAACACAATGAAGCACAGTTGCAAATAAGCTGTTTGATAGGTTCAAGAGTAAAAGTTGTAAAATTAAGAATAATTTTTTTTAAAGAAATTTTTTTCCCAATAATAATGAGAAAGAGTACACAAACACAATTGTATAGCAAGTTAACTAATCAAAACGTCAAAATAGCTACCGGGCATTTGATTGGCTGCCAATATACACATTAATACACATAGTGCATATGGGCTTATGTATTTATGTATGTGTAGATATTTGAGTATAGCAAAAAATTTATTAAATATGCATTTTTACACCATTATTAATTGTTACGCAAACTTTGAAGATTTGCAATTGCTGGTCTGCAGACGACACTTTTGTTTTGTGTATGCTTTTTATTTTAATATAATATTTAACATATGTGTGTACATATGTATTTGTTTAATAAGCGCCACTTTTCGTTAACAAATCTAATCGCACGTTTATTTTGTTGATCGGCAAACGCGTTTCATAACTCAGCTACTACTACACTTGCACAACAAGAAGAAAAAATTCACAAGACGGACAGAAGATAAGAAAAGCTTAACGGTTAGTGAGTGTGCGACTGGAGTGGCGAAACACGCTTGGATGCTGGAATCGGAATGAATGAAAGCTGAGACTGAACTTCACCACAAATGGACCTCATCCAAATAATCAGAGCCCACAGCAGGCCGCAGGCAGCAAGAAGCAGGCAGCACAGCCTATACGCTCAGACAGGCGGCGGAAACGTGTCGAAGTGTTGGCAATGCGCAGCAGAGAGTTACAGCAAAGCAACCAAATTGGATAACAGCAACAAAGCAAACGCTAGCAGAGCAACTGCAAAAACAATGAGCAGTGATAACAATAGCAATACATGCATACATATGTATGTACAAATGTACATAAGTATGTGAGTATTCCAATAGCATGCAGGAAGATCAAGCACGAAACGGGCCCACGAAGTAGACGAAGCAGCGCGGTGGGATTGGTGCGTGCGCACAATGGCGGCCGGGCGAAGCGTCGACCCATAAAACACACACCAACAAGCAAACAATTGCATGGGAGTATACGTGTGCATAGTCGCATTGGTGTGTGTGAGAGCACACACCTACAGCATTGATTGAGGGTGGCGAACAGTGACGCTGCCCCTCTGCTGCGAATGCTGCCGCAGCTGTTGGATGTTTGGAACGAAATCAGAGGGAAATATCGCGTTGGAAGTGCTGGCGATGAACGCTTTGCTGTTTGCGTTGACGCTGGCGGTGGGGGTTGTTAGCGCACTTCACGCGTCACGAATATTTGTGCGCGTTTGTTGTAAAGACCCTTCAAGAATGTAGTGCGTTGTTATTGAGTTGTTGTTATTACAAGACAGTTTTAAGTGATGTAGTTATGTACTAGTTACAATTAGACTAGAATAGTATACATACTTACATATGTATGTATGTACTTATGTATATTAAGTTTGCCATGAAGTTTGCAACACACAGAAGGCAATCTCGGAAACTATATAAAATACTTACATATATACATTTATGAATTGAGTGAGTAGCTGAGTAGAGTTGGCCATGTCCGTCTGTAACTAGTCTCCCAGTTTCTGGGATATCGATTTCAAAATTTGTACATGACATTTTCTCCTCAAGAAGCTGCTCATTTGGCGGAACAGCCGATTTCGTATCACTAAAACATACATATATGTACATACATATGTATGTAGCTGTCATACACAATGATCGATCAAAGTCAAATCCTTGTATGGAGGTCTTTTTTTTAATTGAAAAGTTAACTTCACGAAATCTAACATGTATTATTTTCACTGTAACACTGTAATAATGTCCGAAGCTATTGATCAAATCGGACTACTATAGCACATAGCTGCCATACAACTGACTGTTCAAAATCAAGTTTTGGTTCGGCTTTTTGCAACAATTCCAATGAAAGACCGCGATTTTAGTGATTTTGAGACTTCCGGCGAGGTCCTCTTGAAAGATGATTCCGAATTTTGACCCATTGTCGGTTGTCTTGTTTAAATATAACCTGAAGGGGACATTCAATATATATTTTTGACTCCCCTAACTCACAGTTAGGCCATTTTCGACGGCTCTAGACTGACCTAACCTCTGGTCTAACAAAATGGATATCTTTGTTTCACCATTATTCAAAATAATTCTTTCTGAATATAATTGTGTTTTTTGTATTTTTATTTACTTTCACTCTACTCTACCAAATGTTTGCAATTTAGATACAAAAATATTATATAACGGTAGGCAAATAAATTAAATCTAATAATTTAAGTATTAATTTTAACGATCGTGTACAAGCAATATTTATTTTTCCTTAACATTGGTTAAACAATTAATCAATCAATCATTTCTCGAAATCTATTTGCATCGATAAGGATATTAGGACATTGCATAGCAGAAAAATCAAACTAAAATTAAAAGGCGCACTTCAGTGCATTCTGGTGAGGTCCTCGACAATTTTAATGACATCATCGACGTCAGCCTCCTTCTTTTCCCCGTTTAGTGTAAGCTGTTAAACAAATAAAATAAATTATTTGATACATTAATAATTCAGTTTTACATTACCTCTAAGCCCATAACAGTTTCCTTCATTTTATCCCTACCCAAATCGAGGAAACTTTCAATTAAATCACCATCAATGAAATTCTCACACGGCTCCGTCTTCTGTGTCGTTTGATAACTTCTATAATAAGAGTGATCTATTTTTCCTACCGATTTAATCGTATTTGTTAAACGTTCCTCAAGGCTATGCAAGAAATCATAGAAATCTTGCGGTATTTGCGTAACAATACCAATGGCACCATTCACGGAACCATAGAGCACACAACCCATATTGGGTGTTGTACGTTCACCAACGTTTTGCATTACCAAGGAACCGTGACGGAACACATTTACAACATCGCCCAAATGAAAGCGCGCAACTTCTGGCAATAGCTGTCGTTCTTCATCCGTCGTGGCGGCACTAGAACATAGTTGCAAAATATTACAGGCTGCTCATAAATGTTTTGTTAAGAAAATTACCTATCTTTTTGACAAACGAAAAGATTGCCATAGGTCTCCGAACCCAAAAATGTGTCATCATCCAAGATTTCGACAGCCCTCATCCACTTAGGGTCGCAATCACGTGAAATCTCAACGAAAATACCTTCCATCTGCTTATGCTGCAACAACGTCATCGAACGCATTAGATCACCAACCAAAATAAAGTCACCTGTGCGAATGTGTGATAAAATTGAAATCTATTTGGTCCATATCTGTCAAGCTAGTTTCTCTCACCTTTGGCCTTTAGGTACAATACAGAAATGTTATTTTGAATATTACATTCCATACGCAACTCCTTTTCATTGGTCCATTCATAAAGCCGCACAAAACTGTTTATGCCCGCCAACACTTTGCCGTTAAACTCCACCAGGGAGTTACATGAACCATCGATTTTCGTTTCGGCCACTTGAGTTAGCTTGTTTTCGTTGTAGTGGAAGATAATTATGCGACCAATTTTAGGTTCTGGATCATCTGCATAGATTAGGGCGGTTGATACAACATAATACGTATTCGGATCATCACCAAGTTTAGCGGACATCAGTGAAATTATGCTTTCCGATGGCATAAATTGATGCGCATGTAAAACTTCGAAAGTATTCTGGTCGATTATTAGCAAATTGTTTATTTCCAATTCTTGACCAACTTCAGCATTTGTAGTTGCAGCACTGCCGCCTCCCGGTTTAGGTATAATGTTCGAAGCGTAGGTTATATTCTGTGCTTGAGTAGAGGCACTCGGCCTTGTGGGTTTGGGACCACCACGACCTTGAACATCAACACGTAGCGTTGCCACGCCAAATGTTTGTGAACTTTCTTGATACGCAATGCGTCGTGGACCCTCGCCCAGTGGCACAGTGCGAATATGCAGCTTTTGTATCTCGTCGATGGTGCCTAAAATCACCGAATTCTTTGTGGCCAAAGCCAAACTGTCTGGGTATGACTGTGCATTTAGTGAGCACATATGATTTACTTCCTTCAAATTGACATTTGAAAATACCAATTTATGATTTGACGAATAAATAACAGTGGGACGATCCGAGCAGGCAAAGACATTAGTTGTGGCAAATGATTTAAAAGTTCGCAAAGTAGTTGGTTGTGTACCCAAAGTAACTTTCTTTTTCTCACTTAGACGCCCATCCAACCGATTCAGTATGAAATAGAACATCGAACCATCACCAAGCGCACAGAGCAAATAATGTATGCCCTCAAATGTAGTCATCAGAATGGAACGTGGTATAATTTCTAGATATGCGAAGATATTGGTATATACAAGCTGAAAATTTATTAATTTATAATGAATATTTACCACCAAATAATTTCTCAGTGTACATAGTTTCCAGTTTTGGCAGTGATAGAATCACAACTGATATATCTGTCCACAATCCTATTGAGACAAGGTCTGCTTTATTTTTACCCTCTTCCAATGGGGTAATATCTAAACAAGCGACTTCATATTCTAGAGCTCTGTGTGATTTTTCTGCCAAGAAGCAATTCTCAATTTCTATGTAGTATACATTGCATGCTGAAGCAACAACAATTTGTGATGTATTACACGACACTACTCCAATACGTTTACCATCTGGCGGTTGCCATTCACCTACTAAAGATTTGGTGCTACTCTTAACTAGACGAACAGTAAGTGGAGTCACTTGTATAATCTTTAAAGGAAAAATTATCTTGCAATCATTTGTTTTATTATTTATTTGGTTTTCTTTCTTACCTGATCATAATCAACATTTGAGCAATGGAAAGTTTGTTGATCACTAATAAAGCCTGGTATATCAGTTTCTTCAACCTCTTCCCCAGTTAGAGTCAAAATTCGAGTATGACCCACAAATGCCAGTACTAATGTGTTTTCAAAGACACTTTCGTCTATACCCACTTTAAGTGACCACATACCTTTTATTCCAGGCAAATCAATGCAGGCATGCTCTTGAATACCAATACCAATCCTACAGAAAAACAATTTTGTATTATTTATCAATTACTATGACTGCAAAGTTCTAACCGTATAATACGTAGTGAGCCATCTTTAAAGCTGCCGGAGCATGTTATTATTTGTCCTTGACCTTGTCGGTCCAAATCTACAACACCTAAATCAAGTATAGGTGCCAAACTGGTAAAGTTCTCCATGGGTATAACGTAGGAGCCATTCTCGTTGGGCGTTGTACTTAAACGGACAAGTTGAGAGTCGCCATGTTTGGAACCAATGAAGAGAAAGCCGTTATCCAAATACGTTATGCATTCAGGTATGGAAATTTCACCTGAAATCAATATATTATTATAAAATAATTATCCTTAAGTTGTGCTCTTTCATTTTAGTTACCTAGCAATTCCACTTTTATTTCTTTGACTGATACTCCACCTTTACCATTGTCGATGGTCTCTAAGAAAAGCATAAACAACTGTCCATACATGTTTCCCAGCAAATACCGTTGACCTTTGCTATCCACGCGCGCATAGCAGTTAATGGTGCTTTGCTAGCGAATAAAATTTGATTCATAAGCAGTTGACATTAAGTATACATATAGCTTACCTTAAATGTTGAAGGTGCTACAGCATGGTAACTATTTCCATCATGGTATACGATCGATTCACGGCCAATAACGATAGCTCCACCTACAAATTTTGTGCGTATATTATTATTAATAAATCTGCAAATTAATTCAAAGTCAAAACCTCACCCAATGGTGTTGGTACTGGTATCAACATTGTGGCTTCTGTCTCGACATTGTCTTGTTTCCAGGCAATTTTCATAAACTCTTTGTCACGTAAATTAATCTCATGTGTCTTCACATGCCGTCCATCTACATCTTTATGTATAACAATAATTGTGGGATTAATGCAACCGTATAGAAACTCGACATCATAAACATTTAACTCGTCCATTCTAAAATATATTTCAAATAGTATAAAATAGTTTGTTAGAGAATACATTAAGTTTTCTTAAATACACACCTTAAATTAGTCGCCTTCAATTCGCTTGTCTCTTTATCCAAGGGTATAATAGTGAACAGACCCATGTAAAGGCACATTCCAATAACTCGCGCCTTTGGATCAATAACAGCGATGACACCGCCTTCAGTGGGTATGCTTACTTGATCGGATACATTACCATGAGCCTTTGTTACCACACTAATTTGGTCACCGACCATTCGGCATTCCAGTATCATAACATTGTAACGAAAAGTAAGTATAAAAAGTAGATCCTTCTTACTATCCTATAACATTGATGGATTTATATATACAATTTAAGTTAATGTTCAATTATTATAACAAACCTGAGGACGGAAGTGACGCATGACACATATTTGGCCATTAATATTTACTTCTTTTAATGGTCGTAATCCTTCCGGCGTAACTAAATCAATTTCTAACTGGCTGTTTCGGGCAATGATTAAATTTAAATCAGTTGGCGATGTAAAGTTACCTGAAACATCAAAAATATTTATAAATAACCTTAGACAAAAAATAAATGTGTTGTTGTTTTAAAACACGCCGGTTAACCATCACTGCCCAAAAAGCATGGCAAGATAGGCGGGAGCAACAAAATATAATTTGTAAGCAACTAATTAACTTTCTTTAATTGGTAATCAATGGTTCACAGCAGTAAATAAAAGTGTGGTAATAATTTTTAGTTAAATTCCCGGAGACGCGACGCGGCAAATACCTCGCCGATGGTCATAAAATTTGCCCAGAATAGAACTTACCGGTCACACAGCTTACTACTGCTGTCGGCTTCTGTGCCGTAACCACATAATGGTGTGACATTTCCACTGCTATATAATACCGATTTCTTCGATTCGTTTCAAAAACTAAAAAATTATAATTTTCCTCTATAAAGGACAATTTTACCCGAACAAACCCTCAAATCTCACTTTTCGCCTTTTTTTGGATATGCTAATTACAACTCTGTCTTCGAAAGATTCAGCAACAGCAGTGTTACCAAGTTCACGTATATACATAAGTCAATTAAAATCAGGAATGACTTAAAGGGACAAATAGTTGAGACTGCTTTTTAAAATAATAACTTTTATTTAATATATTTTAAGAGCCAAAGGTTTGTTTTTTCATTGTAAAAGTTATGAGCATGTGATTTAAATATTTAAATGCATGGCATACCAAAAATATGTTTCATAACATGTACATTGGGTAACCAAATACATAGCGATAATTTATATAAATTAATTATTATAATAAAAATTATAAATTGGTAAAGCTAATTAATTATATTATTATAAATAAAATTTTATTTGTTTCGATTCTAATATGTTCCAAAGTTCACAATAGTCATCAGTGTTGTAACCAATCTTATTATCTTAGAACTCAGCTACTTCTAAATTCAACTCTGCTTAAATATTGTACTGATATCACATACTACTTTCAAAAAGTTTTTAATAGAATTGTTTAAATAAATCCAAAAACTTATTAATTTTAAATAAATTTACACTTTATTGTGCCTTAATAAATTGTTAAACAAGGTGAAACTAATATAAAAAAGAATATATTTCAGTTCTGCATTAGTATGGGAATAGGGCTCACTTGTCAAAGCTACTAAGTTGTGCAACAGTGCTGATGGAACGATTCCAGTGTGGTACTACGTGTTTGACAATTTCTCATATAATTTCTCGTTGTCTCGTCGTTACGAAGAATTTATTATTGTTCATCATAGTTATTAAATAAATCCTTATATTTTATTCCAAAGTGCTGATAATTGTACAACAATTAAGCTATAAAAATATTGTAAGCGTTTGTGCTTGGGCGAATTGGTATTATTGAGGCTTATTTTGCGTGTAGCTTGGTTGTCTGAAGGCTAGAAATATGGCTAAGCTGACGGATGTATACCGTGCTGAGGATGTGATCGACGTTGGTTACAGACAAATCCCAGTAGTTACAGGCTCGGCCGATGATTCCTCCTTAATGGTGAGTTATAACAATCGTCAACGTTGTTAAATTGCGCTCCATACAATCACAAATATTTGATGTAAAGTAGGTTTGGGTTATAATTAGAGCTAGATATTTAGCTAAATACATTTTTTATATACTTCTCCAAAGGAAAACATTGACTACATTTCTATAATGTATGTAGCTTACATGACCATGTAGCAAGAGCTGTGGAGAAAGTGTATGTATAGTAAAAGTGTGTACACACATTAACCAGCTGATTGCTAACCATTGAACCTGTTGATACATCCGAAGTTGATTAGTGATAAATTGAAAAATGTTGATTGACAGAGTGTATTTTGGAATTATATAGTGATATGCTTTTAAATACTTTTAGGAATCGGCCAATGATAACTTTTAAGAATTTTATTAAATTCAAACTCTTTTCACCCGTATTAACTTCACAGCAGCAATATCTCCATATTATGGAAAAATTTGGATTCTTTAGTACGATACCTACCATTCTTTTATTTTTATAAATACATATACATGCATATGTACGTAGGTTTGAATGAGCGGTAGTTGGACTGAAAACAGGTTCAACGCCAAATATATATGTATATGTAAGTATTTTATCAACATCTCGATGCAGTCGTACTAGCTGCTAACAACACGACAGGGGATCGATTAGTTTACTATGCATAACTTGCCTAATGAATGGTAGCTTTGGACGCATTCCACACTCACCACCCCGTAGAGTTATCGAGATATTTGATGTATATATACATACATACGTATAGTTTTCTCTTTTATTGGTATTACAATTATAATTATAAGTTTAAATGTTTATTATAACATCAAATGCAATGCATCTTCATATTTTTTTTATGGTAGAATAAGTGCCAAATTTCTAACCTAGTTCTCAAAAAGGCGTGCATAAGCATAACTGTTTATTTATCTTTTTTAATGTGTTCTGCTCTTATCAATATATAAAAGCTTAAATGAGATATGAAAAGAGCTCCACATATTTGATATTTGTGAATTTAGGTCGGTAGCTGCATCCTAAACTACAAGCCTATAAATTCAAATTGATTAAAAGATTTTTTCCAATCTATTTGAAGCATATATATGTACCTATGGTATAATATTCTTAATTATTCAACATTAACTGCACTATAAATTAGGAGTTATCTACAAGTAAAAATTTTGTAAATGCTTCTATCAAACAATAATAACTGAAATATATAATTTATCTACGTCAATGTTTTTAGATGTTAATGGATTTGAGTAACAAAGGCCTCTGCATAGATAGTCCGCAAATTCGTGGGAGAGAGCTTGAAATATTCACGCGAAAGTTTAAACTTTTATCGGCTGATGAACTAAAATTGTCGCTTGAAATAGATAGTGTCACATTCGTGTCCTTATTAAATCAATGTGTGCCATGTGTGGGTTGTCGGCGTCGCGTTGAACGTTTATTCTATCAACTAACGCTTTCAGGATATCCCACTCTAGATCCATTGATACTAAGGGATACGTGCGTTCTTACAGTGCGTGAAGAACTTATGTGGTCACCGCAAGCTTTAGGGACATTACTCTATCGGCATCATGAGGTTCTTAGTGATCTGCTGGATAATAAATTGCGGAATAAAACTCGTTGTGCCCTACATTCATTGGATGCATTTCGCACCAGACCCTTTTCGGAAGTTTGGCGGGAAATGTGGTTCTCAATGAAGTATAATTGTCGAGACAGATTGTCTACCATCGAAACCACGGAACTACACGAAGTACTCGAGAACTATTTGAAAAAACACAAATTTTGTCAGGGTTGTCGTAATAAGGTATGTAACAGGGTTTTTAATTTTAATTTATTATTTATGGTTTTGTTTTTTGCAATCACAACTTCTTATATAATTTAAAACATATTATTCTTGATTGTACAGATCGAAAAGGCATACCAAATACTCGTAAACGAAACGACTTGTAAAGAAGGATTCGACGCGGCTTTATATGCGAATATTAGGAAACCCCAATCCGAGAAGCACATTAAAATTATTACGAAAAAAGTTGATTTCCTCGACGCTCTTATAAGGCGCGCCGAACCTGAAGTTAATGGCAGGTAAATTAAGATTACAACTTTTCAAAATTATTCTCATCTAAAATAGAGACATGCAACCATAATGGTTACAGTATACATAAGATCATCAGTGTATTGGCATGAATTCATGCAAATAATACTGAAAATCTGGCAATTAATTACCTTTCTTTTCATGCAGTTATTCAAAGCAGCGGGAACGTCATGCGAAAACACTTGAAATTGCTCAAGAGGAAGTGTTAACCTGCGTGGGTATGATAATGTATGAGAGGCTTCGTCGTATTTATGTTAGTCTACGCGAAGAAGAGCGGGCCTGTCAAGTGCTGGCGGCAGTTGCCGTTCATGCGTTAAGCCGCAGTTTTGACATGGCGGTGGAACGTAAACAAGGTATCAGTAATTTAGAATTGCTCTATCAGGAAATGAGTCGCGCTGAAAAAGCAAAAGAATTGAGACGGGAACAGAAAAAACTGAAAAAGAAGTTGAAGAAAATTGAAAAGAAGGAAAAGTTATGTCGAAAATCTCTCAAAACTGCTGCTGATAATGGTGATTCTGATGCAGCGGAAGCAGATGGAGAAGAAGAAGGAGAAGACAAAGATGAAGTAGACTTGGATATGGTGGATGAGGCGGTGGATTTATCCGACGAATTAGACGAAGAATTGAATAAATTAGTAGATATTATGGATAAATCTTTGCGCACCGAAGAAAAAGAGGAACCTACTATATCTGACAAACCTCATCTTGTAACGGCTTCGGTATCTAAGTCACCCGCTCAAAAGAAACGTAAGCAAAAGAAACAAAAAAAGCACAAACAGCAATCGAATGGCAGCAAAAAGAAAGAAATACCGCAACAACAACAACAGCAAAGAGTGCCTACGGTAGAACAATCGCTTTCAGCGAATGGCAGTCACTTCGGCAGCTGCTGCGACATCGATGCCAATGAATCTATGGCCAAATGTGATGTTTGCTTAACTCCACAGGACCACTGTCCATGCGAGAACGACGTACGAGACTCGGGTTATGGCAGTGAGTTATTAACACCTGATAACTCGCCAATTAATAGTGCGTCCAGCACCCCCGAGGGTTCGGAAGTATCTTGCTCCGACGGTTTTTGTAACCATGAAAATGGACAGGACATGACTTTGGAAGAGGAACATGACCACCACATGTACGATTTGGGAAATAGCTATATGTGGGGAGACAGTTCCTTGAACCAAAAATACGGTTCTTCGAACTGGCTTAGCTTGCAGCAAATGCTGGTACGTATCATTACAATTTACAAAATACTTTGAAAGAAATACACATATGAATAACTTTTGGAAGAAATGCTCTTAACTTTATATACTTGTATTATTTTTCAAGTTAATTTTTTTTCCTCCAAAATCAATGAGACCACTTTACATTACCGACAATTTAACGCCTATATTTTCTATAATTGTAGTTATATTTAATCTGAAATATTTTATCCCTACAGGATAACTTCGATGAATATGATGATGACGAAGAGAACTGTTACATTCCTCAAGAAGTGGTTCTGGAGTATCAATGTCAGCGAGAAAAAGTGGAACAGCAACGCAGGGAGTTGCGCGAAACGTTAAAGGAAAATTTTGCGCGTTTATGTAAAAAACATAAAAATAGCAAGAAACGGAACCTGCTGCCCCGAGAAGGACATCAGGACCAGCTTGCATCTAATTAGCGCGATGATTAGTTATGGAACCTAAAACAGTCCTATAACTGCATAGCAGTCCTTAATAATGCATAGTGTATTGTAACTCTTGAGTGACTACGTACATGTTTTGCATAATTATTATTGTTTCTGCAAATATATATTGAAATTATTTAAACCTATAAAGATATATTAATTTTTCATTCATTCATGGACTTTGTATCTAAAAATATCAGCAGTTGCGGCACTCCTCGTGAAATGGTTCAAGTGTACGCAAATCACGCCAAGTTGGTGGCAGCCCATTCGAGACGAATTTTCCACATCTTTTGCAAGCCTCCAAAAACAACTTACTGTAACTGTGTAGCCAAGTCTGAAAATTTATTACATCGTTTAATAAATATACGTCTTAGAAATTAGTAAATTGAAATAAATTACCATATAGCTCTTTATGGCCAAGTCGGGTAGTGTAGGCGAGAAGAAGTGCAACATTGCAATATGGGTATGCTCTTGAACTTTTCGGAAGACTTCATAACGCGATTCAGCCCATAAATCGTCTGGGTCAAGTGTTTCGTCAAAACCCTTAACTGTAACCCATTCAATAAGCACACCCTTGCACACGATCGCAGCTTTGAGCACCCGACTAATTGTAACCTGTGTTATAAAATGATATTTCGAATATAGTTTCCATTCCCAGAAACTTACAGAAATTACTCACAATGACAACAACATTAGAACCAAAAGGTCGACACACTTGATAGCTTGTAAGTGGTAGGTTTATTTCGCTTAGTAACTTGTCTGTGTGACTGCAAAAAAGTTTATTTTCCTCAGTATTTTCATAATTATAATAATATTGTACATACTTACTCCGGATCGAAATTATTACACGATGTAAATGGTATACGTACACGTTTTTGAGAACAATATACGTATGACCGTCTAAGATTGTTTTGATTCAAATTGTTAAAAGCCAAAAAACTATGGTCATGTACTTTGTCGATCCATTTGTAACTGTTCACCAGTTGTGAATATAATGCCTGCCGCTCAGGCGCTGTCTCTTGCGCAAGGTAAGTTGTTTGACCAAGGCAGTATGGTGTTTGTGGAGCTTGTAAACCATTAATTAAGCTTTCAACTTCCCTGTTCAAATATGCATCAATTTTATTTAAGAATGGGCAACTCACTCAATAGGATTTTTACCTCAGCTGAGCATTCATGTTATTAAAATTCTCCTGAAACTTCAGAAGAAACTTTGTTCGGCTGTCTTCAGCCAATTCGGCGTTCGTACCATCAGCCAATTGCTCAAAGCATTGGCGTACGCTTGAACGCAGTGATCTCACTGCGCCCAGCGTGGAATTAAGTTTGTCCATTCTATCCAGGTTTAGGCTTAATATACACTAATTGTTTCTATTTAGTTTATGTTCTTTCACTTTTTTGAACTCAATTTCATATTATTATGCCCTGAATGTTTTTATAAATAAATAATGTCGGGTCTGTCAAATCACAAATGATGTCGGAAAAAACAGACAAGCAGGGTGGCGTTGTACTCCGAAATAAAACTTCTCTCCCAATAGTAATCATCTAAAAACTTTTAATAAAAAATATTTCATAAGAATATTATTTTATAAAAATGTAGGAAAAGACGTTATTTTACAAACAATTCTTATGTAACAGAGGTAGTGTTTAAAAAAGTTATAAATTGTTTGTTTTATAAAATAAATACAATTTTATAAAAGTGGCACGATATAAAAGTTATCATGAACTTTCCGTAAGATGTCGCTACCACTAATAAAAAAACCGACGTATGAACGACAGTATTTGTAAAGTTGCTGTCAATTTATATTATTATCTCATTGCAACTTAAAGTGAAGGTATTTTCAATATATTCGAATTAGTTTTGGAACTTTTTCAAAATGGGTAATAAATCTTCATTGTTACTTCGTCCGGAGGAAATTGGTCAAATTCAAGAAGAGACGGGATGTAAGTATTTAACATACAAACAATATGTAAAAGTCCAAGACCTTGTAAATTATATGTGTACTTTTGTTTTATGTTCATTAATGTGTAGAAATAAAATATTACGTTATAAAATGTATAATTTATAGTTGGTTTTGGTCGCATTATGTATCAAAGTATATGTTTATATTTGGTAGACTCTAAAACTTTTGGGAATCTTCCTCCTACACTTTTCATATCATGTGATGTAAACAATTTTGTATATAATTTACAATTTACAAAAAAAAAGGTTGACGTCACGCCGTGTTGTATAGTATTGTTGAATTACTAATACGATATAATTTTCGCCATATTTTCTTAAGAAATTTACGAAGTAATGCGAATCAATTATAACTGATAAGTGGTGGCAATTATCACAACTGGGTGATAAACAACACACTTTCTTAGCACTAATATCGAAAATACACACAATGGTACATATACTCGTACAAACTGAGTTGAATAGCGTTGGATCAAAGTTTGAATTGACCAATTCGATAAATCAAGATTAGATAAAACTAATTGACCATAACGCAAATTATAGAAATTATGACAATTTATAACGTTTAAAAATTAATCAACCTATCTCAATTCATACTAATTTAAAAAATACTTCTTGTTTACAGTCACACCTAACCAAATTGAACGACTATACTCCCGCTTTACTTCATTGGATCGCGGAGATTGCGGCACGTTATCTCGTGAAGACTTCCTTCGAATTCCTGAACTAGCAATTAACCCCCTCTGTGAGCGCATCGTACATGCTTTCTTCGAAGATAGTACTGATGACCGTGTAAATTTCCGGCAATTTATGAATGTTCTGGCTCATTTTCGACCAATTAACTCCAAAAAAGAAAATGGCTTAAACAGTCGCGAAGAAAAGCTAAAGTGTAATTATAAGCTAACAAACATCAATTGTTATGACTATGTAAAAATTAATACCAATTTTATTTACTTTTAGTTGCATTCAAAATGTATGACTTAGATGATGACGGTGTTATAAGCCGAGATGAGCTATTGAGCATTCTTCACATGATGGTTGGTGCAAATATAAGCCAAGACCAGTTAATAAGTATAGCCGAACGTACTATTTTAGAAGCTGATTTATGTTGTCAAGGAAAAATTTCCTTTGAGGACTTTTGTAAAGCTCTGGAGCGCACTGATGTGGAACAGAAAATGTCAATTCGATTTCTCAATTGAATGGGCGATTCCTCAGTTGGTATTAAAACATTGTCTGGCACTATGAAAAAATATGTCACGCAATGTTTGTTCCCTTTAGTGTGGAATCGTTAAGTTAAAATGTCTTACACATATATTTTCATACATATTGACTTTTACATATGATTTCCTATAAAGTAATTAATTTAATTGAGTGATTCACATTTGCTAATTAGAAAAGGTTTATTAGGAAATTACCATAAAAAATATGAAGTTAGCATTTATTTCTTGTATGTACATAAAAGCAATCAATTACTAACATTAAAATTATGTTCAACCAATAAAATAGTATTGTTTATAATAGGATATGTAATACATATGTCTTTTCAAACGGGAAAATAGCTAATGTCATGGAGAGTTTCTTTCTACTCTCCACCGGTATTTGATTTTACTTTGCCTAAAAAGATTAACTGAGTGAAAATTATTGTTTAACGTAATATTCTGTTAACAACTACTCTACTGCAGCCCTAAATTTCTGTAAAATATTTAGGTGCTTAGAAAGATAGAACCAATTGCGACCTTAATACACTATTCTTAAATCATGTACGCAAATCAGATCGATATCCAATTCGCTTATGTACAACAGACAGACGGCCATGGCTAAATCGGTCCCCCTATTTCCTTCTGGTTGTTTCGAAATTCGTGCCAAACTTGATACACCCTACTCAATATTTTTTGGCCCAAGTTTTTGAATTAAATTATTTTTTATTTAATTTGATATTTATATATGCATATAATTGAATTTGACATTTCGTTATTTTAGAGTTCTAATAACTATAATCGTAATTAAATTTTATCAATTGTATCGAAAAATGCTGGTAGAATCACTTAATTATACATATAACAGTTCTCCAGCACCTCCACCAGAGCGTCTTAAATCTGCAGTACCATAACTTAATACGCATCCAACATTCTTCAATTCATGTTGTTGATGAAACTGCCAATTTTTTTAGATGCTCCATGAATAGTTGTAGCGATACATCATCTGTCAAAACCGGTGCTCCACCATCCTGTATGAAATTGTATTTTAATAAACAAATATTATATGATAATGATATTGTAAATAAGAAAATTAAAATTATAGTTAAATAGAAGCTACAGGGTAAGGAAGCAAAGCAAAGCGTTTTAGAACCACATAAATAAAAGCACCATTAAGCATCGCACCACACCGCGCACCATAAAATAAAATTTCTCTATTTTTATATTTTTGGTTATTAATGAACCAAATATGTCAATACTATAGAAAAGTTATAAATACCGTAGACTGGCCAATTGGTGGCTACGTTTTTTGCAGTTTTGCAAATCACACAATCCATTGAACAATGACAATTATTTAACAGACGCGAACGAGCAAACGCAAAAAAAGAATTAAAAAACAAAAGTTAAATAATATATTAAAACAGCAACAAAAAACAAAAACAATGCGTATAAACTTTCGTGTAACATAAAAGAAACGCATCACAAAATGTTCCTAAATATAAAATGCTTAATCAATTCACAAGACTCACCTGTCCATACGCGTACATATTGTTATGCGTTTGGGAAGGATTTACTTTAGACAACAAGAAACGTGCTTGTGAGCCGCCATGCTCGGTGTCGATGTAACGCGGCATTGGAAAACGTGTCTGTAAAATCTCCTGAGCATCGTCTACAGGCGCTTGCAGTAGCTGTTTAAAATTCTCATACTCGGGCATATCTTGGTATTTGAGCGCACGCCATTGTGCAATGGTTTCACCGTGGTATATGAGAATTTGGAAAAATGTATCCATTAATAAAATACGATCGGGTTGAATAGACGATGTATCGAGGAGGACTGGTTCTGGAGGACCATTAAACGAATAGCTGTAAAGAATTGGCTGTATCATAATTAGCGACTGTGTAAGGTCCTCGCGCATCAGCATGTGCCGGTAGAATGTGGTCTCGTCTGGTGAGTTGTTGAAGACTTGCAGGAATTGTGAACGGCGAAGATGGTACATGAATTGCGGGAAAAGGCTGAAATTCTGGGCTAAACGGAAGCTGTTTGGATCATCCTTGCTGTACTCACCGAATTTCTGACACTATACGAAAAATAATCATAATAAGTTAACGCTAAGCATTGAGGAACTTCGTATATATAATATTTACCAAGCGAATAAGTTGCCGATCAACCCAACGCAATATATCGGGACCTTCATCTGTTTCAGCGCGATACACAACCATGCGTGCCATAATGACTGCTGCAGCTTCTTGATCAAAGCCAGCACTTATATATGGTAAATTGGTGGATGCATCTGCCCAGCTAAATTAAAAATTACAAATAGATTAAGGTATATATAAAGATTTCAATATTAAACTACAATTGTATTACTTTCTGGCCAACGTGGTTACACGTATACGACGTTGTCCATTTGCATGCTGATATTGAGTTATAAACTGAATACAGCCACGTCCTCCTTGCGGCATTGGCGCCGCATGTTGGTTGACCACTTCGAAGAAAAATGCCATTGTTGAGCTGGGATTCACTGTACACATCTTCCATTGCACCGTGTTACCCATGCCGATCTCCACATCAGACACCGACGAGTTCTTCACATTCAGCGACACACACGAACCGATGCCGCCCGAGATTTTCAGCTCGCGCGAGCACTTCACCTCCAGTGTGCCATTGAATGCCATTTTCAAATCACCACGCGCATCACGAGCAAACACCCGTTGGAATGTTTGTTTAAAAAGCGATGAATTGAATGAATCTCCTAAAACCATATGTCCGCCTGTTGAATTACAACATTGTTTCATTTCCATTAGACCGCACTGATCAAGTGCACAAGAATAAATATCGATACAATGTCCATTGGTAGCGGCCCTTAAAGCTAACGCATCATAATGTTTGATAGCTTTTTTCATGTAGCGTGCATTATCTTTCTGTATGTCATGATGTGAACGAATAGGATGTTTGAGTTCATCGTCAACCACTTGGCCGGGACCTTGGGAACAAGGTCCACCAACAAAGCTCATAATACGAGCACCAGTATTTGGATAAGTACACTCAAGTAGGCCAACTGCAATAGACAATGCAGCGCCCGTTGAACGTAAATACCGCTTGCCCTGAGGTACCGGCCAAGGGTCGCGCTGTAATTCACTCAACAAGTCACCCAATGCACTGTCACATTTACTTATGGGCTGAAGGAAACGATTGGCTGGAGGCGCAGCTGCTGCAGCGGGACGTTGTTGACCAGGACCTGGCATTTGTTGGCCAGGTTGCCCAGGAACCGCACTTGTCGATCTACCAATACCCAACATATCTTGAACTTGCTTTGCAGTAAGGTCTTTGGTGCCACGAAAGACATAGCTCTTCGAACATCCCTCTGCTCCCAATTCATGTACCTGTATCATCTTTCCGAAGGTAATAAGGCCGACCAGAGCATTTGGAGGTAACAAGCTTAGAGACATTTGCAAAGAATCTTTTAAAGCATCCAACTCTTCTTCATCCATACAGGTATCAACAAGAAATATGAAAACTGGTGGCATGCAAGGGGCACGGGTAATTGTATATTCAATTGTACTGAAGCCAGGAATCAATTCGGCAGGCTGATGTTGTTCCGAAATAGCTGCATATTGAGGTGGGAACTTAAGAAAATATATAGTGAGATTTTTTAATGCCACCGAGTAAAAGAAATGCTTTTATTTGTAGATATTTTCTACTTACGGGATTACGTTGGAAACAAAAATTGCACACCCATAACTTAGCACGATAATCTACTTGACATAGGGGATTGAGTATTGCACGACAGTTGGCACGGGTACACAAAACTGGCTCATATTGTATAGGCGGCAAGTCAGGACGTTCTTTCAATGGTTGGTAAAGACAGGCAAGTGGCACAACTAGACGACCTGCGTCTATGCGGCTTGATGGCCAGACATTCCAAGTTAAACGGACTCCGTCACGATCTTCATTCTGTTGAATGAATTCTTCGTAGGTCGTCATCTTGGTAGGGTGTGGTTTATTCCAATATCTTTTTATAAAACACCTTGCGATCAAATTAGAATTATTTTCTAAATTTTTTTCCACGTCCACGTCACAGTAAACGAGATGCCACCTAACACTTTGACAAATAGCAATGTTGTCAATTCATAACGTTTTACTTGTAGTCTGTATTTGGGGGAAATCTTCTGTCAAAAACTTTTAGGGTCGCTTTCTTAATGTCTGGAACAATGTTCGGTTAAAAAGATTCTTTTCTGAGAGAAGGAGTCTTGTTAAATTAACTAGAACTTTACTGACAGATGGCTGCAAACCGGACATTGAGAAAATGACCCTTAAAATGTAATAAGAGATGTATTATATCTAATAATTACGTTAGTAATATATATTGAATTATTCAAAAGTACTAGGTATCAATTTTAAATATTGATACATTGATTTTAACTTTTATTTGGTATATTTTATAATAAAAAAAATATATTTTGTGTATAAAATTTGATTTTGTAAAGCTAAAAACAGATAATAGATGAACATTTGCATTCAATCGAAATGTTTTCTGGCAATACCTGTAGCCAATTCACGATCCCCAAAAACTTTAATTCGCCTTAGATGTCGCCATAATTTATACATTCTCTGATGCTTGTTGAATTGTCCAGAAGGGGACGAAGTGGTAAAATTCCACCACGAAACTTTTTTGACATTTGACGTTTTGTGTTTTCTAAGATGGCGACGAAAAAAACGCGTCTTTTGTGAATGTAATCACAACAAATTAAAATTAACGCGATTAAATGTGAAAAAAATTGCATGAAAATAGTGAAAAACCATAATTAAAAAAGTGCTAAACACTTTGTGTGTGAAATAGTGTGCAAAAATTAAGTGAAAATGGCCACAAATATGTATCGGGTTGGAGGTAAAAATTTTCCATTTTCTCTTCTGCGTTTTGTACCATATTCGTGTCTTTCGGCGCTGGCGCTTTTGCCGCTGTCGTCGCTGCCGTATTTGCTGCTGCTGTTGCTGCCGTTACTGTCGCAATTGCTGGTGCCGTTGCTGCTGCTATGGTGCACTGCGTGTGCTATGGCCTATGGTGGTATCGCAGCTATCAAAGCTATTGCAATTGCTGTCACGTCGCAGCTTATGTTTCGTCTGCGTCGTCCAAAACTGCATTTTGCACTTATGGCTTGCACTTGTATTCTGTATATAAGATTAAATAAGAAAGTGCAAGAAAATGGAATATTAAAAGTTGTGTCAACTGTGATAAAAATTTAATCTAGCTGAGTCCATGTATAAGCTTCGACTAACTGTCGATAATTTTTGAATAAGACGTACTAAATGACTAGACAATTAATTTGAAATATATTTTTCAGATTAGAATCAAATTTCATTTACTGAATCTGAAATTGACTATTCGTTACTTATTCCATTTAAAGATTTTGATACTCCTTTATATTATAAATTTTTATAATGCATAAATTACTGAAGTAAAATAATGCAGATCATCTTTCTATTCGTATAGTATACATAAAAGTGCTTTGAGTCGCTTGTTCAATTGCTACCGATCTTATCATTACGTGTATTGCAACATAGATAAATAGAGAAAGTTTATTAGGTATATACATACATACATTCGTACTTATGTAGATACATACAATTGTAAGAGTAAATTTGGTATTATTTAGTTACAGACGAATATAAACGAAGTTTTAAACTTCATAAGCCGTTTAAAGCAATGAAGGATTTAACCTGTACACATGCTCATACAAATATAAGTATGTATACACATGGGTATGTGTTTTATACGACAGAAAAAGTAAAAGAAACAGGTTTCCATTTCTAAACATACACGAAGTCTTCCAAAAAACTTAAATACACCACATGAACGATGGCAAACACATTATTTAAAAATTCGTGTGCATGTGTATGGTAATTGCATTTTATTCTGAGATGTCTGAACTTTGTTCTAAAGTGGTTACAATGCTTTCCTGAAGATCTGTATTTCTGATCACACTAGTCGATTGCTTAGTATGCTGGTTAATGCCGCGTTTCTCTTGATGTCATTATGCCATGTGGCATCTGTGCATGTGTATACGATTTTCCTACATTTGCTCATACATACAACTAGAGTTACGTGTAGTAATAAGCACAGCAGGAAGACTAATTTATATTTTCCCACTTGGTTAGTGTCTAGTCTGTTTATGCAACTATTGTGAGTTTCTGCTTTCGTTATACTCTTAGGGTTTCTGTTTTTACGTGAACTCTGCATTAATAATTATATACAACGGTGAGCATTGGTGAAGATCGAATATGTTTATGTTTGGCAGGTGGGTTAATTAGAATATTTAGCGGATAGGCATACTTCTTTCAGACGCTACATTGCATAGATATAGTTAAAAATTGGTTCAGTACTATGCGCATAAAACGGCGATCGCTGTAGCTGAGCGACTTTTCAGCGTGTTTATTCACAAATATGACTTCTTATATACATACATACATATATGTACATACATGCATTACCATTTTTTCGACGCTATCGGCGGCAGCTACGGCCTGACGTATGCTTTGTTATGCGTTCTACTACCTTATGTTTTATTTATACAATTCTAGGCTTTTCAAAAATTATAATATTAAGGGATTGCGAGATAAAACTTTATATACATATAGATATATGTTTTGTGTTTCAGATTATGTCTATGTCGAGACAAATCAGAATAGCCCATTTTTAATACGTCGTATAGAAGAGTTAAATAAAAACCAATCCGGAAATGTAGAAGCCAAAGTTATGTGCTTTTACAGAAGGCGCGATCTGCCGAATCCACTGGTGCAACTGGCCGATAAACATCAGCGTAAGTCAATTCACATTATAACACATTATTATTTTCTCTTTGTTTTGTCACCTGTGTGCACAAATTTTATTTTTTTAATCATTGGTATAAAATAATTACTTATTACACTATATGTTTAATACTTTATTTTTACGGAGATCTGTATTTATTGGTGATCCAATGGGGTGGGGTTTAAAACAACGGTTCATATCGATGTTAACCGAGTTAAAATTTTTACATTATTATTCTATAGATAGATATAGATAGATATATATTTGTTACTGAGGTATTGCGCTGCGTCCTAGGGTCTACTGTGCCCTCTCCTATATCACATATGTTCACCAACGTCCAGCAACCTGAATAATTCCAGGAGCCTGGTGGGCGCCACTAAGGTGATGTGATCCCTGTCTATGTAGATGGAATTACATGTTAATAAAACATTTATATATTACTATTGAATTAGTAAATCAAATAAAAATTGTGAAATTTTTTTTTTAATAAACTTTCCATTATTTGTAAATTTTCCTTAAACTAATTTCATAAAAAAATAATGAAAACATAAATATAATGCCTGCCGGTATGGACTGGTAATTTAGATCATTACGCATAAATGCATATCCATATAAGTTCGGTCATTCGTCATCACACAGTTATGTGCATTAATGTTTTGCAAACTAGAAACTAGTGGTATCGTCTATGATAACCAGAGTATTACCAAGAGCGAATAACCGGCAACAGTTTTAACAACAACAAAAACAACAAGCAGAATATATAAGGCCAGCAACAGTGTTTTAAATATTCGCATCTGTATCGATGCCTAATACACAAGACAGGAGATCTCAGCTAACCAGCCCAGCCAAACAGTCACTCAGTCAGCCAGTCAACCATCCGAAACTACAGTGTACAGCAGAGCTGCGAGTAACATACAAAAACAAGTGCAATAACGACAACGACAGCAAGTAGTAGCAATAACAGCTGCAGAGGCTGTGACTGAGACCGAAACTAATGCTAAAAACGAGGGTTGAGAGCACTTCACCACTTGCATTTATACGTACTTATGCACATATGTACATACCTACATAACTTCAAAAATGTTTACATATATTTGCTGTGGCGCTGCTTCGCGCAACTCCGTCTAAACTACCCGCTCCTGGTCTGGTACCTAGATACCGTTAGGCACTAAATAGAATAATGCTCGGGAATCAGTAGGGGCAAGAGGTGGTCTGCGTTTGTTGGCCAAAGGTGGGCGGGTGCAAATGTATATTGAATGCTGCTACATGCAAATATACAATATACCAACATTTGTACGAAATATTGTATATACTATCTACTTATAGGTATATACCTATACCTATGGTAAATGCGTGCGTCAATGTCTAGGTGTGTGCTATCAGTTGGTCGATTTTCAAATGTAGGTGGGCGGGTATGAGAAAATCAGGCTAAAGGCTGCATCAGCACCTTCACTCTTCACTAAAGTTGCAGGCATATGTTCAAACATACATATGTACATTTCTATGTATATTACGAATGTGTGCGTAACTAAATTCTGGCAACAATAACAACAGAGAACACAAAATACCGACTACACGTTGTCCACTCCAACCACCCCCAGATCATATGAGTGTGCGCTAACCATACCACCATATTCACACACCTACACACATTTAGGATTTAAATGTTTCAAAGCCTGCCATTGCACGTCCCGAATGTAGAAAATCGCGGGATCTAATATATCCACCTGGTACGCACCGCATCCGCATGTCAAATTTTCGCTAAAGTACAATTTCGTTTTGACTGCATATCATAAGCACGTTTAACCAATGTACATTATTATATCCAAATTAAATATTAATAAGCTAATTACAAGAAAGCATAATTGTTAAAGCTGATAACCACAACTATTTGGATTTGTTAATAGTGCTGTATTCTTATTAGTTTGCCGGAAGTTTTAACTTAAAACTAATCAAACTTTACAACAACTCGCAATGACGCACATACATACCTATGTACATATGTATGTATGTCGTGCGTTTTCCTAACATTACGACCGCAATACATGCACACGTGCATATATTTTTCTTTTCAATCGTTTGCCTGTGCAAAAACGCGTCACACCAGGCCTGCTCGAACGTCCGCGTGAGGGGGTGGCAAATACCACAAAAGGCGTTTTGGCCGCCAACTCAGTGGTACAGTGCACAGTGTTCTACTGTATGTGGCGGCTCCATCGCATTTGGTTGTAAGTGTGTGCCTCTTTCAACTCACCATTACCCATTCGCACTGTGATAACCGACAATTCCAGACATCTTTGCAGTACGAAATGCTACTCTAACTCAGCCCATAATAACATTTTCTTTCCACCCCATTCAATTTAAAGCCATTGCATCATATTGCGCTTCCTCTTTTTTCGGCTATCGTTCGTACACTCGTAGGTTCTGTTGGTGGTAATCCATTTCCGTTCTACATCTTCATATTTGTTTGTTTGTTTATTCAGCTTTCAAAGCTATATACATACTATATACAAATATTTATGTACATATTTATTGAGTAAATCTTTAAGAATTTATATATGATTAATAATTATAGCTTACAGTATGTATATGATATAAACTTGTTTAAAGCTTGTATAATTAATTAAATTTTACTATCCGATACGATTTTCTGTCATATAATTTCCTTCTTTTATATAATTGCTCGCCTACTCCTTATGTTGATTAGAGTTTTCCATTTTTCCCATTTTTCGTGGTGAGGTACATATATTCATAAAGATTTCTAGAAAAAGTTTTTGTACCTTGAACGTCGTAAGTTTGCCGCTAAGTTTGTGACTGTCGCGAACTAGACCCTCAGTTTTCGAGATAACTATCTGGAAATTTGCACACGCCCATTTCTACCCACGAAGGCGCTCATTTTTCGTAATCGTCGATATCGGACCATCATGCATACTAAACGATCAAATACATGTCCAAGTAAGGAAAACTTTTTTATTTGACGAGATACCTTCATTTGGCAAAGATCATTGTCCAAGGCAACAAAACAATATTACACAATTTTTTTTTAGATCTGGCCACTATAGCATACAGTTGCCATACAAAATGAACGTTCATATAAGTACATGTGATTGTATACATTTTTTTAATTTAATCTTGATGAAGTGGGGCACTTATTTGTTCAAGGCAACTGTAAAATCTCCGAAGAAGTTTTTCAGATCCGATTACTATAGCATATAGCTGTCATATAGTAAACTGTACGGTCGGAATAAGGTGTTTGTATGCAAAACTTTTTCATTTGACAAGATATTTGGTTGATATTTGAAATATGGTATGAATTATTATCCAAGGCAATAGCCAAAGATATTGTTAAGATCTGACCTCTATAGTCTGTAAAGAGTATATAGAGTTTATCTTAATTTTTTTTTTAATTCCAAGTACCGAAAAAATGAGATTCTTTACAATTATAATAAGAATCTTCCTTTTGTCATCGCCGTTATGTAGATAAAAGCACCAAATTTAATTAATATTTCGCTGGCCATAGAAAACAATCGAAACTATTTTAAATTCCTTCAACTTTTTAAAGTGAATAACTCTCTTGAAATCTATGATATTAATTTTTTTTTTATTCAACTATTATTATTTTTATACTTCTCTTGATTTTCATTGTATACAAGTAGTTGACATTTGAAATTAAAATAATATACAAAATAGTACCTATGTATATACATATACTCTATTACCTTGCACTTAAAATCTTTTATGAAATTTTCACTAAATCCACATACTTATCCTCATCGAACATAGTGGCGACCGCTGAAGACTCCCCACTGGCTACGAAGCTGAAGAAAACATGGCTTAGAACACCAGTAGGCGAAGAGCAAGCCGCACAAGCCGTTTTAGATCCTTCGATAGGTACCGATTAAATTCAATCACTCAACATCATTGTAGCGCATTATAGAATTTGTAATAAAAATATCAACCTACTATTAAAAATGCTGAAATACATTATGTTTGTATGTATGGATTATATTTTTAAGTTTCGTAGATAAGTTTGTGGTTCTTTCTTTGTATCTTAGATTAAATTAGATCCTCTCAAATTGGTATTTTTCCACATGCTGTGGTTGTGCTATGTTTTCGTTTAAGTCTTGATTTTGATAAGCTTGAATGTATTTCTTCTACTGATTGGATAATTGTACATTATATTTTCAAATATGTATAGAATTTAATATTTTTTGAACATTATTTTCTTGTGTATCTAGAAAACACGATTTGATTGTACATACATTTGTATGTACATATGTGACTTATATAGATAAACACGTAATTTGAACACATTGAACTAACCTTTCTTTTTTTTACTTTATCATTATAGCAGCGTTGGATGAGGGACTGAATAGTCCTATACATCATGGCCCTGGTGGTGGTGGGGCTAACTCGGAAAAAGGTGAATCACTTACGGCCAAACAACGCTATCAGATCAAACATCGTGAATTGTTCTTGTCACGCCAAGTCGAGGCACTGCCCGCCACACAGATACGTGGCAAATGTTCGGTTACACTGCTGAACGAGACGGAGTCCCTGCAAAGCTATCTCAGTAAAGACGTGAGTCGTAAATTTCGCATCGTACGCTAGCTACTTTCTTAGACTTGGCATTACTTCACCATTTCCTCTGAATAAATTTTATTCTGACTTTAAATGATTTAATTTTCCTCATTCATTTGCAAATAGGACACATTCTTCTATTGCTTGGTTTTCGATCCTAACCAGAAGACGCTACTCGCCGACAAAGGCGAAATTCGTGTAGGTAGTCGCTATCAAAGCGAAATTCCTGCGAAGCTTAAAGATGTTACGAGTGATGAGCGTAAGTTAGAGGATCTCGAAACATTGGTGTGGACGCCACAGCATAGCCTAAACGATCGTAAAATCGATCAGTTTTTGGTGGTGTCGCGTTCGATAGGAACATTCGCACGCGCTCTAGACTGTAGCAGTTCGGTGAAGCAGCCGTCATTGCATATGTCGGCCGCAGCAGCCAGTCGTGACATAACACTGGTACATATTTTCCATATTTTATGTGGCTCACATTTATTTGTTTGATTGAAATTTTCTGTTAAACAGTTTCATGCCATGGATACGCTGCATAAGCACAAATACTCTATCGAAGAGGCAATGTGTTCGTTAGTTCCTTCCACTGGGCCAGTACTCTGCCGTGACGAAATTGAAGATTGGAGTGCCTCGGAGGCGAATTTATTCGAAGAGGCTTTGGACAAATATGGCAAAGATTTTAATGACATTCGACAGGACTTTGTAAGTATCCAGCAGATGAATATCTTTTGTATGTATTTGCTTAGCAAAAATTCTTTAATAATAATTCGATGTATGTATGTATATTGATATATTTTCTCTACACAAATTTATTTTCAGCTTCCTTGGAAAACTCTTAAACAGATAATTGAATACTATTACATGTGGAAGACGACCGACCGTTATGTGCAACAGAAACGCGTGAAGGCCGTAGAGGCGGAGCTTAAACTGAAACAAGTCTACGTTCCGCAATATAATCAAGTGAATAAGAGCGGAAGTGGCAGTGTCTCAATAAAAGGAGGTGCCAATATATATAACGGTACAACAAATGGTGGTGCGGATCTTTCCAACAATGGCAAACCATGTGAATCTTGCTCAACTGTTAAATCCTCACAGGTAACAAATATCTATTTACAATTTAAATTGAAATATAAGTAAAATAAGCATAATTTATTATTAGTGGTATCCATGGACTGGCAGTGGTCACGGTAACAGTCGTCTTTGTCAAAATTGTTTTGACTATTGGAAAAAGTATGGTGGTTTGAAAAATGCCGGCAAACACGAAATCGATCACGAGCCCAAAAAGAAAGTAGCGCCAGTCGTTGTGGAAGTGATTGATACCGAGAAAGTGAGCGATTTGTCTAATCGCCAAATGCACAAGTAACCATTAAAATTTGTTATTTAAAGGCCATTTTTAATATGACTGTTCTAACTTTTCTTTTTAGATGCCCTATGGTTAATTGTGATAAAGAATTCAAATTAAAAACTCATTTAGCGCGTCACTTCGATCAGGCGCATGGAATCGCTCTTATGTCGGGTTCACCACGCCCCATTATGAAAACTCGCACCGCCTTCTATCTGCACACGAACGCAATGACGCGTCTGGCACGCGTTCTCTGTCGAAACTACATAAAACCCAAAAAGGCAGCGCGTCAAACGTCGTTTGCGATTAACACGCAGCTGGTGAAGCAAGAATGTGAGTTTCCCTAAAATCGCTTAAAGTGTGTATTATATGCTAATGCATAATTGTTTATTTACGTATAGTTACAAATCGAATAAATGACAAAACCGCAGCCGATATAAAAAAAATTTTATTGATGAAGAGAAAAAAGCGAGAACGTGGCAGTGTTACTAAAATTGCAAATCGTTTGGGCTGCCCCGGCATTGGACCGCATGAATGGTTAGTGTTGACACCAAAGGATAAAATACCAAAACCGGATGTGGTCTCATTTCCCAAACCGCCAAAGGCCGCCGATGGCAGTTTATTGTATGATCGCGTGCCCAATAAGGTTTTAGAGCTCGACAAAGATTTAACCATTATACCCGCTCCAGCGCCGGTAGTTACAGCTCCAATAGCTGCTGCAGTATTACCTGCGGCAGTACCTGCAATTTCGCCTGCGACAGTGCCAGTTACAAAGGTGGCAACAGTCAATGCGGGGACACCAGCACCCAAGGTGGCAGCAGAGCGTTCAAGAGCAGTTAAAGATTTGCCCCCAGCTGCGGCATCGAATAGTAGCGGTGGATCAGCAGCTGCGCGACGTACTGATTGTTGGCGCAAGCGTGGTCGTGATCGAAACGAGGAAGCTGCGGATGGTAATGAGTGTGGCTTGTGTAACGGAAAATTATTATTAATGTTAATAATCTATTTTTGAATTTCATTATTATAGGTATGCTTTATCCAGTATATCCGCCCACTAAGCGCCCAAATAAAGATCCCATGCCTTCGCATCGTCCAAGCAATGAGCAATTTGCAGCAATGATGGCTGCGGCGGGTCATACCCTAACGAGACATCATGTAAATAATTTATATCTCTATTTCTGAGTTGGTTTTAAAGTTTTTTTGTTGTTTTTCTTTTATAGCTCAACGGCAAACCGAAACTAGCACAAATGGGACGCACCGGTAATGGGCGTAAACAGGTTATAAGTTGGGTAGACGCACCAGATGATTATTATTTTAGAGCCACGGATAGCAGCAAGTAAGTATAGCACAATTTGATAATAATTGAGGATTTGTTGACAATTGGTTGTAATATAAAAATTATCGAATTCTTAGAAAATGGCGCAAAACACTTTCACCTGCCGATCTTCGACGAGTTGCACGCAAACCTTGGCGAGAACTACCAATCAAAGCACACCAAATTGCACAGATGGCACATGTTGTAGCGACACCAGCTGTGACGGTGAGCAGACAAATCGAACCGCAAGTTGTAATACTCGACTGACCGTCGTCAGTGACAGCAATAAAAACAAGCACAACAACAACTGGAGTAGTAACAATAACCGCAGTAACAGCTACTGAAACAGCTACAACAGCAACAACAACGTCATTAAGCCGCAATGAGAAATATCTGCAGCAGCAGCAGCAGCAACAGCAGCAAATACAAAAGCAACAGGTACAACTACAACCACAAAGCAAAACAACACCACCACAACGTACCCCACCTCCTTTTCCATACACGATGGATGCGTTGCTAAATTAAATATTTGTGTGATTTAAGCTTCTAATCATACATGGACCCCTCTATGCTATATCTATATAGATCTATGTGCGCGTGAGAAAAGGAAGAGCAGAACGGCCAACGTGTAGCTTATGCACCAATGTACGCTTGCGTAGGTTGTATTGGTGATAGTGTGTGTATATAAGGAGAAAGCAATCGAAATGATCGACTAATGATACGGCGAAAATAGTCTGATTGGTGAGAAAGTAGTTGACAACGTCGACAAGAAAGTTATGGACAACGATACAGTTACATACATATTTATAACATTAATAGTGTGTAATTAAAACTATAAAATGAAAATGCAAAACAAAAAAATATATTTAGAAAATTATCACATAAGCTAAATCATCAGAACATATATATTTATGCATGACATGCATGTATTGAATATGTGTTGATACGTTACATATGTGTATACAGAATGTGGCTAAATCTCAGTAAAAAATTAAAACCTTAACTACACTACAATTGTAGGTATAAAATTATTTAGGAAAAAAAAAATGTTTCCATAAAACTCAAAACTTTATTTTGATGATTCCAACTTCAAATATTTTTTGTCAATATATTAATTGCCTATGTTGTCATTTGCCTTCTCATATGTTGCTGCTTCAAATAGTCTGTATTCTCAAACGTATGCCTTTGATTTCCATCTGCTTTTAGTTTAAGTACTTTGTTTTGCATGAAGTAAAAACTCCTTCGCAAGTTTTGTTTCACTCATTCTACTTAGTTCAATAAGTGTTCAATGTTCATTTCATGTTATGCTATAGAGCTTACTGTATAACTGCGAACTGTGAAACTACAAGTGTCACGGAAAAATTTTAATTTTTTAATTAAAAAAAAAAATTTAAAGAAATAATAGGAAATGGTGAATTGTTTTCCACTGCTTAAACTTATGTCATAGATTATATGTACCATTCGGTAATTATAAAAACATAAACAAAACAAAAAATTTTAATTTTATCTCATATACATAAATATGTCAAAAATTACCATAGTTTCGATAATTCGCATAAAATGTATGTCAATTAAATATTCTCAACAATTTGCTTATGTGTCCGGTAGTCTTCGTATCACACATCGTGCTGTATAAGCTTAACTGCTCGCAATATCTAGTTACAGACAGTTTTCAAGCTCTAATTGTTGTGTACATTTTCATACGTAGCAGGCAAACATGTTGAAACACATCCTTATTTTAAATTCGATTTTATTTTGGCCATGTTGTATTTGACATTCTAATTAAATTTTGACTTTTTGCTTTTATGTGATTTTTGTGTTGTAAAAAGCGCTGAACTGAATGAAGTTTATTTACATCGATACAGTAATACACAGAGCCAAAACACGAAAAAATAACTAAAAGTAATATATTTACGCCACTCCATCACACAACCTAACTATTTAATGCGATTGACCGAAAATACGTACTTTAAGGCGACTTAACCAATTCAATATACTGCTAAATCAGAGGCGGTTAAATGCCTTAAGCCTCAAAATTGTTAATTACACTTTTTGGAAACAAAAAAATCTAAATATAACTAAAAATGTTAAAAATTATAAAAACAAATCGCATAAAAAACTCAAACTAAACACATGAAACTAAAATACGAAGCAGAGTAAACCACTGTTTCGGAAAAGTAAAATATTTTTTTCTTCCACGATATCTCACAAGGTTGAGACGTTTTTGTTTGCTTAGGCTTCAACACGAACTTCATATTTGCAAAAAGCTTAAGTAGAAAAGAGCATTTCAAGGAGCGGCATTGCAAATTTCATTTAGAATTTTATACAACAAAAATAATATGAATATGAAAAAATTAAAAATCTAAAAATAAAATTATATATATACATATTTATGTAGTCGTATTTGTAATTCGTAGTTTGCATATACATATATGCATAATATATGTAAATATATATATATAACATATATATTTTACTATAAAAATTTACTTTACAATAAAATTAACAAGAACAGTTAAGCGCAA
Organism: Bactrocera neohumeralis; assembly: GCF_024586455.1. Lineage (NCBI taxonomy): Eukaryota > Metazoa > Arthropoda > Insecta > Diptera > Tephritidae > Bactrocera > Bactrocera neohumeralis. The sequence goes on along the minus strand of NC_065919.1, from coordinate 81,296,368 downwards.
ATGTTGCGCTAAGGAATGATGTGAAGAAACGCCGAAAAAATTTTAGTGTAGTTCGAAACTTAAAGTAATATATATTTCTAAGTGTAAGCATTTTTTAATGAATTAATTAACGGTTTAATTATTATAATAATAATAAAAGTAATAATATATATATATTATGTCATTAAGCGTGTAAAAGATTTAATTGATTTATTGGAAAATTGCAGAGAAACCCCCAATAAATTGTAATCATAGGGCAGTGAAGGCAGCAATAGCCATACATATATTTGAGATTGTGCTGGGAAATCGCCTCTTCAAATTCATATGTACATGTATGTATGTATATTAGGGCTCTTAAACTTATTCGAATAACCTGAAGACCGATTATTCGAGTATCCCGCTTGTAACCGTTCGTATGAGTAATAGCCGATTACTCGCAATGTTGCGACTATTCGAATAGTTGCTCCTCTGCCAGTATTTGAATAAATGACAATTGTTTGAAATCTAAGCAGCCTTTGATTTTTCCTAGTTTTAAATTCGTGAAAATGTCATTGTGTGCGTGGAAAAAATTTGTAGCAGTTGAACCCTTCTATTCGAATAGTCGAAAATCGAATATTATTATTCGAATAATGTCCTATCCGGTTAGTCGATTAGTCGAATACCAAGAGCTCTAATGTACATATATATAACAAACAAAAATAACGGTATATACAAATATGTTTATATTTCGTCCTATATCAGAGACTTCGTTGATAAAAATGTTTTTATTTGCATGGCGTTCTATTACGGCTAATACATATACAGTGGGATTAAAGCTAGGCACAATCTTTTCGATTTAGATTTTATGTAATGAAATTTAATTTCTTTGCACTTATTCATCCATCTTATGTCAAAAAACGAAAAGAAAACATCATACATCAAAAGCAACAGTCGGGCTTTCATAACCGAAATTGATAACGGTTTAAGGTTAAATTCAGTCTAGGAATAATAGTATTCCTTAACACTACTTGTGTATTAGTGAACACTTTGTTTTAGCGTACTAAACAATAATTTGTTATGAAAATATGATTACTGAAAGGAACATCCATTTAAAAGTCAATAATCTCCAATTATTATTACTAGCTGCCGTTCAATTATTTGAGTGCAAAACTACACGATTGCAAGAAATATTTGTGCATTTGAGTTAAATATTGGGTTTTGCTGTTTGGTTTTGTACAATCAAATAAGATTAAGAAGTTATCTCTCTTTTATTAGCAAATAATATTACAATATATGTATATTATTTTTACTACTAAGTCAATAACGTGATTATTTGACTTGATATTTATTACTTTGCGAGTATTTTTAGAACCATTTCGACTTCAATAACGGGTAGTGCAATAGCTCAATAGATCTATATCTTTTTGATAATGGGTCTTGGAAAATTCCTGTGTAAAAGATAAGCCAACGCAATGAAGTGATGTTGTTGTAGTGGGAATTCATATTAAGATATAATAATATTAGCCAAGACATGAAAGTTATGCAGTTTTGAGTTTAAGTTATATAGTGATCACAATGGCAGTAATCATAAAAGAATGTCCACACCTACATATGTACATACATATATTTAGTTATGCAAAAAATCTATTTTAGATCGTTACTTTTGCTAATTTTTAGGTACCACAGCATTCGACAACATTAAAAAAATACGTAAATTTATAATTTTTGGCATTTGTTATACATTTGATGAGCTGTGCGACATTGCCGACACATAATTATGTATGTACATAAGTATACAAACATGCATCTGTAATTACACACTATTGTTACAATAGACTGCAGAAAACATCCCACTTAGAACTACAACACTCGCTGTTGATTAAAAAATACAAGATAATTACATTTTAATACAATAATATAGGAATCTATGTATGTATGTATGTTTTTGGTAGGTTTTTATTCCTTTTGCTGAAAAACTCAAACTATGTAATACACAGTCATAAACAAGCAGAAGAAAAGCCTATTATGCATAAGTATAAAAGCATTTTCTCAAATTGGCACACATGAATCGATTACTTCAACTAGTTAAGCTAAGATAAAATGAGTAAACACAAACAATTGAAGTACCCAGAAACAAGTTTAAAAGTAATAATTATTATAATTTAAGTAAAAGGAAGAAAATTGCAGAACGACGTAAAATAAATAATATATATATATGAAATATATACACATCTTTAATTATTTTACTTCACCGCAAACAAACACACATGTACATATTTTTACTGAAGTTTTCCAAATAAATTGTAAGTGAAAGTTTTCCTAAAAAAATATTGTAGCTTTATTAACATGATTCAAACAATTTTTATAACAGTTAATTCTTATTTCAAATATTAATAATAATTAAGTTATTATTTTTGAAAATTTTATGCCTATAAATATTGTATGTAGAAGTAGCTTTTATTTTACAGAAGTGAGTAAAATTTAAAATGCATTATTCGATTTATTCACGATATTCTCCAATACAAAGTGACGCATTTGTTCCACCGAAACCAAATGAATTCTTAAGGGCTATGCGCGACACCTCAGCACTATTGCACCATTGCTCCGATTTATTTTGCACTATTGACACTTTGATGTCTTCATCCAAGTTCTCAATATTAATAGAAGGCGGCAGTTTGTTGTCCACACATGCCTGCACAACAAAGACAGTCTCTAAATTTCCTGAAGCGCCAAGCAAATGACCATGTGCACCTTTTGTTGATGACACACGCACTTGCGATACATGTCCACCGAAAACTCTTTCTATAGCGTGTGCTTCAATGCGGTCACCTGTTGGTGTGGATGTGGCGTGTGCATTGACATAGGTTATATCTGTAGGCAATATTCTTGCATCCGTTATAGCACGTTGCATTGCTAAAGTGGCACCTGTGCCATCTTCACTAGGTGATGTAATATGGTAAGCATCGCCGGACAAGCCATAACCCAGTAGTTCAGCTAATATTGGTGCACCACGCTTACGTGCATGTTCTAATTCTTCGAGTACGAGTATAGCTGCACCTTCACCCATTACAAAACCATCACGTTTTTTATCAAATGGCCGCGATGATGCCGTAGGTGCATCATTATGTGTTGTACTGAGCGCACGTAAACGACAAAATCCAGCTATAGCAAGCGGATCTATGCAAGCTTCACCACTTCCAGCCAAAATTATATCAGCATCTCCGTCGCGTATGAAGCGTAATGCATCACCAATTGCATGAGCTCCTGTTGCGCATGCCGTCGAAACCGAGTGGTTTGGACCACGTAAACCATATCGCATACTTATATGCCCACATGCCATATTGGGAAGAAGACGAGGCACAAAAAATGGACTGACACGATTATAACCTCGTTGCAATTGTTGCCAAGCTCCATATACTTCTGTCAGATCAAACATACCCATGCCAACGCAGACACCAAATCGTTCACGTTGTTCTGCTGTTAATTCATTAGGTTGTAGTTTGGCACTAGATAGCGCCTCTTCAGATGCAATTATTGCGAATTGTGTTGCCGTGCTCATTATTTTTAAATCGCTTTTACTAAAATATTTTTCGGTCGGCAACTGGTCTCGTAGAACTTGGGCTGCTACTTGACATGGTAAACCTTTGAATTGATCACTTAGCTTTGAGATGGCAGATTCGCCAGCTAAGATACGTGACCAAGCTTCCGGTACATTATGCGCTAGAGGGCTAACTGCGCCAGTGCCGGTTATCACAACTCGCCTACGGGATGGTTGATTGGTCACAGTGGAGTAAAAACGATGTTCTCTAGGAAACCGTAAGTTGATTATTCTTTGTGCGACACCACTGGTTCTGGTCATTTTTTATAGATTCTATGACTTTTTAATTGCTTCGTCCCGATCAGTTATCAAAAAATATCGTTACGCCATAATAGCCGGTAAACATACATCGTCAAACAGCTGGGCACAAGTCAGGAGTTCCCAAAGGCAGTAAATGTGCTAATCAGTTTTCTCCAGTGGCTTTCAAAGCTTTCGTAACTTTCAATGTTGAAGCATTAACTATTTCGTCACTTTTTAGGTAATGTATACATACTAGTTTACAAACAAATTTGTTCTTTGAAATAAAATACATCATAACATTTTTTAATTTGTAAAAATTAACCGTGCCATTAATTTGATTAAAATTTCATTACCACTATTTTGAAGCCAAAGAATATTTTTATTTGACATGTTCTCTGTCAGCTGTTCTGCATTCGTTTGACACTTTACTTTTATTCAATGCTGATTGTGTAAACGCATTTTTTATAAATTGCAATTTGCATTTTCTTGAATTTCATTGAAAGCATTTCACAATTAACCACTTTAGTGAGTTTTTTCCAATATGTATACGGTGTTCCGTCGAAGTGGACTAATAAATAGTGTGAAACAAAGTCAATACATCAGTAATCGAAATGCCGGTTATATTGTCTTGTGAGAAAAATATTCATATAATTAGTGGTTTAAATATTACTTTAACGTGTTGTTTAATTTAAAATAGAGTTCCTGAGATCGGAGAAGATACACATGCTGCTGAAGGTGTATTGAAACCAGATGGATTGCCAGCATTTAATGATATAACTATTGAAAATTGCTTGGGAGCTATAGGACAACAGGCAGGTTTGGTGGAGAAAACTGTGAAAAACTTTGAAAATGATATTCAGGACAACAAAGTAAATGTCAGCAATCTAAGAGGCATCTTCGAAGAATTGGATAAAGTGGCTGGACCTCTGGACACCACGTGGGGTATAGCTAAAGCACTTTATCTAGGTAATAGTACTCTGATACCTACCAAATCCTATATGAATATCCATGAACGTGCACGTATTGCACGCGCTTCCAAGTACAATAGTAAAGTATTATATGATGCACTTTCCCAACAAGAAGGCAATGTGCAAGGTGTTGAGGCTCGATTGTTACAACGTTTCTTATTGGAGGGAAAATTAAATGGACTCACTCACACAGAGGATAAAAGGGAGACCCTCAGAGATATTCTTGTACAATTAGGCAAAGAACGTGCCAGCTTTAAAAATAAAGTTAACATGGCTGTACATACGTTTGGACATACCATTAAGGACTATAACCTTGTTCGTGATTTCCCCGTGACGCTATTGGAAGCAATATCTAAGGATTCAACCTCATTAACTGAAGGTCCCTGGAAAATAACTTTACAACCACAAATTGTGGAAGGATTTTTAAAATACTGCCCAGACCGTATGCAACGTTGGAACGTGTGGCAAGCGAATATGCGTAAAGCGTCTGGTCAACAAGAGCGGAGTCTTGAGAATAGTACGCATTTGCAGGGTATACGAGCTCTTAGGAAACGACAGGCAAACTTGTTAGGTTGGTATCAAAACAAAAATCTAACGATATCTTACAAATGATTGCTTACAACTAATTACATGAATTGATATGATTTATATTATTAATTATAAAATATATTCATTTTAGGTTATCCAAATTACGCAGCGATGTCGATGCAGACCAAGATGATTAAAAGTGTAGACAATTTAAAACAGGTATTCGCAAATCTTGTGAAGTTTGCTGGACCTGCTCAGTCAACAGAAATTGAGCAGTTGCAAAACTTTGCAATTGAAAGCGGATTTCAGAACAAATTGGATGTATATGATGTTGCATACTGGCAACGCAAACATCTAATAGCTAACCATCAATTAAATGAGGAACAGCTACGAGAATATTTCCCATTACCAAACGTATTCACCGGACTTTTTAAATTAAGTGAGAATTTGTTCAATATTCGTATTGTTGAACGTCAAAATGTTGAGGTTTGGCAACCGGCTGTAAAGTACTACGATGTATTCGATAATAGCGCTGGTGGTGGTGTATCGCCGATCGCTGGCTTTTACATAGACTGCTACTCTAAGGAGAATAAGTTCGGTAAAAATAATGGCTGGATGGTGAGCATACGAAATCGAAACCCCTCAGCTGAGCTGACGCCTTTATGTGCATTAATCTTTAACTTTACGGAACCTTTACAAGGAACACCATATTTACTAAATTTCGACGATTTAAATATGGTTTTCAAGACCTTCGGTTCAGCTTTACAACACCTTCTTACGAAAGCGCCATACACAGACCTTGCCGGCCTTTCAAACATCGAATGGGATGCTTCCCAAGTGGCGGGGAATGTGATGTGCAATTTTCTTGATAACCCAGCCATATTAAAGGAGCTTTCCAAACACTACACAAGTAATGAGGCTATATCGGATGACGTCTTACAAAAAATACATTTATTAAAAACTAGCCTAGCTGGATACAATTTGTGTCAAGAGCTTTACATCGCAGATTTGGATATTGAATTACACCAATCCGACGCATTTTGGCTGGATGTAGTTAAAAAGCTGTGGCCTGTCTATCAGTGCATGCCTCTAGACAAAAAAGACGCGCACCCTTGTTCTTTGACGGAAATATTCTCTGGCGACTGGGGCGCTGCACAATTCAGTCACCTGTATTCGAAAGTGATAGCTGCTGACATTAGTTCCGAATTTGCATACAAGTCACCAGCTGAAATGACGACGACGGGCCAACGCTTCAAGGAGACTTTCCTAGCGCTAGGGGGTTCCGTGCCTACAGCAGAAGTATTTCGCCGTTTTCGCGGTCGTGATCCGTCGGTGGAAGCGCTCCTCAAGTCCTTAAACATACTGAATAAAACACAAACTACTGGCGATTTATAGGTTACACTATGTACAGCATAAGTAGTGTGACACAATCACTTCTGCTTTGTTTATATACATATGTATGCCTTTATGTATATATCTTATTTTTTAATTGTCTGCGCAATAGGATTGTTGTTAATTTTTATTAATAATCACACATATGAACATAAAATGCCAATTCATAGCAAGATAATTTGTTGGATAGACAAGCGTAAGCCGTGAAAAATGTTCTGCACCAAAACAGCTGAATAGCTTTAGAAACCATTTGTTGCACTTTCCCCATTACATATAAAGTAATAAGTAATAATGTTTAAAAGAAATGATGGTAAAATTATGTTTGTGTTCACTGTGATGAAAAAATATACGAATAAAAAAACAAAACTGGAGGAAACACTTTAATGTTGTTGATAATTTAAATCAAAAGTAGATAAAAAAAATGTAAATGAAAAAGCTTTATATTTTACTTATATTGTAGAGAATTAGTTTGTAACACAAATAGAAACTTGTGACCTCAATACATTTTTCTATTGAATTCTTAAATTAAAATCAAAATTAATTATGCATAAACTGTATTTCAGTTTCAATAGTTTGTCTTAAGAAGACTAGCTTAGGCTGTATTAAGGGGAAATTCTTTACACATTTTCCAATATAAACACAGACATGTGCAATAGAAATATTTTTTGTTAAGGAATTACATTTTTTAATACATTTTACTGAAAACAAATTAGAAATTCAATACAAAGTTTTTCACGACCTACAGCTCAGAAATAATTTGCTAACATTCTGCAGTCGTGACAAGTGAGTCAATATGAAAGAAATTGCAATATTTGAAATAATTTAAATGACTTGTATAGACTCACCCTTGAATTTGGTTGCGTAATCGTTTAAGAATTTATGTGTAGAGTCCTATTGCAGCAATACAATTTCTCATTATCAATTCTTAGTAGATATTGCCGCTAATTGTTGCTATAACCACTAGAGACCATATTATGCACAATTTAGTCGATTTGTCTGCTGGGTATACCTCTATTGACAAGTACAGGTTTATTATGTATTGGCTTTGAACTCTTATCGGTTTACAACTCTAATAACAGAATTGCTGGTCAAACACTTAACTGAATAAGCAGGCCGTAAAAATAATATACATACTATACATATGTATATAAGCACCTGACAATGACTCACATGCCGAACGAACATATGCAATCTTTGGCTTTTAAACATTTTTCTTAAAAAAATGTATTTTACTAATCAGCATTCTGTGGTCACTTAAATCGCTGTACTAGGTAGCATTAGTAATAAATAGTGTCATAAAAGCAGTTGTCGCCCGCTTTGCAAATGCACTTGAAGAAAAACCTGTGTTTGTGTGTGTCTGTGTTTATTTAACCATGAATTTCTATTTTTTTTTTTTTTAATTCAATAATACTACATTATAATTTTTAATAATAATAATAATAATAATAATTGTTTTCGATTTTAACATGTAACATATGTGTATTTCTTAGCTTGCAATTTGCATTTATTTACATTAAAAAGGAAAGAAAACACTTACATTACAAACTAAGCAATATAATACGAGTAGGAAGTTAATTAGAGTAGAGTGTGTAACGTTGATGTTTAGTATAATGCATATTCCAAGCATACTTTTGTTTTCTGCTGTACATTCATATCTATTTACATACTATATAAGTATGTAGGTATGTTGGTTGTTGGCTCGTATTAATGACGGCAAATGGTGCGTGGCCGATATATGGCGTTTTGTTCGCGGCAATAAACTGCAAAATACCAGCAGCAATTCGAAGATATTTCCTTAAACTAACAAATAGCGATATTGTTTATTGTACGATATTCTTTAATTATTTGCCTTCGATTGCTGTATATGTATTCGGATTCGCTTCGCAGTTTATTTTCTTTCAGCCAATATTTTTAAACGCTTTGTTCATATCAACTCATACAAAAATGCTGATGTTCATTATGAAGAAACATTTTCTGTTTTTGGTTTTATTTTAATATTCATTACATTTTCTTAACTTTTTAAAAGATTTTTTTTTGTAAAACATTACTTTCACTTTTTCTAATGGATTTATAGTGTATTTCATTTTGCCAAATTTTGTTTTTATTTTTTTCATCTAAAATTATTCGTTTGAGTGCATTTTCGTCTTTCTATAATTTTCTAAGTATGTGTATGTAGGTATATTTTGTTAAGTTTTACTTCACTTTTAGTTTAATATTATATAATATAACTTTCGCATTTAAACTTTTAAATTTTCATGTATTATGTTAGTGGGTTTCGCTGTTAAGCTTTTGGTAAAAACGTTTTATTACATTTAGAATATGTCAGGACATTGAGACCAGTCTTGATCTTGCTTGTGCTTCCAATAGGATTCATTAAAAACATGCACCAAATTATCACTACCCTCTTCCTTTTCTCGTCTAAACCATAACGGTTCATATGGCTGATATGGACGACCCTCGTTTGCTGCAGCTTCTGCTTCCGATTCGCGTTCTCGCCGCTTTCTACGTTGCTTCTCCTCCAGTCGCAGCTTTTCACGATTACTCTCATCCCATTTCCCATCTTCCATCAAACGTTGATCGGGACGAAGACGTGAGTCGGTAGGTGCAACTCCCTCTTCGGGTTCATTCAATTGGGCTGCCAACGTTGTAAAGTTGTAGAACTTGTCACTATCTGGTGCCTGCATTCGTCGTGTCCACACTGTTTTGTAACCACCGGTTTGGTAAACTGGACTATCAGTGGAACCGGAAGTTGAAAGTACAGGCGCAATTTCGATAGAAGCATCCCAAGTGCCACGCAACACCCATTTGACTTCTTTATTCCGATCCATGATCACGCCCTTTACGCGACGCTGTTGCTCGCGTGAAAAGTATGAATATGCAATGTATTTAAGATGACATGTGAGACCGGATGCTGCATTGAGTCCTCTGATTTCCATGTCGCCATGTTGATCGACCCATAATTTTCCAACGATAATATTATTAATGGTCGTCGTTACTTTACGCCACGTGTATTTATGACCAGTTGCGGGGAAATTTACGTATGCGCTCCCAAGCGGTATGACCTGAAAGCGATTGAAAGATCATTTAAATTTTCTGTATTTTTATTAGGAACCAATTGAACTTGAACACAACGGTCACAAATTTATGCATATGCACTTATATAAAGCATTTATTTATGTATATATGTATATGAACAAACTGAGTTTACTGTGATAAAATGCCATGTTTATGGTATTATGTTAAAGTTAAACAGTGCTATATTTTAATAAACATATTACATTTTCAAAGCATTGAAAATAAATTTAAGTGTCATTCATTTGGTAATTATAAAATCCCTATTTATCTACAGGGTATTATTGAGTCTACACATACATACATATGTATATACGTAAACGAATATGAATATAAAACATGCAATTTCAACATATGTACATACATATGTATATTATTTAAATTGCGTGTCGTAAATGACATCGTTATTTAATTAAACCTATTTCGTAAACTGTAGGTGATTGAATGTGTGTACATATTGAATCATAAAAAAAGCAATTGGCGAAATTATTGCAGAATCGTAATAAAGCGAAATATGAAAACATTGAAATATTTTCTTCAATGTTTAAATTTTAGGACTGACTTACCTGCAGATATTTTCCGCGAAATTTGCTTGTCATTGTGAATTCCTGCCAGCAGGTCCATTCACGCCCCTCGCAATGTAAAGCAGCCATTGGTGGATGATGTGAAACCTGTTCAGCGAGGACCCGCCATCCAAGGTCATCCATGCGATCACATTCAAACGTCTCACCTAAAAGTGGATTGAAAGGTTTGCCAGTCCGATTTGTCGTTGTTGCATAGCTAGTAATTGTAAAGGCCGCCACATATGCCAACTGTTCACATTCATCTGTACAACGTGCAGCTGCGTCCAACAAATCGGCATATTCATAATCTTCCGTAAGTCGTTGAAGCATTGACAAAGGCTCATTAAAATTAACTGGCATTGGAATTTTCGAAAGTTCTTTACCGATGCAATTTTTCATTACCGACCATAGATTAAGTGGATGATTGGGTTTATCTGGTACGCGCGTACGTCGTTGCCGATTTGTCTTAGGTAGTTGTGCGACCTTTTGATTTTGCTGGTTTCCATTATTGTGTTTGGAGATACTTTTTTGAGATATAATGCTACTTTTTTTGCTTATAACAACAACTTGCTGAGGCTCGGATTCGGTTAGTTTAAGTTCTTCATTTTCTGAAGAACTGCTATGGTGTGTTTGTTCCTCTGAGTTAGAGCGTGTTTTTTGTAGTTTCATAACAAATGATCCATCTTCAACATCCTCCCCTTTATGAGTACTACTTTTTGAAGGCAATGTCATTACAAATCCACTAGCTTCATTCGGTGAATTTTCGCCGAATACTCCGTTGTTCTCTTCTGCGTCAAAAAATTCGTTTTCGTCGTCAGATGTAACAGCATTTGGTGAAGCTGCACTTTCGTTTGCTATTGCTAGCGGTTTATTATGTTGCGCGGCTGTGTGTGCTGCCTGTTCGAGGCGAGTTTGCTGTTTGGCTAACATTTCAACCATTTCTTCCAGCCGTTGTCGTTGCTCTCTTTCGTGCTCAACCATTTTCGACCACTTATGGCCTTGCGACTCAGCACTGCGTAGGTAATCGTTACATGCATTAATCATTGCATTGCATGTAATACGAAACAGCGTAGCCCGCTCATTAACAATCTTTGTGCGACTGGCAAGTGACTCTTCGTCATTCGACTCTAACTCACTTAGTGCTCTCTGTAAAGCAATGCCATGTTTAGTAATTAAATCGTAACAGGTGCGCAAACTCTCCAGACGACCTGTTAGCTCTGCCATCACTGTGTTGATTTCTTGGCTAGGTACCACATGTGACGTTTCAACTTCCTCCTCTTCCTCGGTTTCCATAGTACGTATTGCTTTTGCTTTGGCTAATTCCAAAGCCGTAACCCAAGATTGTCGTTCTACCTCATTGGCAGCTTTAATATGAAACGTTTGTGTACCACCATTTGAGATAACAAAAGTGCACGAATCCACTGTGTGTATAAGAGCACCGTGAAGCGATATAGTACCGCGACATGTGTGATTCATTTCAGCTTGGCTGCGATAATAACTCAAAACACCTCTTGATAGGACAAACCAACGTCGTTGATAACCTTTAATATAGTTGGTCCACTTCATAAGCCAACCTTTCATTTCCGGGTCTTTACTTCCTGCGACACTCCGTTCAGGAGTCGGTTTATTAAGAAGCATGTCCGACATAATTTCAATTGATGATCCCCTACTCCTGCCCGGTTTTACTACTGCTCCTCGAACCTTATTTTTATTTCTATATGACAAGTTGTTAATTGAACAAATACCGTTGCCAGCGCCGCCAGCCCCACCACCACAACACAACCAACAAACAACAAATGTATAAAGTTCGTCGCACAATCAATTGTACACACGGTGTAAAATTAAGAACATCAGTAAGAAAGAAAAAAAAAGTAATTAGCACATCATCTAACGCCACGTATTACAGAACTTTTTCAATGTTTTTACACAATGAACTTAGATTACCCCGTTTCCGATGTTAATTTATTTACTTGCTTATTGCATTACAACTTCCCGATCAGCGTTTATACGCTACAAAATTGCACAAATTTTCGACTTTTCTATGCAAAAATTGGAAAACCTTACCAAAGGAACAGATGAAAACGAGAATTTGACAAATATTGACGTAGAATTGATGTGAGTCAGTGCTGCCTTTTTTCGGTGAATATTGGTGTTGCCAGCGAAATAACCAATAGTGGGTTTAAAAATTACGCAAAACGTATAAAATGTGTGAAAGTTATAAACAATACTTTTATATCTATATATAGTACTGAGTACCGGTAAATATTAATTAAATAAAATTTATAAGTAATTTTAAGGCATTTGGCCTTGTCATGTATTACTAGTGAGAAAAGGTATGTTATTAAAAATATTATCTTGTGCCTACCCTGGCAGACATTGGGGCGACACAGTCTGTTGCTACAATAATAAAACAAAAATTAAAACAACAGTAAACTGAATTTAAATTTCTTGAATTCTTTGATGAAATGTTTCCCAAAAAGGATGGCGAATGTCCCTGGGGTCAGACCCTTAGCCGGATATAAATTCGTTTTTGACGCGACTTCCATTGGTACTATAATACGTTGCATTCGATCCTATGAAATGTTTCGCAGAATTTTTTATCAATATACATATACTTATTAATATTGTGGCAAAATTCTCTCTTTCAATATAAAAATAACAAATCCAAAGTTTTTTCGTATTTAATATGAGCTTTAATAGGTATTTTAAAAACCATTTGTTCATACAAACATAAAAATAGAAAAATCTTACAATATTTACAAAATATTTGCTTTTTTGTTGCTGGCTAATTAGTTAATGTTATGATTTGACGACTGTTTTTTATTTTTAAATATTTTGTATGCCTTATGCTGAATTTTGTTTCGTTAAAAATTTAAATATGCATTTTTTTGCAATGTGCTGTTTTCAAAATATAATATGATTGCGGTATTGTGGTAGTTGGAGTTGTTCCTGTGTATGTGTAGGATAAATATATATTTTATGGTTTTATTGGTGAGTCGTGCCGAATTTGTTGCAAATGCTTATAATTAAAATACAAATACAGTACGGCAATGGTAAAAAGCGCTACGTAGTAGTACATACATAAAAACTGCTCCTTACGTTTTCTAATGCGATCTTTATGTTTATAAATAATAATGATTTTGTTAAAATCAGAATATAATAATAATACAAATAAGTCGGTACATGGAAAAGATAATGGCATGAGAGATTGGATATGAATAAAAATAGAAATTAGCAATGAATATATGTATATATAACTATGTATATCAGTACATTGCATCGCTAACAATTTTAAGTTATAATAAAAGTTTAAAGAACAAGCTGTGAACTACGGAAAGAAATTAGCGTGCTTAGTGATATTGTGAGGGCGAAATATAATGTAAAATAGCGTGAAATACTCACACACACACACGTAGAAAACGCTATGTAAAAAAAAAAGTTCACTGAAAAAAAAATTAAGTTGCGGCGAAGAAATGCAAAATATTTAGAATACTAATTATTAAAATTATCATCTTTGATATTTCTTGGCTATGACGACTGAAGTGCACTTGAACTTAAATTCCATTTTTGTGATTGAGTTTATTTGCATGTCGATTAAAGCTGATTAATGAAGCGTAGTCGGAAGACAATTTTTTGTCGCGCTGGCAGTGGACAATATCAAAATAAACAAATATTTTAGAAATGCAAGCAGCAACAAACTTTTTCCCCCTTAGAAAAATACTTATATAGTTTAGGGATTGGTTAGAAAATGCTTAGAAATGCAAAGAAGCGGTTGCGCGGGAAACGAAGCTGATAAAGAATAACTGGTGGTTAAGTGAGCATATAAATTTTACACAGATCTTAAACACTCACTAACATTATAAAAAAATATCAGGGCGGTTCAACAGTGCACTGAAATGATGCGTGTGTATGAGTTTTTCGCTTTTCGGGGCGTGGTTGTGAAGAAGTGCTGTTACAACATTATACAAATGAGTACACCAAACACAGATTTTGGTTAAGGGGACGGTGCGACATCGCTGATATAATTTACATGGTATTGTAAGCGGCTGTATTGAAGCTCTGTTTTGGTAACGTTAGCCGGCTGAGTGGATGCGTGCGGCCATGCTGTTGTAAACGACGCTGATGTTGTTGCTGCTGTAGTTGTGGTTGCTGTTGGGCATTGTCTCCCAAAGGTGGCTGAGAATTGTTGCCATGCGATGATTGAGTGGTCTTAGCTGGTGCAGGAGGCGGCCTGCCATCACTATACTCGTGGTGTGACAAACGACCGCCAATAGCGCCGCCAGTTCTACTACTACCCATCGATATAGATTTGTGCGACGCATGACCACCACTTTCATAATAGGAATGACGGCGGGGTTTCGAATGACTGGTGGAACTAGCAATCGACGCTAGTGTTGTTGGTACTGAACATGAGGAGGAGGATGAAGGAGATGAGAAGGACATATTTGAAGATATTGGGTTAGAGCCCACAACGCAATCTTGTTTGCTTGTGGGCATGATCGGAGTTGGCGTTTGGTATTTATGCACCAGCACCTTAACGTTGCGGTCAACATATGGATCAGACATGCTCGATGATGTCGACGATGTAGACGAAGACGACGATGCTACTGACATTGTCGTGGATGCAGTAGAGACGGGCGTAAATATAGACTGCGTTATTGCGTTTATAGTGCTTGATGTCGTATCAACCATTTCAGGAGCTGTTTCAGTCTCACAGAGTGGTGCTGCGGTGAGACTGTGCGTTGTAGAAGCTGTTGTTGTAACGTCTGCAGTCAATGCAATTTGCGGATTGTGTTGGCGGGAATGATGTGGATCCGCATGCTGCGCCACTGGTGAAGAAGGCAATGAGTGATGACCTTTCTTCGCAGGCAAGACTGCTGTTTGTATTTGTAATACATTTCCACTAGTGGCACCGCTGCCACTATTACCACTGCCCGCTTTGGCCTCAAAACTTTTTTTGAGTATTTGCACAGTACCGGAGATACGTTGATCAGTGATGTTAGCACCACTGCCAACATTTCCTCGCATTAATACGATCTCCTCATCTTCGTCTACGCCGGATATTAGAGTTGTGACTGTGTCAGATTCAGGTGGTAACATATTTTTATTCTCTATATCGGATATTGTGTACGATTCGGGAGCAGAGGAAGCTGAAAATAAGTCATTGTGGAGCGGCCGGCTGCCGTCACTTCGACGCATAACCATCTGGCATGCTAATACGTCCGCACCGGCATTGCTACCGCCAGTTGAAGTACTTGTAACCCCGGGTACAATTTCGACGCTGTTGCAGCGATATGGAGGACAACGGGTGCGTGTCGAACCGGCAGCTGAAGCACTTCGAAACAAATTAATTGCACCTTTGGCGATGCGCTTTGCACTGTTGGCTACTGTGGTTTCATCAGACGAACGCTCACCATTTTCTGAACACAATTTCTTTAGCGTATGATTGTTGCCAGTGCTACCGCATTGTTCCAATTTCTGTTTAGTGCGCTTCACCGTTCCCACATGGTGTTGATGCTGATATTGCATCGATCCACTCTGGTAAATTTGTGTGGCAGTCTTATTGCTCTTATTGATGTTAAGTTCATGTATTTGCCCTTCGAGTATTGCCCCGCCGCCATATTGGCAGGAGTTGCGATTGCTGTCATATGCTGACCAGGAACTATTTCGTACTGGTACAGCGCTTCTCGTATCTCCTGAACCCCAAGAGGCATGTCGTGAGGGCAAATCCCGATGCCTATGGGTTCGAGTTATCACTCGCTCCTCTAATGTGGTAGTCGTCGAAGATGCGACGCTCGATGAGATCGAATCAATACTGCTATTAGAGCCCAATTTGCTGTTAGCACAACTGCTGGCACTCGTACCTGCACCCAGAACGTTGAGACGATCTAAAACAATACCACCGGTTCTGCTGCCACCACTCAAGTCACTTGTACCACTGATTGCAGTCCAGGACTGAGTTTTGCGGCTATGACGTCTGCCGTCCAATTTGAATTGCTCCTCTTTTGTAGGCTCAGTGGGAGATGCATCCATTACATTATTTGCAATATCATCACTTACATTTGTGGTGTCGGAACACATACTTGATCTATTCTGAACAAGTGCCTCGTCGCCACCTCCAATTTCGGCAGCAGATTTCAGGTTGGATGTCTGTGTTATGAGTTTTGCAGACGATGTCCAAACGGGGCTGTGCTCAGTTTGCACTGTGGCGTCGCCGCCATAACAAGGTAACATTTCCATACGTGTTACTGTTGTGCCAGTATCGTGCGAAACCGAGCGACCGAATTGCAAGTTAAGAGATCTACGATCGTCGGCCGTCTTACGTGTATTTGTATGTGTTTCGAGATCCTGTACACGAGTACGTACAGATGCTATTTGTTGTTTCTGTTTCTTTTGTTGTAACTGATGTTGGGAAATGGTTGAAGGAGGCGGCGGCGGTGGAGGTGGCGGCGGTTGTACATTCTTTTGTATGTGGCGTACTTGATTTTGCGTAACACTATAATTTTCGCCATTACTTCCGGGAAAACGCATATTCTTCGGCTCCTCTGCTACACTTCGTTCCGGCGTTAGATTTTCCAACGATTGACTCTGCTGTTTAATTACTACTGTCATATGTGGCACGTGTGGCACCGCCTGCGGTGATGTGCTACTGGACCGACGCACCAGGCGACGTTGCTTGGCTTCATTTGTGCCGCCACTATTAATGGCGGCTGAAACTTTTGATCGTCCAACACTTTTGCCACTCAAAATGTTCCCATCGGTACAAGCCACAACGTTATCACCACAGCTTACATCATCATGACCGCCGGTTGACTTCGATTTGGATTGATTTAGGGCCTGTATGAGTGGTGTGGGCTCACTGCCAGGCAGAAGACGCGCGTCTTTTGTGCTTTTCAAATTCGTCTCACTTTTACTGCGCTGCAGTTTTTCTTTATTCTTCATTGCATCCAACATGCCGCGGTAAGTTTCCAATTGATTGAGGAAATTCTTATTCGGCTTTATGCAGCTACGGCGTTCTTTAACGTGTTGCAGTGCATGTTTAAATTCCCAGTTGTATGCCTTCATGGCGTAAGCGATTACCACTGATGCCGATCGGCTGACACCCATTTTACAGTGTACCAGTACTTTGGAGCCTTCCGACTTGGCACGAGTTATGTAACGAAATGTGTTGTCCCAGTGTTTCAACAAATTCGTTTTTTCATCATCATATACTCTTACATTAAAGTAATCAAATACACCCGGGAAGAAATTGTCGATCTCGCGAGTTACATTAAGTATATGGCGTATACTGCAATAAATACATATTAATAAGGGGTACTTTTGTAAACAATAGATATGGAATATTAATATAAAAATAATAAAATACCCATTTTTTTGCAACTCCTCCAAGTTGCTGGCATTCCATTCCGAACCAAGATAGACATGATCGAAAATTTCTGTTGGCGCATCCATTTGACCTAAGATGGTTAACATTTCCGCATCAATGAATGACTTGAATTCGCCTAAGTCCATATCAAGTAGTTCTTCAAGTCGACCACGTATATATTTTGAGGTAACCTCATCTAAATCCACTGACATCATTATTTCCTTCAACTTCATTTTTATAACACTTTCCGTTTCCTCCTTTGCTGTTGGTCTATAATAAATACATAAGAATAGAATTAATAATGTATGCTATATAACTGTAAATTTTTTCTTGATATACTTGTTTCTTATGGCATCTGGCGAAGGGGGACGTCGGCTTTCGATTGAGTCCATAGCATTCCACTCATTCAGGCAAGACTGTTCAGATTCGATATGGCTATCATAAAATGATGTCCAATCGTGCGATGGTCCACGCGGATAGAAATTATTCTCACGAGCCTTTTGCGATACTTTATGTAATGTTTGTAATGCAGACCTTACAAAAAATAATTAAAGATTAGTTGATTTTTACATTAGTATATTATTATGTATAAGCATAAACTTACCACATGGCTTGCACAGAAACAGGCTTAAAAATATGGGTTTTACCATAAACTGAAACGCTAAAACCACTAAGCAAATAAAATTTATTTAATTAATATAAAATAATATGTAGGCATACATTTTGTAGACTTACCCATCACCATCAAGATGTATTGTCGTATCGGCAAGTATAGGCAATACAAGTCCAATTGTGGTACGTTCGTTACAGTCAATGCCCAGTAGACAGGATTCTTCGACACCATCCTCGCAAATTTTACTATCGCCTGAGGCACTGATTTTCTCTGTATCACTTTTTATGGTCTGCCGTTGAGTTGCTTTCGCAGATTGAGATCCGCTGGTGTAATTTTTGTCTTGAGCATCCGTTGACTCCTCACCGCCACTACTTGACTCCGTTTGTGACTGCTGCTGTTGTGGCGTTCGTTTAATACTATCCGCTGACGATTGACGCATAGTAACGATATTTGCCGATGCTATGGCATTGTTCGCTTTTGTCGAATTATGTCGCATAATTTTATTTTTTCGATCGGTGGTTGTGGGGCGGTAGCAACAACGTGATACAATCACTAAATACCTTGTGCGATTCGGTCGTTGGGACTCTAATTTAACAGCCTATATGAAAAATAAAATATTTTAGTTATTTATAATACTACAATATGTACCAGTTGAATATTTTACCATCTTCAAGGTTTCCTCTGGGTAAAGTAGATCAATCATTGATTGTAAGTGTTGTTGAATATCAGAATTATTACTTTGTGTGCTATTAGTAGATTTCGCCGAATCTGTACTTGCGCGACGTTCATTAGTTTTTGCTGGAACATCTTTAAGAGCAAGTCCCAAAACAGTGTCCTTAACGGCAAAGAAGCATTCGCTATAAGAAGTGTGAAAAAATATATAATTTAAGAATACACCAGGGCAATGTTTGTATTTATATTACCTCTTTTCAGATCTATTGCCTTCATCATCCTCAGTTTCTCCTTCCTGTAAATAAAACAGCAATTTATAAATAATTGTTGCGAACAATTTTTGATAGGAGTGAAAAATAGGATGAATCAAAGACCCATCTATATTAATAAATTCTTATTCAGAGTTCGATTGTATTATTGCCGGAACAAAATTTGCAAAACATTGTTGAAGTGCACCGGGCTTTCCTGAGAACACCGGGCGGAATTGTTCCAGATATACCCCCTCTATTCTACACTGTATTCACTACATACTAACTACACATGTTAACTAGCTATAAATATCAAATTATTAGTTAATGACTCTGAAAAGAGGATAGGACCTTCATATCAATAATGGATAAAGTGAAATGAAATAATTTACAAATATTTTATTATTACTTATTATATACAAATAAGAGTTGAAAAACATATAAAAAGTAGTTTTTTTCGTTTAAACACTTTAATACTCTAACTTTTTGTATAATTAAAAACACTATCAATAGATAACCCTCTTATAATTGTTGGGCAGTAAAATGTGTGAGTCATAATAAACCCCTATGATAAGCAAGACTTAAAACCTCCATCATTGATAACAATCAGTGATGCCATAACAACCAAATAATTGCAACCAAACAAGGAAACTTATTTAGCAATGTAAAATAACAACGCGTAAACATTCACACAAGTATATATACATACATACAAACAAAATATTTGATATGAGGCAAAACAAAGAGACCATTCATGGAATATGCGAATATACCAAAATATTCACGGTAATGCTAATAATTATAATTGTTGTCGATCTAAAATGTGCTTATATGTATGTATGTATGTATATAAAGATATAGTATGTATGTACATACGTTCATATTTTACATATAAACTTCATATCATACATACATATGTATATATATTCGTAATAGCATTGATGTTCGCGTCTGCGTCTGTTCAGAACAAGGTCAAGAAAATTGTGGGCTGAAAATATATTTTCTTCAAATATATTAAATATACAAATGTATATACATACTATATATACAAATAATATATGTATGTGCACTATTGAGATTACGACATATTTATATTTAACACTGTTATTGTAAATGCATGTTTTCAAAGGTGGTCTTTTAGTTAGCGCCTTAATTGACATTCAATTAAACACCGGAAGTGCTAGCATCATCTAAATTACTCATTTTTATTTTCGCTTCATAATCAAGTTTTAGAAAAAAGAACAAGAAATAACAATTATTACAACGGACTGCATGCATTATCAAACTTAGATCAGCCTTTCGAACATACTAAATACAAAACAAATGTAAAGAAATAAAAGCAAAACAAAAGCCGATATAAACATATACTAAAGAAAGAACATAAATGCTTGCACGGATGATCGCGACGTCGAAGTCAACGCCAACTACAGCACCATTGGCCACATATGAAAAAAGTGAATAATTTGGCATTTGCGCAACGCACTTTTCCTTTTTTGCACATTTCGGTATGATTGTAGCGACAATAAAATGGCAACGAGGAAATATGTATGTAAGAAAAGAAACATCAGCAAACTACTAACATAGGCACTATGCAAAAAAAACGGCCAACCTACGATCGAGTAAGATATAAAGTCACTAGGGTATTTAAGTTTTCTGCTTCAATACACATATTTGCCTCTTACTATAATTATTTTGACGAATTTCATTTCTGCTGGATTTAGGGAGGTGGAATTGTCACAATTTCATTTTCCTGCATAGGGAGTAGATGTGAAATTACGTCTCCTCCCCTTCAATATATACAGAAGAAAATTATTTTAGTCACTGCACATCACTTATGTATTGTACATATTTGTGGAAAACATTTAAGAAAAATTGAATAAGGTACATATTATATCACTAAACAATAACTCTTTACGGAATTCACTGAATTTTAACAAATAAAAGGGAGTGAAAAAATGTTTTCCATCTTTTTAGAGTCGCTCCCTTTGTGGGACAAACAAACTCACCGAGCCACATTGTGGCGGCGAACCAGTAACACTCGGCGAACGCTGCACGGTCACCAATGCCATGCTCATTTGGCGGAGTTTCCTACGTTTTTCGCCAGTAGAACTTTTCATAAATTCATTTTTAAATACTTATGATCACTATAACTATTTGCACAACGCACGACAATTGCAATAATTACGGCTGACTACAAATATACAAAAAAATTTACTTGTCAGTTTGCTGTCAGTTTGAGTGAACATTGTCAGGTTGGTAGTACTTGTTAAAGTTATCGATTCACAAGAAACCAAAAAGTAACATAACTTTATTACATGTGTATAACAGTTATAAATTACGGCTACATAAATAATAAAAAAATTTGGTTATAATATTTCACACACGAAATTATGAATAAATAATTATGAACAGTTGATTTAAATTTTATAATTAGTTTAACAATAATATACCATTATGATCTATTCGTAACACGAAATAAGCACATATAAGGGGTGGCAAATTGAACATATATTACGTTCTCTTTTTCTTATACAATTAGGCCAGCAGATGGCGCTCACTTTATTTTATTTTGCCCTTTGCACAAGTTTCGTAAATATTGAATAATATAAACGCACAAACATATGATTTAAAGTTTTCTGTAGAAATTGTAAAATATTGCACAAGTTCATAGATTTTTATATTAACTGTATTTATAAAATACTTCTGAGATTAATTAAACGTAAGTATTATTTAGAATAAGATAATAAAGTGTTTTTATCAATGCACAACTTCATTCTACGACTTATCTTCGTTTCTACGGTTTCATTAGTTCATTGTTTCGAAGGTCAACTTGCCGTGATTGCAAAATACACTTTCGTAGTTTTCTCTTTATTGTTCAAGACAAGAATTATATAAACAACCATAATGTCGACAATAATTGAAGATGAACAAATGAATAATCAGCGAGTGTTGCCTCGGATAGTTCTGATAGCCTGTGGTTCCTTCAGCCCACCGACACCAATGCACTTTCGCATGTTCGGTAAGATTGTGAAATACTATTAAACGCATTCACATTAAATATGCGAATATATGAAATATATTTTTTATTTTATTTTTCCTTTATGATATAGAAATTGCCCGTGATTATTACAAAACACAAGGAACACATCACGTCATTGGTGGCATCGTTTCACCCACACACGATTCATACCAGAAAAAAGGACTCGTTGCTGGTACACATCGATTTGCTATGTTAAAATTAGCATTGCAATCCTCAACATGGATTAAAGTAAGTTGGTTATACCATCTATTCAGACTTTTATTTATTAATTAACTCTTTAAATTTTTAATTTTAAGCCCTCAGACTGGGAAATACAGCAAACGGAATGGTCACGCACAATCTCCGTTCTGCAGTACCATCAAAACTATATAAATAACTATATCAATTCACCACTAGAAAGTGACATGAACGGTACTCTACCTAGTTGGATGCCTCCCGGTTTGCGTGAGCGGCAGGATGGTGTACAATTGAAATTGCTGTGTGGAGCTGATTTACTAGAATCATTTGCAGTGCCGGGGTTATGGGCAGATAAGGATGTATGCATTAGCGCAAATATATTACAGACACTTGATATACAATTTCATTCATTTGTTAATTTTTTTAAGATTGAAGATATTGTTGGCAATCATGGTTTAGTGGTTATCTCACGTAATGGCTCTAATCCTGAAAAATTCATTTTCGAGTCAGATATGTTGACAAAATATCAGGTATGGTTTATCAACAGTTTTGTTTTGATTAGTAGTGGTCACAAAATTATTTTGATTTTTTTTCTTATCAAAGAAACATATTACGTTAATAACTAATTGGGTACTAAACGAGATGAGTTCAACATTAATACGACGTCTTATTTCGCGCGATCAGTCTGTGAAATACTTGCTTGATGACAGGGTCATTGACTATATTCAAATGCAAGGATTATTTAATTGTAAAACGTAAGTTACACTCATTTATAAAATATTTTTTGCGTGTATATTTACTTGGGTACTCAAGTAGGTCATGATATTTATTATTATATACACAAAAGCACTAGGATATAGTTCAGTATAGTTTTAATTTTGACGAAAGTCAGATTACAAAAGTTTGAAACTTTCGCAGTTTCGGCGATTTTATTATCAGATTCCTTTTGCCCTTGAGAATTTCATCATAATATAGTAAAAGTTCAACATCATTACATCAACAAAATAAAAAAAATATTAATAAGTCAGTACTTGAAAGAGCTTTGATTTGTGAACAGCTACTCAATACATAACCTTGCGTTTTGTCTATTTTAACTTTTCCTGGGTCAACTGAGCTTTAGGTGACATAATACTACCGTAAATAAAGCTCTTTCCGACAACATCACTCCGCCTTATAAAATTACAAGTTTAAAAAGCAGTTTCATGCGATTAAAAATTGCAGAAACAAACCGACAACCTGTCACATTTAAGTGGAAACTATTAATGGAGAGTGAGTTGCCTTTAATCTGATTGACAATTTGTTTGTATTTGAATTTGTAATAATTCAGTTTACTAACCAACTGCATGCTAATGAAATGTTCAGTGTTTCCATATCATTTGATACATATATATGTACATATATGTATGTGCATTTCTATGTGCAGACGAGGCATAGAAGTCGATTTCGGATTATTCTATGACAGATTTATATTCTTAAAAATATAAAATTAATGTATGACTACTTTCCGTGTGTCTTAATAGCACATAGAAATGTATGTATGTATATATATACATATGTATGTTTATCTGCGTTAGCATTTGTAAAATCATTGTGCGCATCCAAATGTAAACAAACATGCATCATTTAATATATATGTATGTGTGTACATACATACATATGTGCATATGTATGTATGTTTAGGAGAAATATATAAAAATAGGTATATATACTCATATAGCAGTATAGGCAGAGTTGCGAATATTTTACTGGAAGTTTTTTGGATAAAAAATTATAATTTCAATATTAAACTCCCTTTTAAATTTTTATCGTAATGTTGATTGGAATTAAAAAATTAAAATATAATTTTAATTAATTAAAATTCTTAAATATAATTTTTAAGCAAAAAATCAGTATCAGAACTTGAAAATTTAATTTTTTTATTTTTAATTTATTTTAAAAGTAGTATTTAAATGTTTTATTACCACTTTAGAAATTTCCATGTAACTTTTAATACCTAACATTTTGGAATTTTCAAAAATTGGAATTAAAAGTTGAATTTTTCGAAAATTTGGAATTAAAAATTAAAATTTTTGAAAATTGTAATTGAAAATTGGAAACTTATTTTTGAATCCCATAATCGAAATAAAATTAAAAAAATGTTAAAATATTTTTTTATTTTAAAAACCGCTGTAACAATTACTTAAATGAAAAGAGATGAAAAAGAATATTTAAAAATTTTCTTACTGAAGCACTATAATTAAAATTAATTAATTTTCAACAAAAATTTTGAACTAGTTAAAATTTTATTAAATATATGCCTTCCTTTTCAAAAGATGACAAAAATGGTGGAATACGAAGTACGCAAACGCGAAAAATGTGAATTCGAAAATAACATATTTTTTATTTTTTAATTATAAAGTTGGGTTTAAAATTATATTGTTTTTTTTTCAAACCGGTATTTGGTATCAAAAAAATATTTATTTTTAATTCGGTATTTGAAATAAAAAAAACATTTTTCATGGTTCAATCCGGTATTTGGAATTAAAAAAAATATTTTTCATGGTTCAATCCGGCATTTGGATTTAAAAAAATATTTTTCAGCGTTCAATCCGGCGTTTGAAATAAAAAAATATATTTTTGATCCTTCAAACCTGTATTCGGAACCCTGTATAGGTAGTTCTCATATAGTTCCTTCCTACTTCTATATAGTCTAAAAAATATTTAATTACATTTTTCATTAAAATTTCTTGTGAATAACAGTTTTTAAATGCTCACAAGCTTTTTAAAATAAACTAAAAAATGTTTATTATTGTTTTTACTTATGCTACTTTAAACTTTGTGCGGTTAGTAAGTATATGATTGGACTAAACCGTTTAACAACATACCCACAAAAATATAACAACTTTTATTTAAATCGTGTTAATACTAATCCCAGCTCATCCGTCAATAATTCGCCATCTGATGACGAAGATGATGCAGATGAGCCGGTGAAGGCTGTGCATATGGATCAGAGCGACTATTCTATTAAAAATTTTCTAAATAGTTTTAATTTAGATAACCGTAAGCCGTCAAGTATGAACGTGTTTTGTTGTGGTGACAATGAGAATATCGCCGCAGCCAAGAAGTTGCTACCAAGTCGTAATGGGCCAGGACAAGTTGTGCAGGTGGTGACGTCCGAGAAGGGTACGAAAGTTGCAACGGAGGTCCAGCGCGCTGGCAGTAGTTGGGATGAGGTGAATATACAAATTTAAATTAAAAAACAATATTTTTTTATTAATTGTGTTATTCGCTTTATTCTCCTTGCAGTCTGAGGCCAAAAAGAAAAAGACAGATGCTGTGAATGTCTAAAATTATTGGTGTAATGTTCCTGATAGCGCTTAGAAAACATGTGAATGATGATGCAACCAGACAATGGCTGTAAAAAGGATGTTGAAAATTGAGAGTGCTTGCGAAAAGTGAAAAAATATTCAAATAATTTATACTTGCTTACGCTTAACTGAAATGAAACTTCTAATATGTGTATGTGTGATGTTTGTCGATAATTTGCAGTTACATGCAGTTTGATGTGGTGAAACTTATAGACTATAATATTAGATTAAAGCAGAAAGCTATTTTAGCACTTCATGAATTTCAAAACGCTTATTTTCCTAGATATAAAATATTCTATCTTTAAATGCACAGCATATCACAATTCCGAATTTTTCTCGCTAAATTCACCAAAGTAAGGTATGTATAGACGAGCAGGGTTGCGTAATTTTTTATAAAATAATTTTGGGTATAATTAGATTTTCAAAGCTTAGTTTTTTAAATTAATTTTTCAGTTGCAAAATCGGGAATTAAAAATTTTTGAAATAAAATTCGTTTAATTGTATAAAGTGAGCAAGCGCTACAAAATTATAATAATTTAATTTTTTTTAATTTTTAATTTAATCATCAACTTACGATTAGCATATTTTTAATTAAAAAAATATTTTTCATCGTTCAATTCGGTATTTGGAATTAAAAAATATTTTTAATCTTTCAATCCGGTATTTGGAATGAAAAAAAATATATTTTAATCTTTCAATCCACATATTTTGTTATTAAATTATTTTTTTTTATTTTTCATTACGTTTTTTGGCATTCATTTTTTTTTTACTTTTTCGATCCGATATTTGGTATTTGAAATTCGAAAACTATTATCTATCTAAATTATACATTTTCAGGATTCCAAAATAAAAAAAAATATTTAAATGTTAATAAAATAATTTTTTAATGCATTATTTGCAACCCTGTATAGGAATATAAAAAATATTAAATCACAAAATACACACATAAAAGATGTAAAATAAAATAATTTGCTAAGCTAAAACAAAGAATAAATAAAACATACGAAACCCAAAACCCCAAAAAATTGTGTTACGCTCCGGTATTTAGCGCAAAGCTTATTGTCGGTGGCTGCTTCGATACGCCGCTCTAAGAACAGTGAAAAGTGCCAGCACAAATCATTAGACAATTGCTGTTTAATTGCTTTTTAGCAATGATAGCTCAGCGCTCGGCGCTTTCGTGCGATTCTCAAGCGCTATTGTGGCTGCGGAGCGTTTGCACCGCCGCCACTTTGGTGACAAATTGATTTTCTGCTCCTCTTCATGTTGGACGACTTTGCATTCGGCTATTTGTTCCACTTGGTATCAATAGATGAATGCTGCTGAGTACTTTTCGCATTCGCCGATAAGAGATTTGCAAAATACAAACATATATCTACTAAATATTTACACACATACATATACTCGTACCGCAAATAATCAAAACTGAAAAGGTAACCCAGTTTCTTAAGCGATTTAAGAAAAATGTAAACTTCTGCGAAGTGTACCTTTGTTGAGCCCCCGCTTTGGTAGCAGAGAAGTTGGCGAAAGTTTCTGAAGGTCGTCAACAAAGTAGAACATTTCAATGTTTTATTCGCCATGAATTGTCACCAAAAGTAAAATGCCACAATAGAAAATAATCTGTAATGTGATTATGAGTGTTTCTCGTCTGTCATCGGGTGAGAGTGCAATGACATTGCAAACTTTATGCGAAAAGAAAGGTAAATGACGGAGAGTTGAATAGAATTGGTTTAAAAGGGCTTCCCGTTATTGATGTGAATATTTAGCTCAATATACAGTCGTCTATAGATGTGCATCGAATAGTAAAAGTTATACAAATTGGAATAGTAATAGTAATTATTTTTGTAATGGTGTACTTATGGAACAAATGGATATAAAGGAGGGAAGAACAATTTCAGTAAAATTACAATTTTCCTCTTGAAGTAAATGGTAATCCTTGGTCCAGCAAAGCTCCTACTTCTTACGGTGGATGGGTAGCAGTTGGTACGAATTATACCATGTCGATGGCGGAGCACCGGTACCGGTTGAATTCTACCGAGTTGACAGTCCTTGGCCGGATAAAAATTCGGGTCCGTTCCGCTTACATAGAGCCGACTGTCGTGGGAACAGAGGACTGTGCCGGCGTATTGCCATGGCGGAAGAGCCATTGCGATTCGGCTTTGAATTAGCCCCAGATTTCGACATTGTGAAGCCCTCTGTCCTTGTGAGTCCTAGAAAACGGTGTTCATAACTTTAACGGACGATAGGATAGCCTTGTAAAAGCTAACTCACCTTTGGTCTCTCTTGTATACGAGTGGATCTATGTTTTGTCGATGGGCATGGTCAGCAACAGGTTTCCCTTACCCAATATTTTCTCCAGAATAAATAAGTCCATTTTCTTGTTGGAGAGTGTGTTCTTATATACATAGCAACCAATCGACCGGGGAAATTTCTCTCTGATATTGATATTTTTTAACCGGTTCTACGCGTGGTCAAAGTAAAGCTCTAAGTCCGATTCGTCAGAGATTTTGACAGAGCCGTCTACAAGAATATTCTATATGATAGTAAATTTCCCTGAGATAGTGAACGAGGACAAGCAAACAGTCGTCGCACTCCCGACTTGGCTCCCACGTCATTGATGACATTCATAACTTCGAAGTCGTCTATCTTGGAACTAGTAATAACATCAACAGCAATGTCAACGAAATCAAACGCAGAATAACTCTTGCTAACAGGTGCTACTTCGGACTGAGTAAGCAATTGGGAAATAAAGTCCTTTCTCGAAGAACAAAAACTTACCTCTATAAATTACTCTATTTATGACAATAACATCCTCAAAGTCAGAGAAGGCCCCTCATGGATCGACTCAACACATTTATTTCGCTTAATATTTTGGGTATGAGGCCTTTAACTGCTAGACTCGCACCAAATTACTGGAATATTTTGCAAAAAATGTCAAGTAGAGGTTGCGAAGAGATGCTTAAGAACCCAATAACGCATCACTAACGGAGACAACACGTGTGTTTATCATTATGACGATAAAAAATTAGCTGAAACCGAAAAGATCAAGATTGGCTGAAAACACCGAAAGCCATGTCAGCCGAAGCTTATAACAGGTTTATAGAAAATTGGATTAATTGGCCAGCTTTTACTGGTTCAAGAGCCTATTTTAAAGGCGGTAATAAAGATTTGTTGTAAGTAAAATATATATGTATATAGTTCTTTTGTCAGTACGGTTCATACATATGTATGTATACACAGTGTAACAATTCCATGAATGTTATTGACCTTTGCATTGGTTCTGTTCCATGTAAACTATTATTTTTGCAATCTTGTGGTGGTACAAATAAATACATACATTCTGTACATATGTATACATATGTATGTATATAAAAACATGGTTTAAAGCCGACAGGCTAGTAAGAACCGCTCACCACTGCTGGAGGATCAAATTACTTGCAACAGTTTTAAGCACACCCCACTAAGCAACGACTCGCCGCTGAGTTGAGCGAATTCACCACAAATGAACAAATTGTTTGTAGGCATACCTGCACATAGATATGTATTTATGTTTAACGGTAATGCGCTGCATATAGTCTGTAGACAGAGCGAAATTTTCTAATACAAACTATGCATCAGTTGCTCGCCTTAACTTAAACCGTGCAGTTGCATCGCTCCGTATCGCCACATAGCGGCTGTTCGCGATGACAAATTTTATTGGCCGAAATGTAAATTCCCAAAACGGTATTTTCTTTTAAAGTACACACACACACATACCATCCGCCGTGCACCATGTTTTTCAAGCGTCGTCAGAAGCCTGCATTGCGTCCATCGCGCGCATATTACCACTCCAATGAGCCGCCTTCCATTCAGTCCCACAATGATCAGCGGCCATTTTTGTCGCGTGCGCGCTTCAGTGCGCTGCCACATTTGCACAAAATCGAGGAAAAGGAGAATTTGACACTCTTCATTGCAGTCCTTTACGTCGTCGATTTATTTGGTGTGCTGCCATTAATAACGCTCCCGGCTCTGCTGGTGCAATTAGGTGTGCTGGGCATACCTTTGGTCTTGTCCGTTATAGCGCTACAAATCTATACTTCCTTTTTACTCAGTCAGTGCTGGATTATGGCTGAGTCCTTCGATCCGTCGATTTCACAAAAGAGCAGGTGAGTTCAAAAATACGAGTAATAATAATAATAAAGATTTAGAATGAGGTGTAATAGAAAGATAACATAATTGTGAAAACGCGGAAACAGCACCAATTTTTTATATTGACGGAAGCCGTCGCGGTCAACAGGGTCGTATGAGGATGCTCGAGATAATTTCATACACTCACGAGTATTGCACAAGATTAGAATAGTAGTTTTGTGCTCACAACGATTGCTGTAATGCCTAGGAATAAATGAGAGAATTAGATGTATATATATATACATATTCTATATTTTATATATTATTTTATATTGATATTGGTGATTGATATTTGTATATATACTATATATATAAATATATATTTAATGTTGTATATCAAAGTGATCAGAACGATGAATTGATCTCTCTGTCCAAGTGATAACAAGGCGGTGAATGAGCGGTTTATAGTCATAGAGCAGTGGAATGGGTTCATAAAAGCGACCGTGACTGATTGATGTTATTCATTCACTACAGATTCGACCTTCATTACAAATAATGAATCTTACAAGAAACTTCTTTAACATGATCTGATGTGTGAACCGCCATTTGAAAATCTTTTTATATATTGATCGTAATATAAATCTCAGCCTAAAGGCTAACTACTTAACCTTAAGCCGAAAAGAAAAGAAAAAATTGAAATATCTAGAAAATAATATTTTCAAACGTTGAAAAAAAGGAAACTGTGAATAAAGTCTAGAAAGATTACTGGAACTTAAGTTCAATTATAACATTAGACCTGATTAGAATGGTCCGGACGGTTAAGCCTGAATAATCGTTCAACTTTATTACGAAATTCAAGCCAAATTTTGTTCTGCGATGAAGCCCATTTCTGGGTCAATAGGTATGTAAACAAGCAAAATTGCCGCATTTAGGACGAGGAGCAAGCTGAAGAGATTCAAGAGCCGCCATTTTATAAAAAACAACGGTTTGGTGTAGAATCATCGATCCATATTCTTTCAAAAATGCCGATGAGAACGTAACCTTCATTGGCGACCGTTATCGCGCCATGATAACCGAGTATTTGATGCCTGAAATTGAAGCACGTGATGCCGGCGACATTTACCTTCAAAAAGATGGCGATACTTCCCAAACATCGCAATCAATGGACTTATTGAGAAAACATATTAGTGAGCAGATACTTTTACGTTTTAGACTGGTCGATTGGCTACCAAGATCGTGCGATATCACACCGTTAGACTTTTCCGCCAGCTACCAGTCGAAATGCTCGAACGAGTCATCGAAAATTGGGCTCAACGGATGGACTATCTGAGACATAGCCGCGATCAGAGATAATTATCAAAAAATAAATGCCAAAGAATGTTCTTTCGAATGATAATAAACATTCTCCATTAGAAGATGGGAACCCCGAAATGGATCTAAAGGGTGATAGTAACTTCGTTTATGTTCTAATATATTTTACAATTTTGAATGTTGCAGGAAATCGTTGAAAATTTTAAAAATTCATAGTCATACCTTTATTTAATGGAAATGATTTTTTACAGATATCCCTATGCAGCAATAGCCCATTTGGCATATGGCCCCTGCCTGAGCTTGTTTGTGCGTATCTTGCTCGACATAAGTATTTTTGCCACCGCCATACCAAGTCTACTGATAGCAGCACAAAATCTCGAGCTTGTCGGCGAGCGCATAACGGATAATCAATTTTCTTTCTCCTTTTGTTACTGGGTTATTATAATAGGAATATTTTGCTGTCCGCTGATGTGGCTACGCAGTCCCAAACATATGCGGTAAGAAGCAATAATGCATAAACAAATAACAATATTCGATGGCATAACATTGGGCGCACATACTCGATTCTGATAAATAACTTCGTATTATTTGCTTTACATTTATATAAATGTATGAACTGTGTTTGTCATTTCTTTTGTTTGTAGGGGACTGACAATTTTCTCGCTCGTTGTACTCGTTGTTATTGTGATTCTTTTGTGGTTTTGCCTTTTCACATCCGCACCGTTGGGCAAACCCTTCGAAGGTGTCAGCTTAGGTATGCTAACATCTATACACCTATGTTTGACTCCATATACATATAACTTTTTATGTTTGTTTGCATATTTTTCTTCGTAGAATTGCCATCTTTATTGGCCCTGCTTAATGGTTACAGCATTTTGGCTTTCCAGTTTGACATTCATCCGATGTTACTCACCTTGCAAATCGATATGCAGCAGAGATCTCAAGTATACTGGGCCGCATTCAGTGGCATCACAAGTGAGTTTGATATACATTCATTTACATTTAATATACATATGTATGTATGTACATAATCATATATATGAGGGCAGTTCGTTAAGTATTAAGCTTTGTCACCCAGGCACTATTATAGTAGGAGAGATTTAGTATCGTGTAGTACACTTTTTAGACGGACTCTGCCTAAATCGAACTCGTAGTTCTACTTTCATCGCGGGTGTCTACGTATTTTAGAAAAAAGGTCAAAATCGTTAAGTTTTTAAATTTTTGGTTTTGAAAGGAAAATTGCGCAGACAAATTAAAGTGGGCTTGGATTCTTTATAGGTTGACTCAAAGTGCGTTTGAATATTATATATTCCTCTGCTTTGTCAAAACAATTGCTTCAATGACTTTCAACGTTTTTGAGTGGGTTTTAATGATGTTACGAGGTGTCTCGAAAACTGAGGATAAGTGGACACAAGCCTACGAACTTGTATTTGGCAGATTGCCGATTGAAGAAGTGTGAGGTAGCTGAAACAGCAGGCATCTAAAAAGTTCGGAAAGCATGACATGTGCTGAGTCATAGGGCTGTACAGTACCGAATTATTTAGCCGCTTTGATGTCGAATTGTAGAAAAAAATGGCTCTATACGGTGAAGAAAAACGTAGGTACTCTTCCACCTATTAATAACCTAACGGCACACATCTTTGTCGTCAACAGATAATTTGGTCGAATTAAGCTACGAACTACTGCCCCATCCTCGCTAATCTTCAGATTTGGTCACACGCATTTGTATTTCCAAATTTTTTAAGAGTCACTTACTATGTAGAGATTTCGATGGGTTGAGTTGGAACATCGTTGGACCAAATGTTTCGAGCTAAATGGATACTATGTGGAAAATCGACATTTTCCAAAATTTTCGTTTTTCTTTGAACGATTACTTTTCTATCTGCCATCAACTGTAGACGTTTGTGAATTACGGTCGAAATATAACTACCATTAAAATTAAATACTCATTAAATCTTTATTTATTATTATTTCAGTAACATGCACCATAGCTATCTTCGGTTCCATTATTGCGGTATACAAATTCGGTACCATGATCGCGGATAATCTATTGGAGACATTGCCGAAGAGTGTGGCGTTATATATTCTGCTTATACTTATGGCATTGCAGTTGTGTTTCTCAATTATTGTTGGTAGTTCCGCCATGTTTTTACAGATTGAAAATTATCTGCGAATCAATGAAGGTAATACAAACTCATCTTTTGGAAATCTTTAACTAAATAATAACGATATTTATATTTTCAAAGCTTTCTCGTGGAAACGCATTGTGCTACGTTCCACCGTTGTCGCTCTTGAAGTGCTCATAGCCGAATTTGTACCCAGTTTTGATGTACTCATGGATATCGTAGGCGGCACGATTATTGCCCCATTGGTCTTTATACTACCACCGTTACTATATCGACGCATAAGCCAAATGGAAAGAACACACCAGCGCGTTGCAACGGAGTCTTCTTATGGCAGTATACCACTCGATTTGAATTTCGAGCCCGTGCATACGGATATTGAGCAACTATTGATGCTGGAACAGCAACAGCGTCGTGGAGTGGCGCTTTCTTGGCGTTTAAGATTGCATAAATGCTGGTTACACATTTTAAAATACTGGCATCGTCTGAAATGCGATTTGACAATGTCGCTGTCGGTGATGCTTTTCGGTGTGGCGGCCACCATAATTTCCACTTATTTGAATATATTTAGTATTCATGATCTATTTCGATACGAGGCAACATGTTTCTTTAATATGACAAAAGATGTAGCGAAACTTCAGAAACATTAAAGATTTGTATAACTCCACTGTTTGTTTTGATTCTTTATGGAAATGATTTTACTATATTTCTTTATTGCGCCCAAATGTAGGCAAAATTATCATCGTTGGAACAAAATTGTAAAAATTGCTCACCAGACAACACTTTAGGGGGTTTATTTGTCGACAGCATTGTTGTGATAGTTCATAAAAATCATTTAATATTTAATCTTTTCTTATTTAAAATAAATTATATATCAATCTAAAAATATGCGGGGTTAGATAAATGTACTTTTAGGGTGCTGAAGTCAAAAGATGATAAGTTCTGAAAGTGAAATTA
The DNA here is from genome assembly GCF_024586455.1 of Bactrocera neohumeralis. Classification (NCBI taxonomy): domain Eukaryota; kingdom Metazoa; phylum Arthropoda; class Insecta; order Diptera; family Tephritidae; genus Bactrocera; species Bactrocera neohumeralis. The sequence goes on along the minus strand of NC_065919.1, from coordinate 81,262,091 downwards.
CATAATAATTGCTTGCCGGCCAATAATGAATCGACCTAAGTGTTCTGATGTAAATCGTTTTCCAGTGAGGGCGTTGTGCAAAAGGAGCAAGATCTGGCCTGGTTGCGGGCGGGTGAGGAAATACTTTCCAGTCGCTGCTTTCCAAATAATTAGTTTTTAATCGGTCATGCAACGCACGGTGTCATGATTGAAAAACTATTGCCTCGTTTTTCGGCAATCGGCAGTTTCAATTTGATGAGTTGTTTTCGGTAGCGTTCTTTATTAATGCCTTCACTGGATTTTAGAAGCTCGTAATAGAATTGACGATCCTTTGCCCGACCATGAAGATGTTCGATTGGGAATTTTCGGACTGAAGAATAACAAAGCGGTGAAGGCCGATGGATTGCTGGCTGAGCTATTCAAATACGGCGGCGAAGGACTGATAAGGAGCATCCAACAGCTTCTGTGTAGAATATGATCGGTCAAAAGCATGTCCGATGATTGGAATTTAACTGTGTCCAATCCACAAAAAGGGAAACCCCACAATCTGCGCCAACTACCGTGGGTTGGATAAGTCCTCTCACGACGAACAAAGACCAAACTCCATAAGTCACGCATTACTACCGTCCTGCTATGTAGTGCAGAGGCATGGACGATAACAATATTTGGTGAGTCGACGTTACGAGTTTTCGAGAGAAAGGTTCTGCGAAAGATTTATGGTACTTTTCGCATTGGCAATGGTGAATACCGCAGTCGAGGGAATGTTGAGCTGTACGAGACATACGACGGCATTGAGATATGTAGTTCAGGGAATTAAGCGACAGCGGCTACGCTGGATAGCTTCACCCCAGCTCTGAGAGTATTCGACGTAGTACCAGCCGGGGGAAGCAGAGGAAGATTAAGACCTTCACTTCGTTTGAAAGACCAGGTAATGAAGACCTGGTTTCGCTTGGAATCTCCAATTGGCGCCAAACACCGAGAAGGAAGAACGACTAACGCGATGTTGTAAACTCGGCTATAACCGCGCAAGCGGTGCCATAAATAAAGGAAATAATGGAGCATTACCACTAAATTCAAAGCATTGCTCTAGCGTGATGGGTATTTGGCTTTACCGTTGATTTGAGTTGTCCTAAAGAATCCATTTCTCATCACCAACCACAATTCGTTGCAAAACTGAATTCTTTTTGGAGCGCTCAATGCTCGCGAGCTCAGCTATACCATGTTCAGCATAAACTTCCACCAACTTGCGACGACAATCGTCTTCACAACAAGACTTAGAGCCCTACCTTGGATCACCCGCATGTTTTAAAAACCTTTAAATGTTTAAAAATCTAATTATGTTTAAGTGTAAGATTCTAAGATTCAGCAATAAGTTGTTTGTGAAAACATCTTTATAATTAATAAAGAATACTGTAGGCAAAATAATTACCACTTCTTGCACAGTTGATTGGCAAATAATCCGTAGAAAAGAAAAATAGTCTTCCTTTAGAATTAATGACTGAACCACTCGCAGACGCGTACACCGCTCAGCATTTGCGCTTGTGGCTGCCGCTAAGCTGTGGAATCAGCATGAAATCTCCGTTACGCCTCCTTCGAAGTCAGGTGTGAAAAATTAGATGTGTACTTCCGCACAAACCTCCCGACACACACGTACATACATACATGCACATAAGCGCTTGCGCACCGACGAATATGTGGAAATAATGAAAACGAATGTGATTGGCAGCAGAAAAAACAGTTGTTTTTTTATAAAGCGGGAACACAAAAGTTTTACAACAAAAATAATAACACCTAACAAGCGCACAAGCTCATCATCACAACGCCAATAGCTGCGCTGCCGCAATAACAAATGTAAAATGTCGATGAATGGCCTTCAACGTCCTTGACTGTTGATGTGCTGATGACGCGCCGTTGTTATTGTTGTTAAGCATGGCTGGGACCGTTGAGGTCGTGTGTTGCGGATTTGAAGTTGTGGTGTGCTGCAGCTGCTGACGAAAAACATAAGCAATATTATAAGCAAGTATGTATATGTATATGTATATATGTGTACTATATATGTATATACATAGTAAATATAAAAATCTGTCTGTATGTATTTAAAGAAAACATGGAAAAAAATTGAAAAAATTGCGCCAGGTGTGAAATGCCGCCAGTGTTGTTGTGTCTGTAACGTACTGCTGCTGCTATTGTTGTTGTTGATTTTATAAAATTGCCAGCGCTACTTTATTATTGGCTTCAATTTGTTTTATTTATGTACTTATGTACTTGACGAGGGTTGCGTTTATTGTGTTTTATCTTTCACATATGTATGTATATATGTATATAATATTTTTGTTTTTGCATTTGCTCTTTCGCGTCGTCTGTTACAACGCCATCACGTTTTTGCTCAATACAAATTATTTAAATTTATTTTGATTTGCCGTTTCTGCAGTTTTGTAATTTTATTTTGTCTTTTCATATTCATGTACAATTTATTATTATTTCTTTTCTATTATTTATATTTATTTTTATTTTTATATTCTATTCAAATTTAATAAATAACGTCATCGCTGTAATTCATAAGGAACTAAAGGTCGCAGCGTTGCGATTATGTTCCCAGACATATGGATATATTCAGACATAAATAAAGACATTGAATGAAATGATGACTAATTCTCCACAAACGCGTCTGCCGCGCCTGCCTGTGATATGCGTTAGTGATTGAGGAGATATTAAGTCCGTTGATCATCAGCTGATATGTTGTGCAATTATTGTGCGAACGATGAATATTTCAAGGGTTTGCTCAAATGGTTTTATAGTTTTACAATTTAAAATTTTGAACAAAAAAGTCTCAGTACAAAATGTTTCAATCGGATCAAAATAAATGATTTTCGTTTGACCGTCTAAAAAATGGTGAGTTTGAGAATTTTTTAAAGAAAACTACTGCATGAAGTCAATAAAAGACAAGCTCCAACTAAACTTGTTCTGGGTTCCCGGCCACAGGAACATTTTCGCGAACGAAAAAGCAGACGAGTTGGCGAAGGCAGGTGCTTTCCTCAACGAATCCGAGGCGAAGCTAATACCAAGCCCGTTAGGATCGATCAAAGGAGAGATCAATAGACAATTTCAACAAGTTGCAAATAACAGGTGGAAAAACATTACAAAATGCGTCATAACTAAACAATTATGGCCAAAATATGACAGGAAAAGAACCAACGGCTTATTAAATAGGTCAAAAAAAGCATTTACAGAGTAACAGCTACCACAACAGGGCACTGGCCATTTAGTGAACATGCATCCAAAATGGGTATGCCCTACAATGACATCTGCCGTGGCTGCGGAGTAGCAGGGAACAAGGAAACAATCTTCCACTTTCTCTGCGAATGCCCAGCTCCAGCACAGATCCGACACAAAACACTTGGAATCCATCAAGCACCAAACCTTGAATGGATTTCCTCTAAAAGCATATCGGACATAAGTAGTTTCATCGAAACCTCAAAATGGTTTGAGAGAGAAGGTGAAACGTAATAGCAGTTACAGGAGGTTCTCTACCTACCTACCTACCTACTGCATGAAATGTTTAAGTATTTGAGGACATATTCATACTTAATTAATGAAGGTAGACAAAACGTATCAGGAAACTAAAATTTAATTTTATTTAACAATTTTATAACTAATTAAATATAAAAAATAAAAATTCTATTTTTTGAGATTTTTTCTAGATGTACCTTTCAAAATGTAAGGTTTAAACTAACTCCAGAGTTGTTGGTGTACCAGCATTTATCATCTTACTTCGCTGAACTGTAAGGTGTTGTAAGAGAATTAACTTTTCGTGTGTTTCATCCTTAAAACCCCACGTGCGTCATATGCTCTACTAAATATTGAATATGAAAGCTGTGGGCGGGATGGCTGCCATGTTTACTCAGTCCGTATAATAAGTGCAGCAGTGAGACCACCTCTATCATTAACTCGTCCAAATTGTTCGATTCTGGTTACGAAGTGTTGCTCCAGCTACAGCATTCTCCACATTGTGTCACCACAGAGACTAATTTTGGAAAATCTTCAGAAAACATATTTGTGAGATGGTTTAGAGAAGTTGGAGCTTCATTATATTTGCCATTATTATGCTATAAAATTAGTCACAATTTTTTCTAAAATTTTCGTTCTCCTTTTGTAGACTAAATTCCTATCGGACCGACCAGACTTCCCGTAATTGATCCAATAGTTTTAAGCTGTCGCCCAGTGCTTTGAACGTAGACAGAAAATATACTTTTGTAACTGAATTTTAAGGCTAAAGAAGTTTCGATAAAAATTACATAGTTTTTTTTTTTTTTTAATTTAAAAATAGCAAAAAGCTAGAAAAAAGGAAGAAAATAATTATAAAAAAATATTAAAATGTCTTAGGTGAAAGTAGATGTTTTGTTACCAAATTCCAAAGTTTGACCCAACTGCTTTGGAAATTTTCGTATCAACAAAAAATATTTCCAAAAACTTAATATTTCATAAAGATTTTGTTTTTGTGTTTTGTTTAAAGCAACACTCTTCGCATTTATACCTGTGACCTGCCAGTTTACTGTGATCAAAAATCGGATTTGGCAAACTAAAAACTAGAAATTTCGAGCAAAATTCAAATTTTATTTTAAAATTTTTTATATTTTTCATTGTCTCGAAGCAGAGAACGTGTATTATAATTTTACGAGCTTTGTTCGAAGGTCAACTTGCCGTGTTTGCAAAATCATACTTGTGTATTTTTCTCTTTATTGTTCAAGACAATAATTATATAAACATGAATAATCAGCGGATATTGCCTCGGATAGTTTTGATAGCCTGTGGTTCCTTCAGCCCACAGACGCCAATGCATTTTCGTATGTTCGGTAAGATTGTGAAATACTATTAAACGCTTTTACATTAAATATGCGCATACATATATGTATATGTATTTATTATATTTTTCTTTTATAATAGAGAAATTGCACGTGATTATTACAAAACACAAGGAACACATCACGTCATTGGTGACCTTAACCTCGAGTCCTTTCTTCTGATATGAATCGTGTGTGGGTGAAACGATGCCAACCCAAACACGATTCATATCGGAAGAAAGGACTCGTTGTTGCTACACATCGATTGGCTATGTTGAAATTAGCATTGCAATCCTCAACATGGATCAAAGTAAGTTGGTTATAACATATCTACAGGCTTTTAATTAATTACTTTACTTCTTTACCATCGGACTGGGAAATACAACAATCAGAATGGTCACTCACAATCTCCGTTCTGCAGTACCATCAAAATTATATGAATTTGATATAGTTATTCATATAATTTTGATGGTACTGCAGAACGGAGAACCACTCTAGAAAGTGATATAAACGGTACTCTACCTGGTTGGGTTCCTCCCGGTTTGCGTGAGCGGCAGGATGGTGTGCAAAAGAAATTGCTGTGTGGAGCTGATTTACTAGAATCATTTGCAGTGCCGGGATTATGGGCGGATAAGGATAATGCATACATCCTTATCTGCCCATAACCCTGGCACCGCAAATATATTTCAGACACTTCATATCCGATTTCATTAATTTATTAATTTTTATAAGATTGAAGATATTTGTGGCAATCATGATTTAGTGGTTATCTCACGTTATGGCTCTAATCCTGAAAAATTCATTTTCGAGTCAGATATGTTGATAGTTGACGAAATATATCTGACTCGAATATGAATTTTTCAGGTATGGTTTATCAACAGTGTTTTTGATTAGTAGTGGTCACAAAATTAATTTGATGTCTTTTTTTTCTTATCTTCTTCTTTATTGGCGTAGACACCGCTTACGCGATTATAGCCGAGTTAACAACAGCGCGCCAGTCGCCTCCTCTTTTCGCTACGTGGCGCCAATTGGATATTCCAAGCGAAGCCAGGTTTTTCTCCACTTGGCCATTCCAACGGAGTGGAGGTCTTCCTCTTCCTCTGCTTACCCCGGCAAGTACTGCGTCGAATACTTTCAGAGCTGGAGTGTTTTCGTCCATCCGGACAACATGACCTAGCCAGCATAGCCGTACATCTCGTACAGTTCATCGTTCCATCGAATGCGATATTCGCCGTGGCCAACGCGTAAAGAACCATAAATCTTTCGCAGAACTTTTCTCTCGAAAACTCGTAACGTCGACTCATCAGTTGTTGTCATCGTCCATGCCTCTGCACCATATAGCAGGACGGGAATATGAGTGACTTATTGAGTTTTGGTTTTTGTTCGTCGAAAGAGGACTTTGCTTCTCAATTGCCTACTCAGTCCGAAGTAGTACCTGTTGGCAAAAGTTATCCTGCATTGGATTTCCAGGCTGACATTGTTGGTGGTGTTTATGCTGGTTCCCAAATATACGAAATTATCTACGACTTGTTATAAAAAATTTTCATATAAGTACTATCTTATAAAGTCATACAACTAATCATTTTCATATAAGTACTATTTCAGTATATGGCAATTTGAACAAATTTGTGCAACTGATATAGTACAATGCTTTCGATGTCAGGAATATGGACATACCAAGATGTATTGTACAAAGATATTTAGATGCGTTAAATGTTCTATGTGCCATCCAACCACAGAGTGTCAGAAAGACAAGGATTTACCTGCCAAATGTGTTAATTGCTTACAAGATCATGCTGCTAGCTATAAGGGCTGCAAAATTTATCAAGAATTAGTTGCAAAGCAGAAGCCTAATAGTCGTTTCTTTAGTCAGCAATCAAGTAAAGCTCCTCAGGAGCATAATGTTTCCACTTCTTACGGGAAAAATGATTTTAACAATAGGAGTAGCTGCCCTACTTATGCACAGATACTACGCGAAAATAGAAATTTAAGGGGGGGGTAAGGTTTGACAACTTTTTTATTTCCATTTTTTTTTATTTTTTTTTCTGAACCATCAACATCTCAAGAATATTGTGTTAAAGTTTTAGGTCATTCGGAGAAAAACTAACGAAGTTACAGCAGGTTGAATAACGGTACCTCTAACTACCTGCGCTGAGTGTACAAAACTTTGAATCGATTTTCCCAAATATGTCATTTTTAAAGTCGGTGACCAGCCTACAGAAAAAACTACTACATCGATTGTTTTGAAATTTTGTACAAATACTCTACATATATATAGCTCTCGAATGACGTCGAGTTTTTCCAAAAATTTTAATTTCTTAGAATTTTACAATAACAAATAGGTCGATTTTTTCGTCCAAAATCGTCATTTTGGCTTGAAAATGGTACCAAAAATTGAAAAATTTAAAAATTAAAAAAAACTCGACGTCAATTGAAAGCTAAACTCATAAACTAAAGAAAGCATTTTAATTTTTTGGTTTCCGATGATCCAGTGATGCTGTAGGCTGGTCACCGCACAACAACTTTTTTTCGAGGTGCCTACAGAGATCGACGATAAATCCGTTATTCCTCGTTATTTTTCGATAAAACTTTTTTTAAGTATCCTTCAAATGTTGTACTTTTATATAATAATAAGTAAAATAAAAATACAGCAATAGTTTTTTCTAAAAAATTCCCGAAAAAAGGTCTCTTTTCGACGAAACAAACCTTACCCCCCCCTTAAGTAACGAGGATCCATTCGAAAGAATCGAAGCTTTATTAGCAAAACAATTTGAATTAACAAACAATCTCCTCAATATGATATCTCTGTTAATATCAAAAAAATGCAAGTAGATATTGCGAATGGGCTTTCCAACCACACAGAAGAAGTAAAAATTTTCCTCAAATCTAAATACATTGATATATTTTTGATATCAGAAACTCATTTTACAAATAGGTTACACTTTAAAATTCATGGATATGATCTAATTGTTGCAAATCATCCAGATAATAGAGCTCATGGTGGCTCTGCGATATTAATAAAAAGCGGGCTTAAATATAATATCGTGGAAATAATAAATGAAAACGCTATACAGGCCGCTTGCATTAATGTTAAATGCATGTCATTTAATCTTAATGTGTGCTCAGTGTATTTTCCACCACGATTTTGTTTCAAAGAACAAGACTATTGCAATTTTTTTAGAAAACTTGGCTGTAAGTTTATTGCTGGCGGTGATTATAATGCCAAGCATCCTTGGTGGGGATCAAGATTGGCAAATCCCAAGGGAAGAGAGCTGTATAAATGTATAAATACAAACAATTTTTCAACAATATCTACGGGGAAACCAACGTATTGGCCATCAGACCCCCGTAAAATACCAGATATTTTGGATTTTGCAGTTTATTTTGGAGTATCACGACATCATCTGGATATTTCTGACAACTTTGACCTAAGCTCAAACCATTCGCCTATTATAATTACTTATGGCGCTGCTCTTCCAACACTCTCAAATAAATATAAAATTGTCACACCTAGGACAAATATTTTGCTATTTCAAGATTGGATAGATGCCAAACTAAATAGAAAAATTTCTCTCAAAACTGATTTAGAAGTGGATACGGCTGTGGAAACATTTACAAACATCATTCATGAAGGAGGTATGAGGAGAACTGCACCAGCCAAAACTATGGTAGCGAATACTGTTTTTATATCAGCTGAGCTTAGGAACCTTATAAGTAACAAGCGAAAGCTTCGGAAAATTTGGCAAACCAGTAGGTGTCCATTAGATAAAACAAGGTACAATACAGCATCAAACCAACTTAAAAAACGCTTACATGAAATAAGAAATGAAGCAACTGCAGAGTTTCTTAAAAGTCTGGATCCTAACGCGAAAGACTACGAATACAACCTTTGGAGAGCAAATATTTAAAGCGACCTACAAAGCGAAATGTTACCATACGTAATTATAACGGAGATTGGTGTAAAACTGCCATAGATAAGGTTGAAGCATTTGCACAACATTTATACTCAACGTTTCAACCAAATTCAAACCTTGCACCTGAAGATACTGAAATAATACAGTTCCTGGATGTATCTTGTCAAATGTGTCTTCCAATTCGTAAAATAACTGTTTCTGAAATTTAAGAAGAATTCGCCAAACTGAACCAAAAAAAGGCATCAGTTGAAATTATCTACGACTTCAAAGTTATGACTGTCAACAGTGATCATTCTATAGTTGTGATTCAGTTTGTGAACACGTGCGCTCGCATAGCTGTGAGAAATATTTGAATAAATATTGAAAAAAATATAATTTTTAAGTGCTTTAATTTCGTGCTGGGAATTGTGTGTAAGTACGCTTCTTTGTTGTTGTTTTGTGTTAGGGGCATTTGGTTTTCATTATCATAGGCCGTGGTAGCATAATTTTTTGTTTTCTGACGTTTTCAGAATTAATTTTTCATAATTTTTTCTGAAATCGAAGTGTAGGCGTTGGGAGAAAACAAGTAAAAGCTTGTGAGTGTGAGCAAACGAGTGTTCATACACAAATTTTCTCGACTGCTGAAGTAGGTTTTTGTTTTTTCTAGGTAGTTTAGTTTGGGTGTGTGTGCTCGCACTGAATTTTGTAGCAAGTGTTTTTACTAGAGTAGGTGATTTTTCGTGTTAGGTGTTTTTTATAGCAAGTTGATTTTTTTTTTTGGTTTTTTTGAATTCGTTAGGTGGGTAGAGCAGGTGGTTTTTTGTTGAGTGTGGGGGCAGAGTGGTTTTTCGGGCTGAATTGTCTGTCGAGTTTGAGTTGTGCTGTACGTCTAGCGTACAGTTGCCCGTGTTGCGAGGTGGACTTGGGCAGTTTTTGCTTAAAAGGTGCCGGTGCCTGTCCTTGTTCGAGAAGTGCTAACTTTGCGACTTGTTTGGTCTTGGTAGTGAGCTTTTGTGCCCACGGTGTGACTTGGTGCATTGCCGCCTCGGTTGACTCGGGGTGGTACGCGGTCAAAGCTCCGTCCGGCACCCGTTTTGAGTGGCCATTCCAGGCTTTGTGCTTGGGTTGTGTGTGCCCTCGCGTTTTTCGCGTTAGTCAACCGCTTGGGTGGCGACTGCCACTGAGCATTCTTGCGCGTTTGATAGTTTTTTCTGTGTGTACAGTCATACGCGCCCGGCGAGCAGCTGTTCCGGGTTTTTCCTTGTATTTGTGGTTTCTTGTAGGGATCCTCTGCCACGGAAGAAGAGAATTGATTCCCTCGCTGGGAGTGATGGATCGGGGTCTGCAACCGTGATGGCAGACACGTCATCCGGGGAGGAGAGGATGGGACCTCCATTGGGGTCCACCGAAGCGTAAGGCGCGTATGGCGTCTCCAGGTGTGGAGCGTGGTGTTGTGGGAGGGAGCGGTAGAGGTAGTGGGGTGGGTGTATAACGAAATGCCGAAATTTAGAACCCCGACAGTCAAAATACCGACAAATCAAAACACCGATAATTCGAAACACCGAAAAATCAAAATACCGACAAATCAAAATACCGACAGATCAAGAAAAGGTGGCGTTGTTCGTTCGAGGCCCTGCGGCCTTCGGCCTCCGGCCACGAACACGCTCAGCATCATAACCCTTAGTCAGCAGAATTCTCTTTCTGTGCTTCTATAGAAATAAGGGCAGACAAGATAAAATATTTTTCACATTTCGGCATTTTGGTTTGTCAGTATTTTGATTTTTCGTGGTTCTGATTTGTCGGTGTTTTGATATGTCGGCCATGTTGTGGCTGCAAAAAAATTAAGTGGTGAACGGAGTGAGTTGGTTTTTGGTGCCAAACACTTTGAGAAGGAGGTTGCGAAGGTGCTGCTGGAGTTTGCCTCAAAGTATGAGGAACTCCTGATGACGGTAATAACCGAGAATGCCCATCTTCGTGGCCAGGTTGATGCCCTTAGAGGAAGTTGTGGGGGGCACTTTTCGCCGCCGGGTAGGTCTGTGCCGGCTCCGTCGACACCGATGTCTGCGCCTGCAGCACAGGTGCTGGAGGCAATCGCGCCGGTGATGCCGAAGCCTGTAGAGACCTGGGCGGTTGTTGTTAAGAACAAGGGGCCTGCAACTTCCTCTAGGGAAGTTATTAAGAAGGTGGTGAAGGAGGTGGGTCCCTCACTTGGAGTGAGCGTCCATGATGTCCGGCCGCTCAAGAGAGGTGGGGCGATTCTTCGCACTCCCTCTGCTTTGGAGAGGGAAAGAGTGGTGAGGAACAAAAAATTTGAGGAGGTGGGATTGGACGTCACTGTCACCCGGAGTTGGTCTTCGGGTTGTGGAGTCATTCTTGTAGGATACTCCGGTGAACCTCCGGGACTTCAGCCTGCTTTTCAAGGGTAGACCAGCTGTCTGCCCGATTTACTGTGGCATTGTTGACCGTGCCCACGACATTTGGGGGATTATCGTGCCAGAGGTCGGGGGCAGTTGGGGTTGTATGACTGAGGGGTGGGTAGCGCCACTCCAAGCCGCGCCACTAAGAAGGCATTTCTGGAGGTTTTGGTCACCAGGGTTAATGCTGCAATAGTTATGAATAATCCAAGCTATGATTGTGTAGTTTTGGATTCTTCACAGCTGGGTGTTTGTGTAGCTATTGAGGGGGTGTTCGGTAGAGTGGTTGTGGCTAGTTTGTACTGCAAATTTAGCTAGCCTCTAGAGCACCACCCGGGATACATGGATATGCTTCTACTTCTTGTTGGTGGTAGTCCATTTATCCTGGGGTTGGATGCGAATGACACAGTTCCCTTATACCGAGTTGTTGACGAGTACTCTCAGAGAGCAGGAGTGCAAGCCGAGTAGAAAATCGTTCGGCTGCCTGTTTTGATTGCAGCTTCTCGATGTCGAACCTTCCTTGTGTTTGTTGACGTGCGCTTTTTGCTGCACAGAGGCGGGTGCGAAACTTGGCTGCAACAAGATAGTGGACTGAGTCAATGTTAGGCGCTAAAGTTGCCAAGCACGATTTTGACATCGTGGCGGGGGCAGCTCTTATAAGTGCGCTCCAAGCGCTCATAGAAGGCATCTTTGGTCACATCGTGCTTCGCTTTGATGCAGATTGTGCTAGACGTGCATTCACCGGAGTGAATGATAGTACTCGGCGACGGAGTCTCTCTCCCACCACGAATCCCACACCAAACTTGCGCTCCTTTATATGGCCACTGTAGTAAATGCCACAAGGACCTACTTGTCTCAGTCTTTGAGATCAACCAGCTGGGCAGCGGCACCTTTCCAATTAAGGGACCGGACATTCCAGGTGCATGTCCTTAAATCATAGTCCTTATTTCGTTTGCCATGGTCGTCATCAAAAGGGGGGTCTCTCATCCGATGCTGTCGTTTAGTTTTCATTTGTACTGTTTTTTTTACGTAGCGGGTCCCAAACCCAGCGCACAACCCTTTGTAAGGGATGTTTCGCCTTCCCACTTTAGCTCGCCTTCAAACGGAAGTTTTTAGGCTACCCAGAGGATACTTGGTCTAAGACCGGAAGTCGTGAGCTGCTTTGAGCCACTTTCCTCGCTTGCGTGAACTTCTACACATGACTCCATCCTCCCATCACCTCATTTATAGGTATTTTCCATACATTTGATATCAAAGCACTTAAGTATATAAGTATGTATGTATGTGCAATTTGACCCATTTAATGATGAATTTCATTCTGTTGAAATATATAATAAAGTCATATATGTAAAACTACTTAAATATTTAATTAATATAATTATATACATATATAATAAGGGTTTTTTAAGTTATATATTTATATACATATGTATTTATTTGCTTTGAGCATTAGAAGTTTTGATAACATCTTAATATGGTATACAAGAACCATATACCATATTAAAAGACCATGTCATATGTCTATAATTATGTATATATGTAAACAGATTTTAAAAAACCATACGCATAAAGTTCACATATTCACATATGTATGTAATTTTGTGTTCAAAAATTGCAAGATATACTTGGATATTTTTCTCTTTATTGTTCAAGACAAGAATTGTTCAAGAAGAATTATTATAAACAACCAGAATGTCGAATGTGCCTCGGATAGTTCTAATAGCCCGTGGCTGTTTCAGCCACCGACACCAATGGACTTTCGCATGTTCGGTAAGATTGTGAATTACTATTAAGCGCTTTCAGATTACATAAATATGCGAATATATGGCATATATTTTTTATTATATTTTTCTTTAAAATATAGAAATTGCACGTGATTATTTCAAAACACAAGGAACACATGACGTCATTGGTGGCATCGTTTCACCCACACACGATGCATATCAGAAGGAAGAACTCCTTGCTGGCAAACATAGATATGCTATGTTGCAATTAGCTTTGCAATCGTCAACATGGATCAAAGTAAGTTGGTTATAACATATCTACAGGCTTTTATTTATTAATTAATTATTTTACTTCTTTACTTTTAGCCATCCGACTGGGAAGTACAACAATCGGAATGGTCGCGCACAATCTCCGTTCTGCAGTACCATCAAAATTATACGAATAACTACATCAACTCACTAGAGAGTGATATAAACGGTACTCTACCTGGTTGGATGCCTCCCGGTTTGCGTGAGCGGCAGGATGGTGTACAATTGAAATTGCTGTGTGGAGCTGATTTACTAGAATCATTTGCAGTGCGGGGATTATGGGCAGATAAGGATGTATGCATTAGCGCAACTGTGCCCAAAAAATAAGGTGACATTGTATTTATTTTGAAAACTCTTTACTTATTCTTCCAAATCAATTTCATCCCCTTCAAAGTAATCCCCTCCCGATGCAATGCACTTATGCCAACGGATTTTCCAATATTCGAAACGCTGGTTGTAGTCACTTTCCGGGATGGCCTTCAGTTCCGTCTTCGCTGCGGCTTGAATCTCCTCTATCGTATAAAAACGGTGTCTCCGGAGCGGACTTTTGAGCTTGGTGAACAGCCAGAAGTCGCACGGCGCCAGATCAGGGTTGAGTTTTTGGCGAAATGATCACGAATTACGAGGGCAGTATGGGATGGTGCATTATCGTTGGTGTAAAAACCAAGAATTGTCTTTCCACAATTCCGGCCTTTTTAGGCGGATAGCGTTACGAAAACGACGCATAACGTTCAAATAATATTCCTTGTTGACTGTTTGACCGGTTGGAAGGAATTCATAATGCACAACACCACGATAATCGAAGAAAACAGTCAACATGACCTTGATTTTTGAGCGACCTTGGTGCGATTTTTTTGGTCTCGGCTCTCTTTTGGCACGATATTCGCTCGATTGATCGGTTGTTTCGGGGTCGTAAGCATAGATCCAAGTCTCATCGCCAGTTATAATGCATTTCATGACACCCTGGTAGTCGGAAAGCATCGTTTCCCACACTTCAACGCGACGCCTTTTTTCCAAAAAATTCAATGTTTTCGGTACCAGTCGAGATTTGTCATGCGATTAAAAATTGCAGAAACAAACCGACAACCTGTCACAATTAAGGGGAAACCATTAATGGAGAGTGAGTTGCCTTTAAACTGATTGACAATTTGTATGTATTTTAATTTGTAATATTTCAGTTTACTAATCAACTGCATGCTAATTAAATGTTGAGTGTTTCCATATCATTTGATACATACATATGTATACATACTATATGTGCATTTCTATGTGCAGACGAGGCATAGAAGTCGATTTCGGTTTGTTCTATGACAGATTTATATTCTCAAAAATTTAATGTATGACTACTTTCCTTGAGTCTTAATAGCACATAGAAATGTATGTATGTATGTATCTGCGTTAGCATTTGTAAAATCATTATGCGCACCCAAATGTAAACAGACATGTATCATTTAATATATATGCACCTACATATGTGCATATGTATGTATGTTTAGGAGAAATATATAAAAATAAGTATATACATATATAGTAGTGTAGGCAGAGGTGTGAATATTTTACTGGAAGTTTTTTGGATAAAAAATTATAATTTCAATATTTAATTCCCTTTTAAATTGTTATCGTAATTTTGATTGGAATTAAAAAATTAAAATATAATTTTAATTAATTAAAATAATTTTTAATCAAAAAATCAGTATCAGAATTTGAAAGTTTAATTTTTTTATTTGTTATTTATTTTAAAAGTAGTATTTAAATGTTTTATTACCACTTTAGAAATTTCCATGTAACTTTAAATACCTAACATTTTAGAATTTTCAAAAGTTGGAATTAAAAGTTTAATTTTTCGAAAATTTGGAATTAAAGATTAAAATTTTTGAAAATTGAAATTAAAAATAGGAAACTTACCTTTGCATCCCATAATCGAAATAAAATTAAAAAAATGTTAAAATATTTTTTTATTTTAAAAACCGCTGTAACAATTACTTAAATGAAAAGAGATGAAAAAGAATATTTAAAAATTTTCTTACTGAAGCACTATAATTAAAATTAATTAATTTTCAACAAAAATTTTGAACTAGTTAAAATTTTATTAAATATATGCTTTCCTTTTCAAAAGTTGACAAAAATGGTGGAATACGAAGTACGCAAACGCGAACTATGTGAATTCGACAATAACATATTTTTTTAATTATAAAGTTGGGATTAGAATTATTATTATTTTTTTTTTTTTCAAACCGGTATTTGGAATCAAAGCAATATTTTTAATCGTTCAATCTGGTATTTGGATTAAAAAAATATTTTTTAAATTTCAATCCGGTATTTGGAATTAAAAAACAAAAATAATTTTCATCTTCCAATCCAGTATTTGGAAATAAAAAAAAATATTTTTTCTCGTTAAATCCGGTATTTAGAATCAAAAAAATATATTTCAGCCTTCAATCTGGTATTTGGAATTAACAAAAATATTTTTCACCGTTCAATTCGGTATTTAGAATAAAAAAATATTTTTCAGCTTTCAATTCGGTATTTGGAATTAAAAAAATATTTTTTCTCGTTCAATCCGGCATTTGGAAAAAAAATATTTTTCCTCGTTCAATCCGGCATTTGGATTTAAAAAAAAATATTTTTCAGCGTTCAATCTGGTATTTGAAATAAGAAAAAAAATATTTTTCATTTTTCAAACCTGAATTCGGAATTAAGATTTGAAAATTATTTTTGTTTAACATTTTCGGTATTATATAATAAATATTTTTTTAATTTAAATGTTAATTCTATAATTTTTTTATGTTTTATTAGCCACCCCAAGTATAGGTAGTTCTCCTATAGTTCCTTCCTACTTCTATATAGTCTAAAAAATATTTAATTACATTTTTCATTAAAATTTCTTATGAATAACAGCTTTTAAATGCTCACAAGCTTTTAATAATAACCTAAAAAATGTTTATTATTGTTTTTACTTATGCTACTTTAAACTTTGTGCGGTTAGTAAGTATATGATTGGACTAAACCGTTTAACAACATACCCACAAAAATATAACAACTTTTATTTAAATCGTGTTAATACTAATCCCAGCTCATCCGTCAATAATTCGCCATCTGATGACGAAGATGATGCCGATGAGCCGGTGAAGGCTGTGCATATGGATCAGAGCGACTATTCTATTAAAAATTTTCTAAATAGTTTCAATTTAGATAACCGTAAGCCGTCAAGCATGAACGTGTTTTGTTGTGGTGGCAATGAGAATATCGCCGCAGCCAAGAATTTGCTACCAAGTCGTAATGGGCCAGGACAAGTTGTGCAGGTGGTGACGTCCGAGAAGGGTACGAAAGTTGCAACGGAGATCCAGCGCGCTGGCAGTGGTTGGGATGAGGTGAATAAAAAAATTTAAATTTAAAAAAACAATGTTTTTTTATTAATTGTGTTATTCGCTTTCTTCTTTTTGCAGTCTGAGGCCAAAAAGAAAAATACAGATGCTGTGAATGTCTAAATGGTGTAATGTTCCTGATAGCGCTTAGAAAACATGTGAATGATGTTGCAACCAAATAATGGCTGTAACAAGAAAAAACGTTAACTTCGGCTGCACCGAAGCTAATATACCCTTCACAGGTGCATTTCTTTTAGTAACTATGTGTTCAGTTTGTATGGTAGCTATATGCTATAGTTAACCGATCTGACCAATTTCTTCGTAGATTACATTGTTGCTTTAGAAAATAATCTATACCAAATTTGGTGAAGATACATTGTCAAATATGAAAGTTTTCCATACAAGAACTTGATTCCGATCGTTCAGTTTATATGGCAGCTATATGTTATAGTGGTCCGATATCGGCCGTTCCGACAAATGAGCAGCTTCTTGAAGAGAAAATGACGTTTGTAAATTTTCAAAAGGATATCTTAAAAACTGAGGGACTAGTTCGTATATATACAGACGGACGGACGGACAGACAGACAGACGGACATGGTTAAATCGACTCAGCTCAACATACTGATCATTTATATATATACTTTATAGGGTCTCCGACTGGGTGTTACAAACATCTTGACAAATTTAATATACCCTGTTCAGGGTATAAAAAGGATGTTGTAAATGGAGAGTGCTTGCTGAAAGTGAAAAAATATTCAAATAATTTATACTTGCTTACGCTTAACTTAAATGAAACTTCTAATATAATATGTGTATGTGTGATGTTTGTCAATAATTTGCAGTTACATGCAGTAACAAACTATAATATTAGATTAAAGCAGAATGATATTTTATTAGTCATGAATTTTAAAACGATTATTTCCCTAGGCATAAAATAGTCTATCTTTAAATGCACAGCATATCATAATTCCGAATTTTTCTCATTAATTTTACCAAATTAATGTATGTATAGACGAGCAGGGTTGCGTAATTTTTTATAAAATAATTTTGGGTGTAATTAGATTTTCAATGTATAGTTTTTTAAATTAATTTTTCAGTTGCAAAATCTGAATTAAAAATTGTTGAAATATAATTCGTTTGATCGTATAAAGGAAAATTAGCATATTTTGATTTAAAAATATTTTCATCGTTCAATCCGGTATTTGGAATTAAAAAACTATTTTCTTTCTTAACTAAAGATTAAAAAAAAACATTAAATGTTAATACAATTATTTTAATTTATGTTAATACTTTATTTGCAACTCTGTATAAAAATATCTATTAAATCACAAAATACACACATAAAAGATGTAAAATAAAATAATTTGCTAAGCTAAAACCAAATAAAAATAAAAAACACGAAACCCAAAACCCAAAACCCCAAAAAATTGTAATTTATAGTACTATAAATTTTGATTGCATGTAAACGATCATTCTATAATTGTGATTCATTGTTTGAAGACGTGCGCTCGCATTTTTGTTCGAAAATATTTTAAAAAAATATCAATATCAATATCCAATATTATTAAGATACAATTTCGTGCTGAGGAAAATATGTAAGTACGCTTCTTTGTTGTTGTTTTGTGTTAGGGGCATTTGCTTTTCATTATCATAGGCCGTGGTAGCATAATTTTTTGTTTTCCGACGTTTTCAGAATTAATTTTTAATAATTTTTTCTGAAATCGAAGTGTAGGCGTTGGGAGAAAACAAGTAAAAGCTTGTGTGTGTGTATGAACACTCGTTTGTTCATACACAAATTTTCTCAACTGCTGAAGTAGGTTTTTGTTTTTTCTAGGTAGTTTTGTTTGGGTGTGTGTGCTCGCACCGAATTTTGTAGCAAGTGTTTTTTGTAGCAAGTTGTTTTTTTTTTGGTTTTTTGAATTCGTTAGGCGGGTAGAGCAGGTGGTTTTTTGTTGAGTGTGGGGGCAAAGTGGGTTTTGCAACAGGTAGTTTTTGCGGTTACGTGGGCTGCCATACGGTTGTAGTTGTTGAACAGTCACACAGTTTCAGAGCTGTACCGTATCGTTGGTGTTCTCTGTCGGCTGAATTGCCTGTCGGGTTGAGTAGTGCTAAGCGTCTAACGGTCAGTTGCCCGTGTTACGAGGGGAACTTGGGCAGTTTTTGCTTAACAGGTGCAGGTGCCTGTCCTGTACGAGAAATGCTAGCTGTGCGACTTGTTTGGTCGTAGTGGTGAGCTTTTTTCGCTGTAGTCAACCGCTCTGGTGGCGACTGCTACTGAGCATTCTTGCGCGCTTGATAGTTTTTTTTAGTGTTTTTGTTTCCCGGAGGATCAGCCTACTTGGTAGGTGAATTCCTAAGGTGGGGATGCCTCTGCCACGGAAGAAGAGGATTGGATCCCTCGCTGGGAGTGATGGGTCAGGGTCTGCAACCGTGATGGCGGACACGTCATCCGAAGACGAGGGGATGGGACCTCCATTGAGGTCGCCACCGAAGGTTATGGCGTCTCCAGGTGTGGAGCGTGGTGATGTGGAAGGGAGCGGTAAAGGTAGTCGGGGTGGCGCCACTGAAAAAGTGGTTGCTCACCCTGCTAAGTCTGGGGATAAGGGCATAAGACGGGATGGTAGTGTAGGGAGCAAGGGTAGGAAGAAGCGTGTTGAGTTGGGAGGGGGCAATCAGCCATGTTGTGGCTGTAAAAAAATTAAATAAAATTTTGGTAGCAAACACTTTGAGAAGGAGGTTGCGAAGGGGCTGCTGGAGTTTGTCTCAAAGTATGAGGAACTCCTGATGACGGTAATAACCGAGAATGCCCATCTTCGTGGCCAGATTGATGCCCTTAGAGGAAGTTGTGGGGGACACTTTTCGCCTGCGCCTGCAGCACTGGTGCTGGAGGCAATT
This sequence comes from Bactrocera neohumeralis, assembly GCF_024586455.1. NCBI lineage: Eukaryota > Metazoa > Arthropoda > Insecta > Diptera > Tephritidae > Bactrocera > Bactrocera neohumeralis. The sequence continues at coordinate 81,242,671 of NC_065919.1, read as the reverse complement.
GCACCGGTGACGTCGAAGCCTGTAGAGACCTGGGCGGTTGTAGTTAGGAGCAAGGGGCCTGCAACTTCCTCTAAGGAAGTAATAAAGAAGGTGGTTAAGGAGGTGGGTCCCTCACTTGGAGTGAGGGTCCATGATGTCCGGCCAATCATGGGAGGTGGAGCGGTTCTTCGCACTCCTTTTGCTTTAGAGAGGGAAAGAGTGGTGAAGAACAAAAAATTTGAGGAGGTGGGGTTGGACGTCATTGTAAACCGGAAGTTGGTTCCTCGGCTTGTGGTCCAGGGGGTTCACACGGAGATCTCTCACGAGGAATTCATGAAGGAGCTACTCCGGTTGAACTTCCGGGACTTCAGCCCGGCGGCCCAGATGTCTGACGTAAGGATGGTCAGTCGCCCCTGGACGGTGGCCGCTGATGGTAGGACCAATGTCGTCCTTGAGGGTACGGACAAGATGATGTCCGTCCTCTTGGAGGCAGGTAGGTGCTACATCAAGTGGTTTTCCTTCCAGATGCTACCGGATAGCATCGTTGCTAGCTACTTCCGGCGTATGGGTTTTGATCATAGGGTGGCTGACTGTAGGGCTTTATCAGATGTCTGTCTGTCAGGAAGGCCATAAAGCTGCCGGTTACGTCAATGCACCACATTGCCGCAACTGTGCTTTCAAGGGTAGACCAGCTGAACATCTTATGATGTTAGCTATCTGCCCGATTTACTATTGCCTTGTGGCACAAAAAATCTAAGCTGTGCCAAAAAAATTAAACGAATGGCCGCCGTTTGTCACCGCTTCCCTTGGCGCTGTAACAGCTTCGCCTACTAACCGGCGTAGATATAATATGTATCTTTATGTGTTATTATATTATACGTTCTCTGCCAGTTACTCTGATCAAAAATCGAATTTGGCAGACTAAAAACTAGAAATTTCGAGCAAAATTCAAATTTTATTTTAAAAACACCGCCATTTCGTCATTTTATATTTTTCATGGTTCGAAGCATAGAACGTGTATTATAATTTCTCGTTCTCGAAGGTCAACTTGCCGTGTTTGCAAAATACACCTGTGTATTTTTCTCTTTATTGTTCCAGAAAAGAATTATATAAACAACACACAAACAACAGTAATTGAAGAGGAAAGTATGAATAATCAGCGCATGTTGCCTCGGATAGTTTTGATAGCCTGTGGTTCCTTCAACCCACCGACGCCAATGCACTTTCGAATGTTTGGTAAGATTGTGAAATACTATTAAGCGCTTACAGATTAAATATGCGAGTATATGAAATATATTTTTTATTATATTTTTCTTTTATAATATAGAAATTGCACGTGATTATTACAAAACACAAGGAACACATCACGTCATTGGTGGCATCGTTTCACCCACACACGATTCATACCAGAAAAAAGGACTCGTTGCTGGTACACATCGATTTGCTATGTTGAAATTAGCATTGCAATCCTCAACATGGATTAAAGTAAGTTGGTTATACCATCTATTCAGACTTTTATTTATTAATTAACTCTTTAAATTTTTAATTTTAAGCCCTCAGACTGGGAAATACAGCAAACGGAATGGTCACGCACAATCTCTGTTCTGCAGTACCATCAAAACTATATAAATAACTATATCAATTCACCACTAGAAAGTGACATGAACGGTACTCTACCTAGTTGGATGCCTCCCGGTTTGCGTGAGCGGCAGGATGGTGCACAATTGAAATTGCTGTGTGGAGCTGATTTATTAGAATCATTTGCGGTGCCCGGATTATGGGCAGATAAGGATGTATGCATTAGCGCAAATATATTGCAGACACTTGATATACAATTTCATTCATTTGTTAATTTTTTTAAGATTGAAGATATTGTTGGCAATCATGGTTTAGTGGTTATCTCACGTAATGGCTCTAATCCTGAAAAATTCATTTTCGAGTCAGATATGTTGAAGAAATATCAGGTATGGTTTATCAACAGTTTTGTTTTGATTAGTAGTGGTCACAAAATTATTTTGATTTTTTTTTCTTATCAAAGAAACATATTACGTTAATAACGAATTGGGTACTAAACGAGATGAGTTCAACATTAATACGACGTCTTATTTCGCGCGATCAGTCTGTGAAATACTTGCTTGATGACAGGGTCATTGACTATATTCAAAGGCATGGACTATTTAATTGTAAAACGTAAGTTACACTCATTTATAAAATATTTTATGCATGTATATTTACTTGGATACTCAAGTAGTTCATGATATTTAAAAGCACTAGGATATAGTTCAGCATAGATTTAATTTTAACGAAAGTCCGATTCTAAAAGTTTGAACTTTCGCGGTTTCCGCGATTTCCACGATTATATTTTCTGATCCCTTTTGCCCTTGAAAACTTCATCATAATATAGTAAAAGTTAAAAAAATATTAATAAGTCAGTATTTGAAAGAGCTTTGAATTGTGAACAGCTATTCAATAATATTAATATTTTTATTTAAAGTATCAAATTCTTTCAAACTAACCTTTCGTAAATGAAGTTTGGTGAATTATCTATAGATTTAAATAAAAATTTCCTTCACCAATTTTTCACTGCGCCATGCTAAAGAGCTTCTTTTTCACTATGCAAAAATATCCGACATGCAAAATTACGCGTTTTTAGCAACTGAGAAAAAACTGTGCCGTTATTTTTTATTTTCTTTTCTTTCAAATTTCACAGCTGCTGGCATAATTATGATTACCCTATACTAAATAGATTTGCAAAAAACAGGTGTACCATAGTACCCACACTTACTCTATTCTTTGTTGACAGTTTGACCGGTCGGAAGGAATTCGGCGTGCATCACACCTCAATAACCTTGATTTTTGACCTTTTTTGACGTGGTTTTTTCGGGTTCGGTTCACTTTTGTTATGATATTCGGACGATTGGTCGACCGTTTCCGGGTCGTAAGCATAGATCCAAGACACATCGCCAGTAATAATACGTTTCATGGTGTGTTAGTAGTCGGGAAGCATTGTTTCACAGACGTTAAAGCGACGATCTTTTCCGAAAAAACTTAATTTCGATTTTCTAACCAATCTTGTTTTCTCCTTTTTTTAGCCCCATATGATCTTTGAAGCATCTGAAGTACTAGCTGGTATGCCGCCCATAGACATCCAGGGTGACGAGCTTACGAGATTATATGAGCTATCAGCGCCAATTACCGAAATCCAAAAGAGAGAAGAGAGAAAGAAGAGCATAACTATATGGCAGTAACGGTGGCAAACCTCAACTAAAGGACGGTGGACCCACAGACTTATACCTGACATACATACGTGGATAAGTAGAAAACATGGGGACCTGGATTTCCACCTGACCCAAATATTAAGCGGGCATGGGTGCTTCAGAGGCTATCTATATAAATTTCAAAACGACGTCAGTCCGTATTGCTCGATGTGTACGGAGTCAATAGAAGACTCTGAGCACGTGTTCTTCCATTGTCCTCGGTTTCTAAACATAAGGGAAAAGTTAGAAACAACATTAGGTGATAGTTTAACGGTGGAAAGTTTGACTGCACTTATGTGTCAGTCCTCTGAGAAGTGGAAAGCTGTTCGCGAAGCGGCAACTTTTATCATGACAATATTAAGACAGATACAACAGAATAGGCGTCAGTCCGTCTGTGCTATAGAGGAGACGTAAAATGTCTTGTCACTCCCATGAAGTAATACCTTATCTGGTGGTTCCGTGGGAGAGTCTTGAGTTGGGAGTAGGTTAGGTTTAGCGGGTTAAAGTCCCGCACTCCGGCTTTCGATGCTTCCTCCTACTATAAAAAAAAAAAAAAAAAAGCTCGTTTATTTTATTGATGCTCAAGGCATCAATTGGTTTGTCGTCAAAGCGTTCTCGACCCTTTTTGAATAATATGTACCAATCAAAAACTCTTGTTCGTGACAAATCATTACCACCGAAGACCTATTCCAACTTTCTGTATGTTTCGGTAAGAGAAATTTGATTCCGCATACAAAATTTAATAGAACTTCTTTATTACAATTAACCGATATTTTTCCAAAATTCTCGTTTTTCTTTTGTAGGCTAAATGTTCATCGGAATGGCCTGTCTTTCCTTGATTGATTCAATAGTTTTCAAGCTGTCACGCAGTGCTTTGAACGTGGACAAAAAATAAACTCTTGCAACTTTTGAATTTTAAAGTTAAAAAAGGAAGAAAATAATATAAACAAATTATTAAAATTATTAAATAGTTATTTTTAACGAAATAATTTAAGTTTGGTGAAAATATTTTATTTTCAATACTATCTTCGACGTACCACGTGTTTTGTCGTTTGGTGTCTTAGGTGAAATTAGATGTTTTGGTATCAAACTCGCAAGGTTTGACTCACCTGTCTTGGAAATTCTCGCAGAATTTTTTTTGCGTTTGGCGGCCTAAAAACTGTAAATTTTGAGCTAAAGTCAAATTTTCTTTTAAAAACACAGCAGTTTTACTATTTTTTTATTTTCCACCGGTCATGGTACGGACCATAATTTCTATTGAAGTAAATATGTTTATTTTTAGTACGAAGATCTTTTTAATTTGGAAGGATACAAAAAAAAACAAAGAAAAATTTTTTTTTTCTCAAAAATAAGTGTAATTGAAAATTCTTGAGAAAGAAATATTTAAAAAGTAAACTTTCACGAAATTTAGCATGCAGCTCGCAAAGTATTAAATTAAAAAAAAAAGTAATAAAATATTCTTGGGAGCGAAATACTTTGAAAGTAAAATAGAGGAGTCACGGACACTTATTAAATTGTAAATTTTTGATAATTTTTGAATGTGGTGAGCGTACTGTGAAAAAAGTGTGGGGAAACTTGAGTAATCTGTCGTCGAACATCTTCTCATCGATCAAATGAGCTGTTCAGTCCATTCTTGAATAAATAAAATCCATATGAAGACTGAACATGGCCATCATTGTTTTTAGAATTGAAAATTTGCCCAACGGTTTGTTTACCTTTCAATTTCACTGAATTAATATGGCATGTTTCTCTTGCTATTGCCTTTTGCAGAGTTCACTGCCGTTGACCTTTAACAACACAATTCACTTAGATTCCTCGGAGCTTATTCTTTGTACGTATTAATTTATCATGTCTGCGCATATATGGTATATTATGTGTTTAATAAAAAAATGCTGGTTTTCTATATTATTTATGTGAACATTAATACATACATACATACATACACATTATATAGACACTTTTTGGCGCGGCCAAATTCTAATGTTTATAGGCGTTGTTGCTGCTGCCCTTTACCCTCTGCCATCAACACTTCCTAGGTACAAATGTGTTTACATACATATATTTACACGCATGCTCGCACAAATTACACTTGCTATATATGTAAGTGTACAAGTATATACATATGTATATGTAATGTATGCAAGCATTTGACTTATTTGGCATTCTTTGCTGTTTTGCCAATTTCTCGGTCACCAGACATTGGAAGGATATGTATGCTTCAATTTATCAACTATTGTGTGATGTTGTTTAAGTTTAGACGCAATGTAAAATCGGAAAAGAAGAATACAACTGTAAATTCACGAAAACAGTAACCAGATTACATACTCCCTCTGCGTATTGGGCGATTTGGGCATTGATTAATTTGCTTGGTTTACTGTTAAATATGTCTTTTCCACCGTTGGTTTGTCATTTTGCTTTATTTCCACTATTATTTATAATATGACTAATCGCAAAGGTTTTTTCGCTTCTAATTCCGGGTTCCAGTGTGCGACGCACGAAATAAATCACGAGCTGAAGACGAGCGTGACAACTTCGTATAAGCGTGTCAAATATGATTGTCCACTTTGTCGTTTCATTGCCTGATAATAAGTTGTGCTAAAGCCAATAAATAAGAAAATAGTAAAAGTGATAATTAAAGGCATTATACTGTTATATAATTCGGTATAAAACCACAATATAAATTGGGGAAGCATGCAGAGACAATATAAAAATAACTTGTAATAATTGCATTGTTTACTATTCGTGGAAATGAATGATGAAGCAGATAAGCCGATATTCGATTTTGTGCAAAAAATTATTATTAATTATATTTTTAATTTTAATAAGACTTAGTAGTTTTTTTTAATAGAAATATTTTTTCTAACAATAAACTATGGTAAAAAATACAAGAATAAAATAAAATATTTTAGACGACAGTTGCCCAGATATTTAAGTAGTACAAAAGACTTAAGAAGCGAACCTCAGCAGATATTGAAATTATACAAAAGACTTAAGCAACGAACTTGACATTGAACTGTTGCTTTCATTCAGAAAATAATTTTTTGCTGTGTCTAAAATGTAAATGCTGTTGAAAGTGAAATGGTAACATTGCTAAAACCTTCAATAAAAATTAATTTTCAAATAGACTGCTAAATATTACATTAAAACAAGTAAGGAAGGGCTAAGTTCGGGTGTCACCGAACATTTTATACTCTCGCATGATAAAGTGATAATCGAGATTTCATTATCCGTCATTTATATATTTTTCAAATACCGTATTTGTGTAAAGTTTTATTCCGCTATCATCATTGGTTCCTAATGTATATATTATACAGAGAAGGCATCAGATGGAATTCAAAATAACGTTATATTGGAAGAAGGCGTGGTTGTGAACCGATTTCACCCATATTTCGTACATGTCATCAGGGTGTTAAGAAAATATTATATACCGAATTTCATTGAAATCGGTTTAGTAGTTCCTGAGATATGATTTTTGGTCCATAAGTGGGCGAGCGCCACGCCCATTTTCAATTTTTAAAAAAAGCCTGGGTGCAACTTCCTTCTGTCATTTCTTCCGTAAAATTTAGTGTTTCTGACGGTTTTTGTTAGTCGGTTAACGCACTTTTAGTGATTTTAAACATAACCTTAGTATGGGAGGTGAGCGTGGTTATTATCCGATTTCTTCCATTTTTGAACTGTATATGGAAATGCCTGAAGGAAACAACGCCATAGAGTTTGGTTCACATAGCTATAGTAGTTTCCGAGATATGTACAAAAAACTTAGTAGGGGGCGGGGCCAAGCCCACTTTTCCAAAAAAATTACGTTCAAATTTACCCCTCCCTAATGCGATCCTTTGTGCCAAATTTCACTTTAATATCTTTATTTATGGCTTAGTTATGACACTTTATAGGTTTTCGGTTTTCGCCATTTTGTGGGCGTGGCAGTGGGCCGATTTCGCCCATCTTCGAACTTAACCTTCTTATGGAGCCAATAAATACGTGTACCAAGTTTCATCACGATATCTTAGTTTTTACTCAAGTTACAGCTTGCACGGACAGACGGACGGACGGACAGACAGACCGGATTTCAACTCTACTCGTCACCCTGATCAATTTGGTATATATAACCCTATATCTGACTCTTTTAGTTTTAAGACTTACAAACAAGCGTTATGTGAACAAAACTATAATACTCTCCTTAGCAACTTTGTTGCGAGAGTATAAAAACGTACGGAATTTGCTAAATTGGTATTTTTTGGTAAGACTAACTGGAAATATTAGTAAAATATATTACATTAAGGGGTTACAAAAATCGAAATTTTTTACCTTAATTAATTCTACACATCTCTAGAATATTTTCCTTAATTTTTAAGTTGAACCGAGTAATAGTTTCGTTGAGAACTTGTGCGTTTGGGGTTAGCTAGGCTAAGTGCGCCGTCTTTAAATGCTTTTTTCTCGAAACTGTGCTTTTGAACTCGGTTGGTAAGATTTCTTGAGTACTACTAAACCGATCTTCATGAAATTTTACATACGCCTTGGAGTACAGTTCTTAAAGACTTGGACGAAGGATTTTTTTTCGATTAGAATTATTTAAAAACAAAATATCGTGAAATTTTCACTGAAATTTTAATTTTTTTTGTTAAAATAGCAATTTTTGGGTTTTTTTTGCCTTCTTCCAAGTTCCAAGTTAAGGTTTCAACTAGAACACGTATTTTTTCATATTATGTGATCCTCTAAGGAGTTATGTTGTCACCGGAAATGGCGTCGCAATGGGCGAGTTTAAAATATTGTTTTCCAAAAATTTCAGAATGTCTTTGCTTATAGTGTATGTTTGTAAAAATATAATATTCTAATGAAATATATCATTTTAATATGAGAAAAAATGTTGAAAAAACGATGTATTTTACCCGAGGAAAGCCATGTAACGTCTTAAGTATAAATTAAATTTTTAAATTTTCATATAAAACTTGTTATTCGAACCAATAACCATAATGTCACGCTCATAGTTCAACCCCTCGTCGCTATTGGCCAAAAAGCTTCTCTTCAGGCCAATTTTTCACCAGCTTAGTCATTCACCATAAACAGGAGTAGGTGTTAATCACTCAATGCAAGTTCCAAATAATAACATAGATGCATGCGAATATCAGAACCAAGCTTGCGGAGCGCTTAATCTGTGTGGACTGGCGCTTTCCGAATGGAACACTATTCCTCTCCTATTGGTAACAGTTTGTCGTTTTTGCACGATTGGCTCCTTCAGTTGGTCCAGTTATTGACGGAAGACGTAAGAATTAAGATATACAGTAGAGGTTAGAATAAAGATATTAAGATTATGATGATGATAGGCTCTAGGAGAACTGCTCATCACAAATAATTTCCTGCTAAATCTAGCAGAAGTAGTAAAGTAGACTAAACACATTTTATTTAATGTTTAGGGTATGAAGCAGTCGAGTAGATGATGTAAAAGAGATGCTTGGTGTCGCAACTGAGAACCCTACATTCATCAAACACATTATTAATGGTGAAAAGATGTGTGATCATGAATATGACGTCGAAAATGTTCAATACTATAGCGAATGGTGCTCCAAAAATGAGCCGAACCCGAAAAAAACACAAAATCCAAGCTATTCTATTTAACCAAATTTTAAACAGTATTTGCTGATTTCTCCTCCCATCTCGTGGATACAAGGTGTGTTCCAAAGTAAACAGGACTTAAAAAAAACAGAAGAAATGGTTTTTTCAACAAAATCAATTTATTTTATTCAAAATAGTCTCCTGCGTCAATACAGCTTTTTGCATGATCCAAAAGCATGTCTAAGAAGTGTTTTAGCTCGTTGGCCGGTATGACCACCAGTAGGCTGGTGCAAGCCTTTTGAATGGCCTCTACGTCTGCATACCGCTTTCTTTTTATGAAAAAATCCATTTTTCCGGTAAGAAGGAAGTCTCACGGTTAATACGGGGAGTGGTTAATGGTTAAAATGTGATTTTTGATCAAATAATCGGTCACAAGCGTCGATCGATGAGACGGATTCTGAGCAATTTTTGATGGTGAGTCAATTTGTACGGAACAAACCGTGTACACACCTTTCGCAAGCATAAATGTTCGGTCAAAAACGATAAATCGATATTTTGAAGATGTTCAATTCCATTTCCATGAATTTAAATGATGATATCGGCTGATTTTTGATGAATTCACGCACTGTTTCGATGGAATTTCCGGTGATCACGGATTTTGATTGGCCCACATGTTGATCGTCATTTATGTCCTTACGACCACATTGAAAACGTTGAAACCACTCGTGCACTCTACTACGAGACACGCAGTCATCGCCATAAACTTGTTTCATCAATTGAAATGTTTCGGTAAAAGTTTTACCAATTTTAAAACAAAATTTAATGTTGGCTCTTTGTTCGAAGCTCATTTTCGCACCGATAAAACAAACATACACTTTGACACTTAAAACGCAAAAAATTCACTTCCAATCAATGAAATGTCATGAAAGTCTCACTGGACAATTGATAAAAATAGTAGATTCTAACGCACCAGTCGACATAAAGATGGCGCTACCAGGGGGGCGTTAAATTCAAAAATGCCTGTTTATTTTGGAACGCATCTTGTATTTCTAGATCATTGTCTTCAAATACTTCATCCATTTTTAAAATAACGCTATTAACTTTCGCATTCTTTATGCAGTTGGTATAGCTATTAGTGATTATGCCAAATGAGTGAATTTAATTCACGCTAATAACTTAAGAACCTAAGTGCTGCATAAGTTCACAAGTTCCTCAGAAGTGTAGCCACTTAGATGACTGCATGATTTACAATGCACTGCTGACATTCCAAAGGTGGTTGTAAAAATGTTCAGAACTCCACACACACCCACAGACACACACATACATGGTGGTAAGCATAAAGGAGGCAACAGAGTGGTCCTTTAATGTCGGTGTCCGGTGTCAGTGTTATTGGCTGCCGGCCAGCGCTCATAACAGTGGCACTATCGAGTTTAGAGTCATTAAATTAAGACTTAAAAGCATGCTGAATGGCCAGCTAACACTTGCAAATGTCTGTGTGTGTGTGTGTGTTCGTGCAACTCCTTTGAGATTAAGTTGGGCGCCTTGCCGATTTATTTGATTTCTGCGTATTTTATTGCATTTTATTGTGCAACACAAAGTTCTACGGTTTCTATGCAATTGCGGGCAGGAAACGCTTTGCCAACGGTTAATGACTTTAGGCAGGTTTTTCCGTTCATTACGAATGCCACACATACGCACACACATAATTTGATTGCTGCAGTTTAACAACTCTCTTTCGGTATTAAGTTAGCAAATGTCGAGATTACTTGCTGACTTTTTTCCCCCCCTCAACATTTCGCATTTGGCGTTTTCGCTGCACGCTGTCATTTCCAAGAAAGAGTCAATGTATCGCATGCCATAATGCGATTTTTATAAGACAAAACTCTGAATGCTTGTCGTTTTTGCCTCGCTTTACAATCGGCTGTAATGCTGATCATAAAAGTGGCTTTTGGAACCATTATGGGTGTGTACGTGCTGGTTAGTATCTAGTATGACTTTTAATGGAGGCACAGCATCACAGCCCCACCACCGTCCAATGGCTGGCACTGGCCACGGATCCAGCTAATGAAGGTGGTTAAGCTATTCTGCCGATTGGACAAGTGCCATGCAATGGCTGCCCAATTCCCGCATGTGTACAGCACTCAGTGCGCTGTGGGCTCGGTTCGGCGCGGCTGTGCTGAGTTCAGGTCAGCTCAGTGACGCGGCGTGTTGCTAATGATGTTGGTGATGTGGCATGGCAGCAGCTGTTACTGCAGAAGCTGTAAAGTCTGCATGCAAAGTTCAAATCATATCTGGCGCGTCCGGTGTCTAAAGGCGAACTTCTCAAGGACACTCAGCTACGTTTAACTGTATTCGCTTTTGAATATTCTTCATTTCATAGTTTTTGTCTTTATCATTATTTTGCTTTGACGTTGCCTTTGCTACTAGTATACTCGTAATGTTGCTACGTATTCTTTGGCTTGGCTTCTAGTGCCGATGTCAGTTGGTGGTGCCTTAGAGCGATGTTTGCAATGGAAGGGGTCTTTCGGTTGATTAAACTGTAGGCTAAAAGAAACAATTAAGCATAGAGGGACATAACTTCTTGTCGTAAATGTTTGTGAAGGCTGCGTGCGTTTGATTTGCGTCGCTACTTACCGTACTTATGTACATATGTATGCTTATATGTGTCTTAATACATCATGGGTATTAGCTGGTATGTATATTTAGGTACGACATACATATGTGGTATGTAGTATTGCCATCGTTAGCACAATATTGAAATATTGAGATTGATATATAGAGCTACATATACGTCTTCGGCACAAATTTTTCGTTGCCGAGGAATACCCCGAACTTATGCCAACGACTTTTCCAGTCCCCGAAACACTTTTCATATGCATTTTCTGGGATGGGCTTCAGGTTCTTTAGCGAATTTTGTTTGACCTCTTCAATCGACTGAAAACAGGTTCCACGGAGCAGCAATTTCACTTGGGGGAAGAAAAAAAATTACTATAGGCCAAATCTGATGAATACGGTGAATATGGTATTTATTGCGTTTTTCGCTTTAAATTCGGCCATAACCGTGGCTCGATGCGATCTTGGCTTATTCTTCCGCAATACCGGCCGTTTTCGACGGATGTTCTCACGCAAACGCCTCAATACGGCCAAATAGAACTCCTTATTGACCGTTTGTTCCTCCGGAACAAATTCATGATGCATCAAACCACGAATATCGAAAAAACAATGAGCATCACCTTGATTTTTGAGCGGCTTTGGCGTGGTCTGTTTGGTTTTCGCCCGTTTTTTTCCCTCCATTTGGGTGATTGTTGACTTGTTTGCGTGTTAAAGTCATAAACCCCTGTCTCATCGGCAATTATAACGCTCTCCATGAATGTGGGTTCGGAATTCGCACGATCAAGCATGTGCAAAGAGACCTGTTTGGGGTTCCCTCTTTGAAAATAGTTCAGCTTACCCAAAAAGTCCACCAAAATCATTCGAATGGATTCGCGTGAGATGTTGAGCTCTTGTGCCATTTCTCTAACACTTGCCTGACGATTTTCAAAAAAAAAGGAAAAGTGAAGGAACTTGTTTAAATTTTTATCAGTTGAAGAAGTTGAAGGTTTACATCAAAACATAAAATAAGTTCTTGGCCTCTGCGAAATCCTTTAAAAATAAATTTGAATGATGTCAAAATTTTATCATTTCATTTTATATATAAAATATATATTTTTTAACTCTGGCAATCCTTTTTAATAAAATTAATACATATTTGCCATGTTATGCACAAGTAAGAATAGACAAATATGTATGTATGTATATTTAAAATCGTCTCACGCATTTCTTGTCTTCTTTGGGTTGCGTTGGCTTCTTTACGCATTAAAGACCGGTAAATGGCATGGCTTAATACAATTAACTAAATGGTTTCGTTTGCTGCTAACTTGAAATCCTAAAATAATTAAAGCATCATAAAAGTAACGAAGTTATTGTTTAAACAAAAACTTTAAGAATAATAATTAAACGTGGTATTATAAGACTCCACATCTCTATAACTACATAAATATACTTCTGAGTTGTTTTAGTTGTTTTCCAAAATAAACCAGCACTTCACATGTTAAGCAGAGTTTTCGAAACTTTAGAATATAAACAAATGGGCGTTTAACTGACCATAAATGGTCTCCCATAAGTGTGTGTTTGAAAAGATTTGCCAAAGGGATTACAGCCGTAATGCTACCTAAATATATGTTTGTTTATAATATGATAACTATGTTTGTTTGTTAATAGAGTGGGAAATGCGTTCGTTAATCGAGAATAATAGCTATTATTTGAACATAAAATCCTTAGTTTTAAAAATATATCTTGCCTTTAATTATTTTTGATTTAATATCAATATTTGCGCTATTTGCTTACCTCAAACAACTACTTATAGACATTATAAAATATATAGTGACTTAAAATAAATATTTTTATGTGGTTCTCTATATTATAACGAAAAGGGATTTTATTTGCGCAAATATTTGGAATAAAATAAGAACTTCATTATCTACATTGGCAGAGAGACAGTTCAAAGAGATTTGAAAAACCTATTCTGTGCACAATTAATAAAATAAAAGAGGTTGTTAACTCTATTTATGTGATTTTAGGCTATTGAAGCTAAGCTGTGTCTCACTGCAGGCATGGTATCCTACTCGATCTTGTTAATGAACTGGGTTTAAGCTGGCAATGCGTGCAACAAAAAGAAACCCACTAGGAAGTAAACAGATCGTTTTCATTCCCCACTAAAGAATATTGCATCAATGTTTCTGTAATCGATAGTTCCAATGGCAAAATCTACATTTTCACTGATGGATAGACGGGTGAAACAGGAATAGGAGCGGGCTTTTTTTGTAGTAATGTGTACAGAGAGGGCAACTTCAAACTAATTGACTACAATTCAGCGCGAAGTGGGCTTCTGTTCTAACCAGCAAGTCCATAAAAATTCTAGTAACAGCGAAGTGGTCATCCGTAATGCCAATACTAAGTCTCATTGCGTTAGTTTAAACAAGCCAGAAACAACCAGACTTTTAGAAGGTAATTTGGTTATTATCATTTTTGTACCCGGTTGTATAGGAATAGAAAGAAATGAAGAGGCAGATGAGCTGGCACGCTTGGTGCAGTTGGAGACATAATTCCCCTAAGCTGCCCCAGACCATTCAGAGCCTATGGTTTGTGTGAAGTAATGGACTCTGGAGGAACACTTCAGGCCTTGGAATACAAGCAATATACAAGGTCTGCGGCAAAAGAAACAGAAATTTTTAAATATAACTGTTTCTGGTGGCGCCACCTATTGGTTAGTATATGAAATAAAAAGTTTGATATCTTGTTGACATTTCGTAAAAATTTTAAGACAATTGGATAACTACAATCGATGTTATCGATCAGAAAGTGACAGCAGCTTTTGGTCATCGGTCGTAAAGTACAAAGAGCAAATATTAAGTTTTGTTTTAAGCTTGGGAAAACGTTTACTGAAACATTTCAAATGATGAAAAAAGTTTATGGTGATCAGTGCCTATCCCGCAGTAATGTGCATGAGTGGTTTAAGCGATTCCAAGAAGGTCGTGAGGACCTCTGTGACGATCAGAAGTCGGTCGTCTTCAGAAGTCAAAAATAAAGACAATGCTGATTTGTTTTAACGATTCCGAGGGTATTGTATTAATGCTGTGTTTTAACTTGGTGTTATGAAGCGTCTTTTGTCACGCATTCGTCGCATTCGTCGCGCTCGACCACAATACCGTGAGGCAGGGTCCTGGCGCCTGTTGCACGATAATGCGCCGTGTCATCGGTCGACGATTGTCACTGATTTTTTACAAAAAAACTCCATATTAACCAAGAGGCGGGCGACGACCGATAATCCGAAAAATTACCTTAAACACTCATTTGAAATGCTAATTGACCGGGCTAAACGCTGCATCGAAGCACAAGGAAACCACTTTGATTAAAAAAATATAACTTTTGAAAAATATTAATTATTTGTCGTTTTTTTAACAGTCCTATTTCTTTTGCGATAGACTTTGTACATAAGGCATGCCATAAAGTTACTTTGGGGGAGGTGTTGATGGTGAGCAGACCAAATTCTCCTACTCTTAGACAAAAGGAAGTGTAGGGGTCATCACAAGGCACATACCCTTAAGATAACGCCTTCAGAAAACGGGAAAAGTGGATTTGGCGGAATGCAGAGCATGTGTGAAGTATGCTGAGAAATCACTTATTTTAGCGAATCACTCTTAGTGTGCCCCTTATTGAATACTTAATGGCTTACGAACACCAATGCTTAGCTCTAATTATAGAAGAGAATTAATACCTCATGAAGGAGCAGCGTATAATGGATGTTAAGTGGCGAACAGGTTTTGCAAAAATTACAGCGCCAAAAGCATGAATTCATTACAGATTAGGTTAAATTGAAAATCTTAAACAAAAACAAAACTTATGCTCTGCAACACCAAAGCTGAAATCAAAATCGCTATCAAAACACAAACAGAAAGTAACACGTGCAACATTTTATGGAGTTCACCTTAACATTTTTTTGTTTTTTTCCGCGCTCTGCTTTATTTTCACTAACTCCGCTTTATACACAATTGATTTCTTACTTTTCTTCGACTTTTATAGACGCTGCTTTACTGACCAGTAAAGAAGAAGAAGAAGCTTTGCTGGCCGCATTTGCTGAATGAAAAAAGTGAATGTAGAATTCACACACACAAATTGCAAATACCGAGCATTACGCAGCGGAAAATCAAACGCGCTTGTGACAATCAAATGGCAAATGTGTGCTAAAGTAAAGAAAAAACAACAAAATTTATTAATAAAAAAACAATAAAAAAATTCAATGATCATGTAAAAAATACGCGCAAAAATTGCAGAAGAAAGCCGCGAAATATGGAATAAAATTACGCTTGACCAACAAGCCACACAAAAGAGCATAAAATTCACTAAACACACACACACACATACCGGCAAATAACTGTATTAAAATAATGCTGCATGAAGCGTAAAATCAGTGTAAGCAAATAGCCTGCAGATCGTTGGCAAAACAACAGCAAAGCGTTCAAAACAACAATGCTCCATGGTCCATGGCAAAGCAGAATTGGTGAACGGGCGCGTAAACTGGCGATCCAGCCAGCCATCAGCCGCCCACAGCCATGAGCGCAAGCGAAATGCAAACGAAAGACTTAAGTGGGATACTTGAATTGTTGAATGGTGGTTGATGGTGGCATGAAAGTGCCATGAAACATAATCAAATCAAAGAATCATCAGCCTCATCAAGAGCAAGCGCAATGGCTGTGAGAGCGGCTGCAGCGCGCACACACTGATTACACAAAACAAGAATTTAAATTGAAAAAATAAATAAAAATAAATTGAAATAGAAATGTGATTTCTTGAATGAACCAAATATAGCACATGCACATACATACATATATGTACATATCTGTAGTATATTTAGATATATTTCCATGGCGTTGTAGATTTTTGCGCTGACTAAGCAGTGGGACACAACTCACATATCAGCGCACTAAATGAACTGAATGAACTAAATGGAAACGGTGCGGCGTTGGCGCTGCGGTGCTGTGCTTAATGAGTATTCAATTGAATTGCGAATATGTGCCAACTGGGTATCAACACTTGCCCATACACATGTTTACATGTATGTGTACAAATCACTCATCATCTATTTCTACAATCCTCTTCAGCACACATAAAATACCGATTTAATTTTGTAAATTTGTATAACGTAAGAAAGTGCCGAAAAGTGCCTTTTTAATCTCTTTCCCCACCAATCGTTGGTTTATTGTTCTAGTGATGAGCCAGCATGCGGAGTTAATGCGATTTTGCCCCAAAACCTTTATACATTGAGCTCTACCAATTGGGTCAGTGGAGAATGAAAAGTGAAAATTTCCTATCAAAAACTACAGGTATGAATGAAGTGTGTATTTGCGCACAATTTTCGTTCATTATTTGGCATTTTTCGATACATTTATTACTTATCGAGAAATGTTGGCGATTTTTCTCGCAGTTGTAAGAAATTCATTTTTAAAAGTGGAAGTAATGAAAGGGAAAATGAAGCTATTAAGATAATGTGCAAATAGAAATCAATAGAGGGATTCTTAATACCGCCATTTATGCGCTAAATATTATATATTTAATATGAATAAATTTCGCTTTCCTAATGAAGTGAACATTTTCTAAGTAAAAATGAAAGAAAGACATTGTAGTGGGATTTAAATAGTCACATAGGTTCATTGATGTTTCGGCAATGGAGCAATCAGTTTAATATTAACACGGACTGGTCATTTTAACCCTGCGCCCATAACTCTCGAGGATAAAGCATCCTTAATTAAAATTGCTTTGAAGTTTAGGTGGAATATGGCAAATAATACAAGTTAGGTTTATGTTTACGATACAAAAAGTTGGTCAACAGATATTGAGGAAAAAATTAATTTCTTTGATAGTTTTTGTTTTAAGCAGAGTAGCTACCAGAAAAATCTTTCAACAATCAGCGATCTTTGTTAACAATAAGAACTTTGAAAAAGTGATGGAAATACTAGTGTAAGCAAAAAATAGTATGACTTTTTAATTTAAATTTTGCCCAAAAATCTATACGTCGAAATATTTTTTTCTGAGTTGGTGTGACTGTCAGTGATATTTTGAAGTAAATAAAGTACTTTCGGCGATTTTTACGATGAGTGGAATTATTCAACAAAGAACCTCCATTAAATTTTGTGTGCGGAATCAAATTTATGTTCCCAAAGTGTTCATATTGGCGAAGCAGGCTTTCAGTGATAACCGTTTGTCGAGAGCAAGTGATTGGTAAACATTATTCAAAGATGCTTGAGAACTCATTGACGATGAATCACGTCCTGGTTGATCATTAAATTAAGTGACGATCAACAAGTCAATAAAATTAATACTCAGAGATCTTTCTGGCATTGTTGGAAAACCATTTTAAAGGATCATTGGGTCTTAAGGCCGCGTTAAAGTCTGGGAAGCAATGCTTTCCCACTATCAGGATGTCATGAAATGTATAACTACTGGTGATGAATCTTATAACTATGCTAACGACCTAGAAATGGACGATCAATCGGCCAAATATCGTGCCAAAGGTGAATCGAAGCCGAAAAAAACCTCAAAGCAGGTCAAAAATCAAAGTTATATTGACAGTTTTCTTTGATTATCGCAGTGTGGTGTACTCTAAATTCCCTCAAACAGACCAAAGTGTCAACAAGGAATACTATATGAGTGTTATGCGTTATTTGCACGAATCTATTCGTTAAATTTTCAACCAATATCGTGCCGCAACCACCGTATTCGCCTGATTTAGGTCCATGTGGCTTCTCGCTATTCAGCAAATAAAAGCTTAAGGGCATTAATCGTGAATCGCCACGCGCATTTAAGGCTATTCCGGAAAATCGTTTTAACAACTGTTTGAGGATTGGAGAAAACGTTGGCATAAGAGTATTGGGGTCCGGGGGGTTATCTTTGAGGCGGATGACATAGATTTTGAAAAATAAATAAACAAGAAAAAACATTAACTTCGGCTGCACCGAAGCTAATATACCCTTCACAGGTGCATTTTTTTTAGTAACTATGTGTTCAGTTTGTATGGACGCTATATGCTATAGTAATCCGATCTGAACAATTTTTTCGGAGATTATATATAACAATAACCTTAGGAAACAATATATACCAAATTTGGTGAAGATACATTGTCAAATGTGAAAGTTTTCCATACAAGAACTTGATTCCGATCATTCAGTTTATATGGCAGCTATATGTTATAATGGTCCGATATCGGCCGTTCCGGCAAATGAGCAGCTTCTTGAAGAGAAAATGACGTTTGCAAAATTTCAAAAGGATATCTTAAAAACTGAGGGACTAGTTCGTATATATACAGACGGACGGACGGACGGACATGGTTAAATCGACTCAGCTCAACATACTGATCATTTATATATATACTTTATCGGGTCTCCGACGCTTCGTTCTGGGTGTTACAAACATCGTGACAAACTTAATATACCCTGTTCAGGGTATAAAAATTTTAAAATTATGAACAAAGTCTTACTAATATATTTTCTCGTCATGCAAGCATTAAGAGATATGAATTTCTTTGATAGATCTAGTCAGCACAATTTAGTTGGTATTATGCGTATGAAAACATCGGATTTTCTTGCGGTGGTCGAAAAGACGGAATAGGTTAACGCAGTCATCCGAAAGCTGAGATCGATTTACTTTGTTTGGATGCTGAATGGGTTCAAGAGGAAGGTTTTTTGTTTTTGGTTCATTATCCTTATCCAATTTGTGAAAGATGTGCTCGAGATTGCTGATGTCACTCGTCAGACTGTTTTCACATTTATAAATTGTTCAACTCGATTTCTCCCATCTGAAATAAAATGTTTCAGTTTTATTGGTAAAGCGTTAGTGGGCTTAGAAGATTTTACTTAGCATTAAACCTATTAGAGAGCATAGCACAGCTTCTCAACGTATTGCATCCGAATGTGACCTAATCACCCAATTTTGTGTTTTGTATTAAAAATAACGTAATTTTGTGAACTTGAAACCTCAAAATGAACGTCAAAAGTTTTATTAAGGTGTCAAAACTTTTACTCGTTATGAAATGGAAATTAATTCGATTAGAATCATAAGTTTACATTTACTTTTACAAGTTATGGTATAAGTATGGCTCCATCGTTGTTTCATTGTGAATATTTTTATTTTCGACTAAGAGTCTAAACTCTTAAGACTTTTATACCAACGCCTACCATAAAATCAGCATAAAGAAGCTGACAATTATTATTATAATTATTAATATTTCTAACTTTTGGCGAAGTGTGCAAAGAATTTTTATACTTTTTGCCTTTTTTACTTTGTTTGATTGTTAAAAATCAAATGTTGCAGAGTTCTTTGTTAGTTTTTTGTTTTGGTTTTTTGCCAATGTTGTCCACCAATAGACTCACCATTAATTAATTACATCATTTTTATTAATTTCGCAATCTCGTGTATGCTAATCAGCATTGAAGCACACGAGTGCGCATTTAAACAAAGGATTTTCGAATGAATTGATTATGTACGTCGGCTAAGTATGTACGTAAACAGGTGTGTGTATTCAACTGCTAACGTAAACAAAAAAAAAAATCCTTAAAAAGCTCTTTAATTGCTAGTGTATCGAATTAAACTTTTTTGGCTGATAATTACATTTTTATTTACTTCTTTTGCATAAGTGGTTAAAGCATTCTTTTTATGCCCTTGCACTATGTTGCTACAGGGTATAATAGTTTTGTTAACCTAAAGGTTGTATGTATTACCTGAAACTAATCGAGATAGATATAGGGATATGTATATTTAAATGATCAGGATGACGAGAAAAGTTGAAATCCGGTCGACGGTCTGTTTGTAAAAATTGAAAAATCTTGATGAAACTTGGCACGCGGGTTCCTTAGCATAAAATTACTAGTTCGTCGATGGGCGTAATCGCAGAATAGCCGCGCCCAAAAAGTGCAAAACAAATAAAGTACCATAACTAAGCACTTAATTAAAATGTAAACCTTTAATTTGGTTCAGGGGATCGCAGTACCAAGGGGTATCTGTTAGAAAAAAAATTAAAAAAGTGGGCGTACCTTCGCCTTCTAATACGTTTAATGTACATATTCACAAACCACTACAGCTACAACAACCTATTTCGTCTAGCGCAAATACTAAAAGAGCGCCTACCGACAGTGTGATGGATGAAATCGATAGATAACCCCCATAAAACGGTAGTGTTAGAAACTACTAAGAGCGCAATAAATCAATAACTAAATTTGCCAAAGACATTAAATATTACACCCGGGATGGTGGACGATGGGAGTGACACCGATCACCTCTTGGTGAAATCCCATATCTTAGGACCTGTCGAACCAATTTCGACTAAATTTACTAAGTGATATTCTTCTCATATTTTTATGTCAATGGCAATCGTGCTATAGCCACGCCTACTTCCCATATAGTACAATTTTAAATTCCAAAAATTATCCAAATCCAAATAAAACTGTTCAGGTCCCTAGATATCGAATATGACCCCTGTACCTATAGTTGACTTTTGACCAAAAATATTGGTAAATCTATGGGAAATACAAAAGAAATTTCGAGATAATCATTCCTGAAAATAGTAACTCTGTGTATCGAAAATGAGTTAATCGGGTCAATCATTCACTGAGCCCCCATATACCTAATATAAAGATTTCCGAACTTGCGGATGATTTTATACCGCACATGTCGGCCAATATGTGAGTTATCTTAATGAAAATAAAAGAGCGTGTTTTACTCATAACAGTGTATCTTTGTGTCCACAATAAATAAATTTGAGCGAAAAGTTGACCTAGCCCCTATATAACTATTACTTTACTTGATGTGATTCGTGATTGCAGTGAGGTACCTTAATGAAACCATCTTAATAATATAAGGTATTGGCAAAAATGGATAAAATCGGGTCGATACTACTTCAACTCCCATATACTACGTACAAGTATAATGATTTTCGTCTAACAAAACTTATGTCGTAAAGGGTGGAAAACGAGTTATATACATATAGTATATGTATGTATGTATGTATATATAAAATTGCTTAGATTCCGATTCTCTGGTTGACTTTTTACATCTAAAGGTATTTCCCTGGCTTTGCTTCTTGCAAGTTGCACGAGTATAAAATGTTCGGTTGCACCCGAACTTAGCTCTTCCTTACGTATTTTTAATTTGTGTTTTTTATTGTTTAGCTTAAGAAAGAAGCTTGTTCGAATGAACAAACATTTTAAAATAAAAACGGCAAAAATAATTTGATTCAAAATCTTATCGGTTGCTGGTTAGTATTTACTTTATTATACACACATATGTATGTATAATTGATAGTCTTGTTCTCTATATACATATAAGGATTTGGTAGCATATTTAAGACTCTGTGTCGAAATAAATTTTTCTTCCTTTAAATATTTTCGAAGTGCAATAAAAGAGCTTTACTTTAAGATATAAAATTATATAGTCTCTATTTGCATAAAGTATTCTCATATATAATCAGGTGAAAAAGCCTGATTTATAGGCTTTCCGCACGAAATGTAACGCTGAGTTTTTACAAACTTTTACAAACATTTGAGATAAGATAAGGTAAATAGATGAGGATTGCATCGCGACTTAAGTCACAAGAGCCTACTTAGCCTCAGCACATTGATAAGTTTCAATATACGGCTAGGAGATGTGATCTTGGAAACATGGTTGCAAGGGCCTTTATCTTGCGTCTGCAGACTGCTATGCAGTCAATTAGTAGATGTTCTGGAGTTTCAGGCTCCCTGTCGCAGAATCGACAATTTGCATGAGAAGATAGGCCCATTTTATCCACATAAGCGCTTTTTGACCTTACTATGACCAGTGTAGAATGCGACAAGTAGCCTGAGTTTGTTAGCCTATGAGGTTTATTATATATTTAAACCTGGTGAGGTAGTAGCCATCTATTACTTGTAGCAACTTGAAATGGCGCATGCCTTAGAGTTGTTGCCAAAACCTCTCCCTGCCTACTCCTTCTTTCTTGCTGCGGAGCAGCTCCTTTATGGTAAGAGGCCCCGATGGAGGGTTCAGATTCTACCATGTTAATGGGTGCTGCGGAGCGAGCAACTTATTAGCGAGCACAGAAATGGTGAACTGAATATCGTTAATATTAAATTAATCTTATGATCTGATGATATTTAGGAAGTCGATTTCGTTCCCATTAAAAAAACACTAAAAGAATGCAATCGTTAATGGATTTACGTTTTTTCTTTTATACTAATATTCGAACTAATTATATTTTTTGTTTACTCTGCATATATCCAATATCAACATATCAATTAGCGGCAGCTCAAGTCTGTCTGACACTTTTATCATTTTTAAATACAGTAATTTCGGTCTGTTTCCGCTGTCAACACCATCACATATTCTTAAAGCCCTTAAAGCTTCCCATAAAGTTTTTACCCTTGACCATAAAAAAATTCTTATTCACGGACAGGCGAGTATTTGCCGCAGGAGATATTGCTAACACAAAATAAGCTAATGTAAACAACTTGGCGATTATTACTTCTAAACAAGTAGTTACATACATATGTGTACAACGTGTTAGAATATATAATATATAACTAGAAATATATTTATAGAAAAAAGTACGTAGCGCCTTCGCACGAACCGTTCAAACGGCGCTTACTTACCGGTGTCAGTCAGTGTTGTAATCTGCGGCTTTTGTAGTAATTACACCACAACAATTAAGTACAACAAAAAAAAAAACAATTTTGTAATAAGAAATCTTCAATGGATTTGAAACGAGTTGAGGCTTCCACAAATTAATGCATAGACATGTAAGTATGTGTTTGTATTTGCATATGTGTGTAATTGGCTATTAATTAACATTCTCAAGCTTGATAATATTAAAAAAACTAAAAGTAAATGTAAATATTACAAGCGTATTCGTAAACTGTTGCCTCGAGTTGCTCAGACTGTCTGCGGTAAGGCATTTATTATCACTCACGCGCTTAGGCGCTTGGGCTGTCGTTGCTGGTAGGCGCGAGAAACCACAGAACGTGACTCAGTTTGTTGGGATCGTGCCAATTGAGGCCTTTCTTATATCATATTTTTCATTGTTAACTGTTTAGGTTTTTCTGATTAATTTTTTTGTGTTTTGTATATAATTTAACTTAACTTCAATCTGTTAATAAGTGAAATATTTGCATTGAATGAACGGAACGCTCGTCTGCTGAAACAGCAAACTATTAATTATATAAAATTTGTTACTCATACTATTTATGTTAGTATATGTACATATGTCTTTATTATGCAGGTATAAAATATTTTACTGGCTTTAAATTAATTATTAAATTTAACTAAACTTAGGCTTAATTAATTGCAAAGGTTTTTGCTTAGCGGCCAACATACATCACTTTATTAACAAATAAGTATTTAGTATGTTAATCAATGGCGTAGCATCTGTTAAACCAGCTGTCAAAGTAAACACATGTATTTGAAATTTATGTTTCGTTTGCTTTGAAAACTTACCGCCAAAGAATTACTCAAAAATAACGAAATTTTATTTTAAATGCTTCCGCTCTGTTTGACAAACTGATACTTATTTATGTTTTTATACTCCCGCAACATGTTTTGTTCACCTAACAGTTGTTTGTACTAACGAAAATTAATAGAAATATATGTAGAGTTATATACATATACAAGGTGCTTTCCAAAGTAAACAAAAATTAAAAAAAAAAAAAACAGAACAAATGGGGTTTTCGGCAAAATCAATTTATTTTATTCAAAATAGTCTCCTTCTGCTTCAATACAGCTTTTTGCATGGTCCAAAAGCATGTGGAACGAGTGTTTTAGCTCGTTGGCCGGTATGGCCGCCAGTGTGCCGGTGCAAGCCTTTTGAATGGCCTCTACGTCTGCATAACGCTTTCCTTTTATGAGAAAATACATTTTTCCGGAAAGGAAGAAGTCCCACGGTGTCATATCGGGTTAATACGGGGAGTGGTTAATGGTTAAAATGTGATTTCTGGTCAAAGATTCGTCCTTCGAATGTTGAATTCTGAGCAATTTTTGGTGGTCAGTCAATTTGTGCGGAACAAACCGTGCACACACCTTTCGTAAGCCCAAATGTTCGGTCAAAATGCGATAAATCGATGTTTTGTAGTTGTTCAATTCCATTTACATGAATTTCAATGATGATTTCGGCTCATTTTTGATGAATTCACGCACAGTTTCGATGGAATTTCCGGTGATCACGGATTTTGATTGGCCCACATGTTGATCGTCATTTATGTCCTTAAGACCACATTGAAAATGTTGAAACCATTTGTGCACTCTGCTACGGGACACGCAATCATCGCCATAAACTTGTTACCAATTTTAAAACAAAATTTAATGTTGGCTCTTTGTTCGAAGCTCATTTTCGCACCGATAACACAAACATACTGACACTTAAAACGAAATAACTTCACTTCCAATTGATGAAATGATATGAAATTCTCAAAGGACAATCGATACAAATGCAGATTCTAGTGCACGAGTCGACATAAAGGAGGAGCTACATTCAAAAGTTCCTGTTTATTTTGGAACGCACCTTGTATATAAACGATCAGGACAACGTGTAAGATGGAGCCATGCGGCCATGTGTAGGAGTATACGCAAGTGAGGAAAGTTCTCTAAGTGCCATTCACTATTCGTTTACACATGGCTTAAGCAGCTCACAACTTCCGGTCTTAGACCAAGTATCTTCTGGGTAGCCAAAAAAACATACCTTTGAAGGCGAGCCTCGGATGAGAGACATTACCGCCGTCCAAGAAGTGCGATGGACGATGGATAGGTCCTAGCGGCATTTACTACAGTGACCGTACAAAAGAACGCAAATTCAGGAGGGATTCGTTGTTCGGTGGATGAACGTCTAGCCGCAATCCGAAAGTTCTTCAAACACCGCTGCCCAAAGATATCTACAATCATCCACAATAGTGTTTATCGGCCTCAAGAACTGCGCCGTTAGTTCTGCTTTCTCCAAACTGCACAAGGGAGCGAAGAAAATGGATCTGGTAATGAACAAGTGCAAGACGAAATATCTCCTGTCAATAAACAAATAGCCGTCACACTTGCGACTTAGCTCCCACGTCTCTGTCGACAGTCATAATTTTGAAGTCGTAGATAATGTCGTCTATCTAGGAATTCGTGTTAACACCAACAACAATGACAACCCTGCAATCCAACGCAGAATAACTTTTGCCAACAAGACTGAGTGGGCAATTGAGAAGTAAAGTCCACTCTCGACGAACAAACACAAAACTCTATAAGTCACTCATTATTTTCGTCCTGCTATATGGTGCAGAGGCATGGACGATGACAACATCTGATAAGACGACTTACGAGTCTTTGAAAGAAAGGTTCTGCGGAAGATTTATGGTCCTTTGCGCGTTGGCCACGCTGAATATCGTATTCGATGGAACGATGATAGTGGTGGAGGTGGAGAAGGACCTGGCTTCGCTTGGAACCTATCCAATTGGCGCCCCCTTGCGAAAAGAAAAAACGACTGGCGCGCTGTTATTAACTCGGCTATAATCGCGTAAGCCGTTAATAACTAAAAAAAAGTTCCGTTTTGCGTTATACCGTAAAAGCATATCGGCAAATTTGTAATATAATAGTGATACATGCCGCTAATCTGAACAGCAGTGACGCTGGATGGTATTAACATCGTAGACCTTAATAACAGAGTCGGCAGCGCAGCCTTTTCCAGCCTAGAAAAAGAAGCAAAAGAGGTTGGTTCTGTGGTGAAAGAAAGCAAGACAAAGTACCCGATGCCATACACAAAGATTTCTCGCGTCTTGGGAACTACATCACGGTTGACTAAAAATTTGAAAAAAAATTAAGTACTTTGTATGTCCTAGAACTAGCATAAATTCCACTAATATTATAATATAATACGACTGCAGATCAAGCGCAGAATAACTCTTGCCCACTGATGTTAATTTGGTATCGGTAACCAATTGATTAGTAGATCCCTCTATCGACGAACAAAATATATGTGACCTTCACTAAGGTGCATTTCTGTTAAAAATAATCGTCAGTTTTAGTTAACTATGTGTTCTTTTTTTTGTTTATTTCCGTAGACCAGGTCACATATATAAATTATTTCAGTGTTATTATAACATACTATACGGCGCAGAACCGTGGACTAAGACGAAGCGATATGAGAAAGCACTGGGAGCATTCGTGTACACTGTGCAAGATCTTTTTGGCCGTCCGAGTGAGCGATGAATATCGAAAAAGATGGAACCAAATGCTCTAAGGTGACATGCAGATAGTTAAGCGCTTAAAAATCAAGCGAAACTAACCATACTAGGTCGGCCATGTCCCATATACTATATACATATAATAATTGCATGGAGACATGTTCTCGGTTCTTTCTTCGAATAAATATTGTTGTTTTCTTATATATACGAATTGAAATGTATTTAACATTTTTTTTTAATGTTATATACTTGTATATCATATTTTCAGCAAGAATATTTGTATATTTTAAGGGCAATAAGCAAATTTATATAGGCGAGTACAAAAAGATTTGAAAACACAAACAATTAATCGAAATTTGTATGTGCCTAAGTAGCAAATATATATAGCGGCCGATGTTAATGATAGCAGCTGTTGAGTGCGTCTTTCCACTAATGTATACTTGTGGACAGCGTATTGTTAGAGTATTACATTTTAGAACATAGAAGCTTTGAGCATTCGCACTTTGTTTTGTTTTTTGTTTTTTTTTTTGGCTTGAGCCTAGTAGTATACATATGTGTGTACATTAATAATAGCTTCGACTTTGGAGTTCCATTTGAATCATCACGAATGAATGAGCAACGCACAGTTTAAATTAATTTAGAAACAAATAATTATAGAAAAAAGTATGTTTAAAACAAAAAAAGTTCTAAGTGAGCATAATGCTTCTAACAAAAAATATACAGTCATGGGCAATGAAATGGGGACGGGTATAGTTAAATAAGAAATTCAATAAAAAGTACTGGGTATAGTGTGTTTGCAATTTAGACAAATATTTTCAAATGTAGCCATTCTTAAGCCTTTTTGTAAAAAAAATTAGCTTGCATTAAGATTAAAAAACATACTTTAAACTATAGGTGTTTCTTATTGTTAATAATATTTATGTAATTTTTTTCGAACAGCTAGCGAAATTCCTACTTTTGTTAAAGCAATCCGTCAGCTACATTTAAGAAAATTTACTCACATTGAATTGAACTTCAGCGGCGAACATTTTCAGAACCGAAGTGTTTTCATCCATTCCGACGACATGACCTAGCCAGCGGAGCCGCTGTCTCTTAATTCGCTAAACCATGTCAATGTCGTGGTATATCTCGTGTAGCTCATCGACCTTAAAAAATCCGCAGAGGAGTGTTGGGTGTCGATTCTCTTTTCACGGGTCTTTTCCGAGATTTAGCGCGTGGTGAATATCTGGTCAGTTGTCGATTTTCCAGGCGTAAGGTCACGATACGGTCCAATCAGTTTATACGTTACGGTCGAATCAGTTTATTGGCGGTCTTTCACATAGTACGCTTGATAGAATTTAATAAGCGATATTGAGGAGTGTTATCCGACGATAGTTGGTGCAGATTGTGAGGTCTTCCTGTTTGTGGATTAGTCAGAGCACAGTTAAATTCCAATCATCGAGCACACTTTCGTCCGACTATATTCTACAAGAAGCTGACGCATTCTCCTTATCAGTTCTTCGCCGCCGTATTTGATTAGTTCGGCCGGCAATCCATTGGCCCCGCCGCTTTGTTGTTCTTCAGACGGATAATTGTTATTCGAAATTCTTCAAGGTTGGGAAACAGAGTGTCCGCTCTTCAACTATCAGTGTCTATCCCATCGAGGAAGTGTTGTGGTCTACTGTAACTTTGCGAGGTAGGCATTTTGGATTTTCTTTTTCGCATGCAGCTGTACGTAAGTAGCTTGAAATGCCGTCACACAGTTCTCTTATACCGAGTTGCTGATGAGTGCTCTCAGAGAGCAGGAGTGCAAGTCGAGTAGAAAATCGTTCGGTAGTCTGTTGCGATTGCAGCTGCTAGGCCTCGAACCTGTGTGTTGTGAGGCGGGTGCGTATCTTGGCTGCAACAAGATAGTTGTTCGAGTCGATTTTAGGGCCTCGGAGCGTACGTACGTCTAAAACAATGGAGGCATGTCTTCCGTCTAACACAACATGATCGATCTGGTTGGTGGCTTTCCGTTCCGGAGACAGTTGGGTAGCTTGATGAAATTTTCTGTGCTGGAATCTCGTACTACTAACCATATTTCAGACTCCGATGAAGTCCATTTGGGGATTGAGGCCAAATTTACCGTCCGCTGTGCCAAAAATACCTTCTTTGTCCACCCTGGCGTTAAAGTCGCCAAGCACGATTTCGACATCGTGGCGGGGGCAATTCTCATGGCGCTCCAAGCGCTAATAGAAGACATCTTTGGTCACATCGTCCTTCTCTTCCGTCGGGGCGTAGGCGCAAATCAGCGATATGTTGAAGAACTTCGCTTTGATGTGGATTCTGGCCGGACGTTCATACAGCGGGCTGAAAGACAGTACTCATCATCGCACTTCGTGCACGGCGGTGATGTCAGCCTTTACTCTTACGAGGACATCAACCACCTGGAAAACGGGACCTTCCCAGTTAAGGAACCAGATATTCCAGGTGCATGCCCTCAAATCATATTCCTTAATGCGTTTGCCATGGGCGTCACCAAAAGGGGTTGGCTCATCCGAAGCTGTTGTTTCGTTTTCAAATTTTATTTTATTAAAATATTTATTCTAAGCTTGAATAAAATTTTTTAAAGTCTTTCTGCCAATATATGCCAATCATAGCCTTGTTTAGCGTTTGCTCATAATAATATCAAAACATCTTAACTATTGCGTTTCTAATATTTTGAACAAAACTGTGTTTGCTCGAGCATCACGGAAACGCTGCGGAACTTCAAGCAGTGTCTTCTTCTTTTCAAGAAAACAAAAATAAACAACAAAAAACAAAAGTATATAGCTAGTGGAGAAAAACAACAAAAAATAAGCATTACTACTACTACCTGCATATACAATGAAATTTGTTAATTATAAATAATAAAATGTAGTAAAAATAATTATGAAGTCATCAGCAACGACAAATGATTGAATACGAAATTTTTGCGCAAAGCAACATTTGTTGTTGCTTGCTGTGTATGCTATTGTACGCTTGGATGACTAACAAGCGCTTAGACGCTTGATAACGATTAGAGCTGCGCATAGCTTTGGGTAAACAGCACAACCTATTTATAACAATTTGACAAATGGAAATTCAGTAAATCTCACAAGTGTGGCAATTTGGTGCACGTTGCCGTTAGCATTTGCTCACTAAAGAATGCCTAGAAATGAATTTTGCTTTTTTTGTTGTGAGCGATTTGCTTATCAACACGTAGTTTTTTGCCTTGCTATTGAAATTTCTATCAAATTAGTTCATTTGCGCGGAGAGCGAAATCTCACTACATGAGAGCAAACATATATAGTATATATATATACATATATATTTGTATTTTTTTAATAAAACGTGTAAATATGCATGCGAGTATATTGAAAATGATGATAAGTGTTAATCACAAAAAAGTCCATTCAAAATGTTTCTTTCACAGCATCACTGTGGTTTCCCGAAAAATGATTCATTTGCTTTGTTTATAATTTTTGAAAAACCGAATTCCGAATTTACCATGTTCAATTGGATTTACAATTATTTTGTGACGTAAGTTACGAAAAAGTACACCAAAAAGGATGGCATATAAAAATATAAAATATATTAGTCATATGTACATACAAACCAGAATATTAACATATGATGAGTTTTCAATAATTTCAAGGTGTGTGCGTTTAAGTACTGGTTGTTTTTGGCAGGTATAGAAATTTAATTACAAATACAACACAGAAATTTAAAGAAATTGTTGATATTTTGAATTTATAACTTAGCAAATTTGATTATCGTTCTTACCTCCATTCTTTCCAGCGTAGTGTAGCCGAAATTCCCTCCGAAATGCTGCATTGGGTCAACGGCAATTGGCGTAAACGGATGGCGATTCATAAATGCCATAGAATTAACTGCACAATAACAACAATAACAACAAAAAATATAATAAATTATGACAAAATTTAAATGTTTTCTTTCATTTTAATATCGCATTGTTGTTAGGCTCTGCAGTTTTTAGTTAGATTGACAGTAATAAGCCACTGACTTAACGGACGACATGAAAGGAAATATTCGAACTTCTTCATGGTTGGGCATTGGAATGTCCGCTTCATCTTCATCGATCGGGTTCAAAATTTCCTGGTGTTATGCTTTCACTGCCATTCAGCAGGTCTGAGAAGTGTTCCCTCCATAATTTCAGTAATTTCACCTCTTGCGGTTCTGCAAGAGTATGCTCCGGTCTTGAAACCTTCTGTTAGTCGCCGCATCTTTTCGCAGAATTTTCAAGCGTTACCGCTGTCCGCCAAATTGTCAAACTCTTGGTACTCAAACATTTCGGTCTCTCTCTTTTTCAGTCTGCAAATGCGTCTCGCTGCCCTCTTCAACCCTTAGTATCTATACCCGCACCTGTTGTGGTCGATTGTAATGTTGCGCGTTAGGCAGTCTGTTTTCTCTACACTGCGACACCGCACTGCTCATCGTGCCAGCTGTACTTTGGCTTTGTCCGAATACCAAAGTTTCGTTTGCAGCTGTTCATTAGGAGCTTGAAATGCCGTCCCACAGTCCCCTTTTCCCGAGTTGCTGATGAGTGCTCTCAGCGAGCAAGAGTGCATGTCGAGTAGAAAATCGTTCGGCTGTCTGTGTCACAAGATGATCGATCTGATTGGTGCTTTTCGATCTGGAGACAGTCTGGTAGTTTGATGAATTTTCTTTCAGGTAACCATATTTCGGGCCCCGGCGACTTCGATCAACCTCGACTTATTTGGTTATGTTTCACCATGGAGGCTGAATTTACCGTCCGTTGTGCCAAAGATACAGCTCTCATAGGTGCGCTCCAAGCGCTTATAAAAGACATCTCTGGTCACATTGTCCTCCTCTTCAGACGGGACCTGGGCGAAAATCAGCGCTAGCTGTTTATCCACCGGGGTGAATGCCAGAACTCGGCGACAGAGTCTCTCTCCCATAACGCCACGGCCAAAAGGCCTTGTCCCATCCACCGCAGTTCTTGAACGGCGGGGACGTTAGCCCTTACTCTTACAAGGATATCAACTAGCTGGGCAGCGGCACCTTCCCAATTAAGGGACCGGACATTGGCTTGCCCTCAAACGGATGTTCTTTGGCTACCCAGAGAAGATACTTTTTAATATATCTCTAACTGGGTATCTAAAGTTTGTCTCGAAGTTTGTATCACCTGTGTGATCAAAATCAAGTCCTTGCATGGTCCAACCGAAGTTAACATTTTCTCTTCTTTTACGCTTTATTTGTATTACAGATCCACGACTAACTCTCTGGTGTAAGAAGCAAGAAGCAAAAACAAAAAATAAAAATTAAACATATGCCTATTAGATTTGCTTAAAATTACCTTTTATCACAGCTATGCTAATTCTTCTCAACTATAACCTTAACTTATAACCCCTGGCTATTTACATGCACACATAATATCTCTCTAGCTGTATAATTTAATTCACTTTAAGCCGTAAAAGCGCATATTCTATTATCGCAATATAATTATTGTTATTTGCCCCGCGCCAAAGTGAAGCCCAAACGATTTATAATCTCTTCTTAAAATCGTCGGTTGCGCACTGTCGGCATTTGAAGCCTTTACTTAGATATATTTCACACTTCCTTAACCGCACACTTAGGGCAGACAACAAAAGGAAAAGTGAAGATGGATTCTTAAATCTGCTATTAAATAATAACGCGAAGAATATGCTTAAAAACATGTTTGTGTGTGTGTTGGTGTTAAGACGGAGTGCGCTGGGAGGCGTTGCTACACGCAGCGCCTTTCGGCTGCTACCACAAGTTCATTTTATTGCAATTTTACACCTTCCACGGCAACAGTAGCACACAAATATATATACTTATGCATTAAACAACAAAAGCAACAACACTAAAAATAATAATAATAATTAAAATAAAAAAGTAAACGAGCCAAAGCGCTAATAAAACTCTAGCCGTTGCTGATAACGATCAGAGGCGGCGTGTGAACGTGTGTGCGTGTGGTCAGCGTGGCCTCATGCCTGCCGCCTTCCACTGAATCGTGCGCTTAGGCTACATTTCTTGCTGCTGTTTCTTTCGTATTTTATTAGCGAGCCCTTGCTCTTTAATATGAATTTCTATTTAGTGAATTTGAATTATGACTGCGCTTTGGGTTTATCTTGGAAAGTGCATGGTGCTAGCTAAGATTTAGTGCTTACGTGGAACTCGGCTCCTTTACTACAATTAATATGCATTTCTTCAGCGTTTTTTCTTTGTTCTTTTGCTAGTAGCAGTTGCAAGTAAAAAGCAGAAGCGTAAAATTATGGAAGGGAAGCGGCTGAAATTCACTACAAGCCTGCCACCTGGTATAAGAGATACATAAGTGTTTGTGCGATAATGAGTACTCTTCAGCTGATTTGGCGTATAATTAACTAAAATGTGCATTTGTATGATGTTTCATTAGAAATCAGTAAAATTATGTTGGATAAAATAGCGTTAATGATAAATTTAGCGTTTGCTTGTGCGCATGCGCATTGATGCGATTCTCATATTTGATCACCTTGTTAAAGTGCAAATACCTCTCTGCCTGAATTGAATAGTTCATTGGCCAGCTCGATAATTGTTGCGAAATTCTGCATATTCAAGTTTTCTGCCGAGGTTTTCATGAGCATTAACTATAAGCGGTATTATTTTTGAAGCTTATGCGTTTTGTGGAGAATTTAAAATTTAGCTATAGTTTAGAAATTAATATAATTTGATAATTTCATAATTTGATTGTAGTTAAATGGAGTTTGATAATATTAAATGCCAAATTATCTTGTCTAAATATTTTTGTCTTTATTTATTTATTTGCAAGTCTCCAATTGTCTAGCCAGAATAATAATAATAAGAAGAAAGCACGTTAACTTCAGCTGCACCAAAGCGTTAATACCTTTCACAGGTATATTTCATAAATTATTCTTCTTCTTCTTTACTGGCGTAGACACCACTTACGCGATTATAGCCGAGTTAACAACAGCGCGCCAGTCGTTTTTTCTTTTCGCTACGTGGCGACAATTGGAGATTCCAAGCAAAGCCAGGTTCGTCTCCATCTGGTCCTTCCAACGGACTGGAGGTCTTCCTATTCCTCTGCTTCCCCCGGCAGGTACAGCGTCGAATACTTTCAGAGCTGCAGTGTTTTCATCCATTCGGACAACATGACCACCGATGTGTATCTTTATTTTGATCGGTCAGTTTGCAAGGCAGCTATGTAATTTAGTTGATCTGAACAAGAAATTGAGTTTCATCGATTAGTTTCTATAACAGCTATACATATGTAAGTATATTGAATAGTAGACTGAGCTTATCCCTTATATTTGTATACATACATATATATGTATATTATAGAGTCTTCGCCGTTTTCTTCTTCCTACATTTCAAACTTCACCTACCCTATTCAGGGTATAAAAGTAGCAACAGTAAGTTAATAAGCTTTAATAAATTTGTTGGATTTAAAATATAATTTTAACAATTTTGGAAATCTGGTTTGGAGTGGAACTATAAATTGAGTAAATAAGAAGTCACTGACAGTCATATCCTCGAAGTCGTAGATAATTGCATTTTTCTTGGAACTAGCATTAACACCAACAACAACGTTAGCTTCGAAATTCAGCGCAGAATAACTCTTGCCAACAGGTGCTACTTTCCTCGCTCTCAATTCGGTTCCATGGAAGCAGTCCACTCGGATCATCGATTGGACTCCGGGCCGAAATGATGGAGCTATGTTTCGTTCATTGTCATATGTCGCTTTCATTACGAGTGAGTTGAAGATCAAATATACTTAATATTTCGTCGATCCGGCGCTTTCGAAGCAACCACTTTGTTTAAAAATTTCGTATTTTTTAGGTTGCTTACACAACCTATTTTTAATTTCAAAGATGTGCAAAACTGCTACATATGTAAAATATAAAGTGCTTGTAGATGAGTGTAAATTTAGCCAGATGTTGTTTAAAGAAAGTACTTGACATTTTTCCATATTTTTACGAGTTTAGAAATGTTTGGCCGCGGGCTTCTGCGGCAAACACTACTTCTGTACTTTCAGTATATACACATCTACTCAACAGTTGTAGAACTCATAATTTGCATAATATTTATTTTGCGTTCCAAAGCAGCAAAGTGTACCGTTATATAGCTGGCGCTTTTGCAAATATGTATGCCTATTTGCAAGTAAATCAAGTTTATAAAAGAATGAGAGTGGATACTTATGATCAATGGCTGAAGTGTATTTGTCACGAACTCTGCCTCTGGCTTTATCTTTTACACACACAACGTTACATTGGTGGAACGGTTAGCACAGCGGTGTGTCGCCGTTAAGGATGCTCCAGCGTACAATATTCCAATTTTACGGTACTTCAGCATTGTGTACTTTTGTTTTGATTGGTTATTTTAACGGAATTCTATTATTTTAACGCCAAATATTTTATTATTTCTATTAAGTAAATAAACACATATAATGACTGGTATATATATATGTATGTACTTATGTACATGCATATTCGTATAATTGTACAATATAATGTAATGTACTATATTCGGGTTCAGCGAACCCCAAAACTGAGTGAGGGTTCTTTAAGAATTTGTGTAAAATATTCGCAATGGTTGCTCGTTGCTTTTTGTCATTGAAGCTTAAAAAAAAATCTCCTTTAATGTATGTACATATATATTTGTTGCCGTATTTTTACTGGCGATAAATTTTGGATCTATGCTTCCGACCTGGGAACAGACTAGTAATCGGCTGAATATCTTGGCAAAGGTGAGCCGAAGCCGAAAAAAACAAGTCAAAGGAGGTCAAAAATCAAGGTTATGTTGACAGTTTTCTTTTATTATAGAGATGTAGTGCACTCTGGATTCCTTCCGACCGACCAAACTGTCAACATAGAATATTATTTCAGTGTTATGCGTCGTTTGCGCGAAGCTATTCGTAACAAGTAAGGAAGGGCTAAGTTCGGGTGTCACCGAACATTTTATACTCTCGCATGATAAAGTGATAAGAGAGATAAGAGATTTCATTATCCATTATTTACATATTTTTCAAATACCGTATTTTGTAAAGTTTTATTCCGCTATCATCATTGGTTCCTAATGTATATATTATACAGAGAAGGCATCAGATGGAATTCAAAATAGCGTTATATTGGAAGAATATAACGTTGTGTCGGTTGTGAACCGATTTCTTCCATATTTCGTACATGACATCAGGGTGTTAAGAAAATATTATATACCGAATTTCATTGAAATCGGTCTAATAGTTCCTGAGATATGGTTTTTAGTCCATAAGTGGGCGAGGCCACGCCCATTTTCAATTTTTAAAAAAAGCCTGGGTGCAGCTTCCTTCTGTTAATTCTTCCGTAAAATTTAGTGTTTCTGACGTTTTTTGTTAGTCGGCACTTTTAGTGATTTTCAACATAGCCTTTGTATGGGAGGTGGGCGTGGTTATTATCCGATTTCTTCCATTTTTGAACTGTGTATGGAAATGCCTGAAGAAAACGACTCTGTAGAGTTTTGTTGACATAGCTATAGTAGTTTCCGAGATATGTACAAAAAACTTAGTAGAGGGCGGGGCCACGCCCACTTTTCCAAAAAAAATACGTCCAAATATGCCCCTCACTAATGCGATCCTTTGTGCCAAATTTCACTTTAATATCTTTATTTATGGCTTAGTTATGACACTTTATAGGTTTTCGGTTTCCGCCATTTTGTGGGCGTGACAGTGGGCCGATTTTGCCCATCTTCGAACTTAACCTTCTTATGGAGCCAAGGAATACGTGTACCAAGTTTCATCACGATATCTCAATTTTTACTCAAGTTACAGCTTGCACGGACGGACGGACAGACGGACGGACGGACAGACATCCGGATTTCAACTCTACTCATCACCCTGATCACTTTTTTATATATAACCCTATATCTGACTCTTTTAGTTTTAGGACTTACAAACAACCGTTATGTAAACAAAACTATAATACTCTCCTTAGCAACATTGTTGCGAGAGTATAAAAAGAGGCCGAAATTATGGGCCGACAACTCTTGGCTTTTGCACCACGAGATAGTGCGGTCACATAGTAGAATCATACTGCATTGATTCTTGTTCGAGTTTTGCGCCAAATTTTCAACCAATATCGTGCCGCAACCACCTTATTCGTTTTTAATTAACTTCGAGTGACTATTCAGCAAACACAAACTGTAGCTTCTCGGAAACCGTTGTGATTCAATTAAATCCATTAAACGTGATTTCCTACGCGCAATGAAAGGTATTCCGGGAATTGACTTAAACAACAGTTTCGAAGATTGAAAAAACCATTGGCACAATTGTGTTGGGGCCAAGTTTAATTTCCCAGAAGGGAACAGTAAGCCTTGCCTAAGGTGGCCTTTAGCAAATTTTGATCTTTTCGGTTTCGGCTAATTTTTTTGCTAAATTGTTGCGCAGTTTCGACGCCATATTCATATATCCACGTCTTGCCTATGTAATTATACTCCTCAACTATGTAGCTTATTTTGCAACTTTTAAAAGTTTTTTATAAAAGACTAAAGTCTTTTGGTACGAGTTTAGCATTGACACGCTTTATACCCAAACCATTGACCGAAATGTGTTAAGGCAATCCATAAGAGCTACTAAGATCCTCTGCTATCTCTCCGATGCGAACACGACTATTCTCAAGTACCGTTGTTTTAACTTTTTCGTTGTTATCGCCATTGACAGAAGTGGATTTGGATTTGGATAAAGTAGACACCCCAAAACCCTTATGATTCCATTGAAATTCAATAACAGCACAGCTTATTTCCAATATTTGATATTATTTTATTTTTTGCAACATCTCGTCGATTAAAAATTAAGAAAAGTATGAAAAAATGCGATACAAACTATTCAAAAACCAATGTAACGAAAAATCGAAAAAATAATTTTTGTTTAAGAACTAAATTTATTTCGGAAAAATTAGTATGATTAATAGTGACAAGGCCTTAGTATTAATAGTTTTTTATGGGTATGAGTACATAAGCATTTAAATACAATATTACTGATATTGGTTAAATTATCAGTATATCGTCACCTAAAATGCAAAACAACATATCAAAAAACAAAAAAAAAAATGAAAATCGCTGTCAGATAACCAATATATAACCGTTCTATAGCCAATATATAACCGTTATTACCGTTTTATAGCCAATATATAACCGTTTTATAACCAATATATAAACGTTTTATAGCCAAAACTCGAATTTTGTTTAAATATGAATGTATGAGTATGATAACAAATATAGCACCATTTCAGAATGAAAACTCAAATTTTGTTTGAATATTAGTGATTTCTATTACATCGTTTTTCCTTCGCCTGTAAACTTATGACAAGTTATGTTACGTTATTCCGCACTTTAGATGACGATATGCTATAATTCTAATCGAATAGTAAATCTTAATGGGGTGCCATATGTACTTTAATCATATTAAGTCTTATCATGAACTTCGGGTAAACGCCATTCCTCATAGAAAACCGATTAGATCAAAAAAGATATCTACGTTATATAATCAGAAATAAAAACACGCGTTTAAGCCAAAAAAGTCTCATAATTTGCTTTATAAATTGACTAAGTTTTTTTCAATGAAAACTAAATAAAAAAGAAAAACATATGTGACGATCGATATTGACATTTCACACGAAATTCGCGCGAAAATAAAAAGTCGTGGGAACTATTTATTTACGCGAAGTTCACGATGAGGCTGATTATTCTATTGAACAGTTTCAAAACATTAAATGCAGGAAATAGATTTATTCAATACGCGATAACTTGCAATATAATTCAGTCGTTTTTCTTATCTTCAACATTTTGTGGTTAGCGTATTATAGGCTGGCGGCTGGCTGTAGCTAGGGCTTGCCAGATCGCCATCGGCATTCGTGAACTCATCGTCGTCTTCACGACCGCGCGGCTGATACGTGATTATGAAATTCTGTGGTGGCGCCGCGTATTTACTCCTTTTGCGCAAGCGCTGTACACCTTTGTAAGTGACAAACGTGCATATTAGTACGAAACCCACCAGTCCACCATAAATCAAATATATCAGGAATGAACCGGTGTCACAGGAAACATGCATACGAATGAATAATATTTCCCTCATACACGACTTCAATTCCGACGAACTCACACATTTACCATCCTGCTCCAGAAAACCGCTATCGCAGTGACATCTGTCGGGCGCAATACATTTGCTGTTAGCGCCACACTTATCCTTGCATCGCGGCACACACCGATCGTCGACCACGCTGTAGCCCGCGATGCAGCTGCAGTGATTCGGCGACGCGCAATAAGCGTGTAGAGAACACGCAGGCTCACATATTGGCTGACAGCGTTGTACCAGTGTGTGAAGCGGTTTGTTTTCAAAGCCTTCCATGCATTGACACACATCTGGTGCGGTGCAATGTGCATTTATGCCACATCCAAATTTGCACTGAGGTACACATACGGCGCCATTGCGCATATAACCTTCGATGCATTCACAACGATCGGGTGCTGTGCAAAGGCCATTCGGCCCACAACCGCCCGTACAATGGGGCAGGCAATTAATGCTGTCGTTGAATCGCGCATAACCTTTGGTACACTCACAAATACCTGGACGCAGACAAGTCGCATTACCGCAGAGCGCCGCATCGCAGATCGGTTCACATTGCGCGCCACCATCATGCGTTTTCTGGTAGCCAGTGTTGCAAGCGCACTTATTGGGGGCCACGCAATGCTGATGATCTGCACAACCTTGTGGACAACTTGGCACACAACCAATGTCGGTTTGCTCGTAACCGAC
Source organism: Bactrocera neohumeralis (assembly GCF_024586455.1). Taxonomy (NCBI): domain Eukaryota; kingdom Metazoa; phylum Arthropoda; class Insecta; order Diptera; family Tephritidae; genus Bactrocera; species Bactrocera neohumeralis. The sequence continues at coordinate 81,203,348 of NC_065919.1, read as the reverse complement.
TTTACACGCACATTTATCGGGTACGGCGCAGTAGCTGGCCTCGCCACATGCCGTATGGCACTGGGGTGCACATTGACCGGTGGTGTTCCTAGTATAACCCTCGTTGCAGTCGCAGGTATTTGGTGCTGCACAATGCTCGTTAGCGCCACATCCTCGCGAGCATATCGGTAGACAGCCTTCCTTACTTTCGATGAAACCAATTTTACAGGCACAATTGTTGGGCGAAGAGCAAAAAGCGGTTTCGCCGCAATCCACATCGCACTGGGGTTCACATTTGCCATTAGTATTCCTCGCATAACCACCGCTACACAGACACTCGTTAGGCGCGCCGCAATACTCATGTTCTTCGCATCCCTTCGAACATATAGGCGCACAAACATTGCTTATCTCCACATACCCACTTTTACACGCACACACATCAGGACTAGCACAATAGCTTGTTTCGCCACAATCCACACTACAGACTGGTGAGCATTGATCGAAAGCGTCGCGAGTATAACCTTCATTGCAGTGACAATTATTACTGCCTTCGATGCAAGTGGAATTGGTCGGACATCCTGCGGCACAATCCGGTTGGCATTTGTTCTTCTCCGGATGGTAACCCTTTTTACAAACGCAACGCTTCTTAAAGTCACAAATGCCGTCCACGCAATTTTCATTACATATCTCTTGACACATTTGCTGTGGTTTACCTTTAGTAAACGAAGTTGTACAGAGCATTGGTTTACCTTTAATTAATATAGTTCTACCGTTCATTGCTTTACCGTGACCGGGTTCAATGAAAACCAAGGTGTAGATAACGATTTGAATTAGTAATAACCGTAATTTGGATTTATACATTTCGATTCCGGCTTTGCAAGCGCGTTAATGCTATGTCTATGTGTGTTGAATGCGTTTCATCCACTGTATATTGAAGTAAGTGATTCAGTTTCAAGATTTATTGAACGCATAAATTGTGAAATTGAACAGTGTTGCCATGGCATAACGTTTTCAATACTTAAAGGATTTTGAAATTAAAGCGCAAATATGTTTAGGAGATTTGCTCATGTGAAAACGCGGTTGTAAAGGTAAATTCGATAGATGATAACGTTTGTGTAAGCCTTTTGTATAAGTTTTTTGCCATTGAGGCAGCTTTTCATAATAGTCTTTTATTTTTATGCCAGTTTTTGGAATGACATATTGTTTTTAATTTTTCTCTTGTGAAAACATGATTATGAAGGTAAACAAAATAGATGATAACATTTGTATAAACCTTTTGTATAAGTCTCTTGCTATTTAGGCAGCTTTTGATAATATCAGTATCTTATTTTTATACCAGTTTTTTAATAACATATTTTTTTGAATTTTTCTCTTATGAAAAAACGGTTATAAGAATAAATTCAATAGATGATAATGTTTGTATAAGGCTTTGGTATAAGTCTCTTGCTATTTAGGTAGCTTTTGATAATATCAGTCTCTTGTTTTTATGCCAATTGTTGGAAAAACATATTTTTCCGACATTTGCTCTTGTAAAAACTAGGTATGAAGATGAACTCCATAGAGTATAAGCCTCTTGCTATTTTTACCAGCTTTTAGTAATATTAGTCCACTCCATTTATACCAGTTTGTTATTCGATTCACCACTTTTTAAAGTTTGACGTATTGTGGACAGTTTACATGCATATTTTAATTTTAGTTTCGGAATTGAATCTAGAAAAACAGAGCTGTGTCATAGCTTTCATAAGCATAGGTTTTCAAAAAACGAAAAGGCTTTGGCGCGTTTTTTGTGAACAAAATGAGTCAAGAATGGCAGGAAAAAGAAAAAGTTCAACAACTTCAGCAGAAAGTTATATAATAAATAGTATAAACATTTTACTCTGAAGCAATGGGAAGGAGAATTTCAATGTTTTAAAAGCAGCGCTTGGCATTTATTTTAAAGATGAAAGCGGTCTCTCGTTCTGTTAGCGGCCATGATGCCAAAACTTACAACTTTTTAAAACTTCAAGCTAATAATACATTTGTTATGGAGACTAAAAAATCATATCTAGTAACAAAACCAATAGATTTTGAGGTCGAATAAGAGCAAGTTTGCAACCCTATAAGTGGAAATATTAAATAGACGTTGGATAAAACATATATCCATAAGATGTGTATATGTTCTCTTGTAACTTAAAGAAATTGCCATTGTTCTTTGTCTTGAGTTTTATAAGAGTAGTAAATGTGAAAAAAATAAAAATATATGTATTTTGTAAAATAAGTTGCGCATACAATGTCATATTACAAGTACATGTGTGTGTCGAGTGGTTTTTTTTGGTACACAAAGGCGATAAAAAAGTAAATGAAGGAAATTATACTCGCGTGCCTTCGCCGCATGCAAAACTGATAAGCCTGAAAGAATTTTCTATTAGTGGTTTCTTGTATATTCGCTTTGAATTCAAATGCTGACGTCATCGTTTTCCAAATGTATGCAATATGCTATTTTACCAGAAGGTTATAACCAGGAGGAAACGTCGGGAACCCTGTGAAGTATACCTTGTGACAAGAAAACACTTGGAAATTGTAATAAAATTCCCCGCGATCTGTCAACCAGTTTGTTTACAACAGCTGCTTAAGTCGGTACACCTCAGTGCTGCGTTGCGATCTTTACAATGGGTAAAAGTATCGAACAAATAATTTGTCTCAAATTTTATATTTCTAACCAAATTTCGCGTGTGGAATCATTACGACTGTTGGAAAGGGCTTACGGTGAATCAGTTTTATTAAAAATACAAGCTTACGAGTGATACAAAGCCGTCAAAAACATGCCTCGTTCTGGCCGACCTTCGACGTCTTCAACTGATGAAAATATTAAAAAAGTGAAGAATGTGGTGCTTGAAAATCGTCAGGCAAAATTAGAGAGATGGCAAGAGAGCTCGACATCTCTCGCGAGTCCGTTCGAATGATTTTGGTGGATATTTTGGGTATGCAACGCGTTCTTTCTCCACTTGCTTGCTTCCCGATAAAGCTGAATTTTTTCCAAAAAAAAAAATACCGTAAACAGATCAGTCTATCGTGTGTGATTGATCGTGCGAATTTCGATTCCACATTAATGAAGGGCATTATAACTGTCAATGAGACATGGGTTCATGAGTTTGATATGCAAACAAGTCAACAATCATCGAAATGGAGGGAAAACAACGAGCCGAAACCAAAAAAGATTCAGGTGAAGTTTCTTATTTCGGAGTGACAGACGGTCATTAGGAAGTTTTATTTGTCCGTATTGAGGACATCCGTTGAAAATGGCCGGAATTGTGGAAGAACAAATCATGAATTTTACACGATGATAATGCACTACCGCATCGAGCCACGATTGTGACCGAATTTGAAGTCAGAAACCCCATGAATTCAGTCAATCAACCATCTCTTTCTTGTACCCCAAACTGAAACTGTCGTTCTGTAGAGCCCATTTTCATTCGAACGTTTGCTAAAGAAGCTGAAGGCCATCTCATGAGGCTTATTAAAAGTGTTTCGAGGACTGGACAAATCGTTGTAATACATATTACATCTGGTGGGGATTACTTTGAAGGTGGCAGAATAAATATTGATGAATTATTAACTTTTTTGCGTTTTATTTACATTTTCCGGGTACTTTTTTGTCACAGTATATATATATAAATACATATATAGTATATGTATATGTATGTATAAATGATCAGCGTGACGTTTTGGTAGATTCAGTTCCTCAGTTTTTCATATCCCGATCTGAAATTTTGCGCTCTGTATTTTCTACTCAAGAAGATGCTTATTTGCTGAAATCGGAGGTATATGTAGTATATAGCTGTCATACAAACTGATCGATAAAAATAAAGTCATTAAATTGAGAAAATTTTTATTTGACGAAATATCTTAACCAAACTTTGCATCGATTGTTCTCCAAAGCAAGAGAGCAATCTCCGAAAAAAATTTTCATATGAACTGACTGATTTTTATGAAGAGTATTAAAGTTTCGCTGTACATATTAACTGACTGATTTATGAAGGTTATTATAGTTTTACAGCCATTGAAGTAAAAGATTTCTTTTGTTTTATTTTGCGATTTTCAGTTCCAAAAGAACAGTCCAAAAGCTGAACCATGCTCGTTCCGCCATCAACATTCAACTGATATTTTATATTTCCTCTGACAAAATTCAATCAAATCAATCAAAATCTGTATAAAACACGAATATGATGTGGGCTTAATAAAGTTTTAAAGCAGATATGACTTCTTCTCATTTTTAATTTCATCAGCTTCTTGATTTCACGAGAGATAATTGCAGTCTCGATAAGGATATCGAAAAAATTAATCACACACTTTGAAAAGCGTCTTGTAAAACTTTGTGAAATCAGGTCAAACTATATTTCCGTAGCTCTCAAGTACGGAATATAATGTACTTAACAAGAATTGCTTTTTATTCCGGCCCATAACTAGGTGAATTGAATCAAATCAAGTGAGAATATTTGCAAAAATTGAAGATAAATCGGTTCTTAACTTTCTACCTTCTATTTAAAATAATAAAAGGATCATCGCACCTTTGAAAATTTGATTGAGTTGTCGAAAAAGTCTTTTCGTATTTATAATCAAACTTCAACTCATTTTTTTTATATTTGTACTAATAAGTAAATAAACAAATATGTACCATTTTTGTCGACCGATCTTTTACCATTTTCCGCTAGAGACATGAATCCATCAGTGTAAAACTTTCATCAGTGTAAATCGCAATTTCTAGAACGGAAATGAGCAAACCATTATTGCGCTACACGAACTGATACAGCATCGCCTCCGTAAACTTCACAAATTTCATTGGTGGCTTGTTTAGCATTCTTCCATTTTTTATACAAAAATTTTAAAATATAGCGAATTTCTTCATTATTTTCACTGATTTTTGAACAGCTATAACTTTTCTTCAACTTCCTCGAACTTAATGAAGCTTAAAGTCTTACCTTTCCAACACTATATGGTATGACATAATATGATTGATAGCACTGTAGATATACGACTGCAATGACATCTATTAATAAAATACGAAAATACGAAAAAGTATTACCAATATAATTATATTCTTGCAACAAAGTTGCTAAGGAGAGTATTATATTTTTGTTCACATAACGGTTGTTTGTAAGTCCTAAAACTAAAAGAGTCAGATATAGGATTATATATACCAAAGTGATCAGGGTGACGAGTAGAGTTGAAATCCGGATGTCTGTCCGTCCGTCCGTGCAAGCAGTAACTTGAGTAAAAAGTGAGATATCATGATGAAACTTGGTACACGTATTTCTTGGCTCCATAAGAAGGTTAAGTTCGAAGATGGGCAAAATCGGCTTACTGCCACGCCCACAAAATGGCGAAAACCGAAAACCTATAAAGTGTCATAACTAAGCCATAAATAAAGATATTAAAGTGAAATTTGGCACAAAGGATTGCATTAGGGAGGTGCATGTTTGGACGTAATTTTTTTGTAAAAGTGGGCGTGGCCCCGCCCCCTACTAAGTTTTTTGTATATATCTCGGAAACTACTATAGCTATGTCAACCAAACTCTACAGAGTCGTTTTCTTCAGGCATTTCCATATACAGTTCAAAAATGGAAGAAATCGGATAATAACCACGCCCACCTCCCATACAAAGGTTATGTTGAAAATCACTAAAAGTGCGTTAACCGACTAACCAAAAACGTCAGAAACACTAAATTTTACGGAAGAAATGGCAGAAGGAGGCTGCACCCAGGCTTTTTTAAAAATTGAAAATGGGCGTGGCGTCGCCCACTTATGGACCAAAAACCATATCTCAGAAACTTCTAATCTAATTAATTTTTCAGCAAAATAAAAAAAATATCATGCGAGAGTATAAAATGTTCGGTGACACCCGAACTTAGCCCTTCCTTACTTGTTTTTTTTAGTTTAAACTCAAAGTGGAACTTGAATCTGTTCATACTTTCCTCTTGACATCATACATCCTTGTATATGGAATAAAATACTGATTGCTTTCTACACAGTGTGGAATAAAGCGCTCAATAATCATAGTTGCTGGTTACTGAATGTATTTTCTGTTCATATATAAATTTAACATGAGTATCTTGGTCAATACGAGGTATATCTAAAAGAAATTAACTCGATATATACCACCTTATAGTATCCACTTAACGCATTTTCCGAGATAAGTCTGTTCGGTACCAATCAACCATAAATATAAATAAATAAAAGTGTGCAATTGGCTATATATTTGTGAGAATATATATGTATATATTTTTTAAATTGTTAGTTTTCAGTTATTGATAATTCAATTATTTGTGACAGAAATTTCATTCGTCATATTTAAAGGCTCCGAATCAAGTCCAGAACGCACATCGATTAACTGCAATATATTTTGTGTCTCCGCATCGTGCTCCTCGCTTTCCGTCAAAGGCTCACATTTTTTGGTGTCAAAGTTAAGTGTATAGCCCTCACGACAAATGCACTGATATGGTCCAATACAATCGGCGTTGGCGCAAAGCTCTGCATCACAAATGGGCGCACACCCGCTCTGCCCCTGTACACTGTAGCCTTCATCGCATTTACACAAATTTGGCGCCTTACAGCGTCCGTGTTCACCGCAGTCGTTCATGCAGATCGGTTCACAGCCACCAGTCGTGGCGTTATTGTAACCCGCCAAACATGCGCAAGTATTCGGCGCAGCACAATATTGTGTGTCATCGCAAGGTGTTTTACAAAATGGCTCACACTTAGTGTTCAATAAAGCGTATCCTTCTGCACATTCGCACACATTCGGCGCAGTGCAAATCTGGCTTTCGCCGCATGACGGTTCGCACATGGGTACACATGATCCACCGATGAATTCGTAGCCTTTATTGCACATACAAGATTGTAATTGCATATTACAGATGCCATTCGAGCAACTAACGGGACACTGGAGTTTACGGCATACCTTCTTCACTACACCATCCACCAGCTGAATATTGCAAGTGTATACAGCGGCGTCCATTGTTAGTGGAACGGCGATCGTTAGACCCAAGAAGAGTAGTAGGCGTAGGCGTGGCATTTTACTTTGATTACTAATAAATTGACAATAATGCTGTTTATTTAGCTGGTGTTCATCACGATCAGAAAGCTGTTGAGTAACTAAATTGTGGAAATTTGCTTTGTGAGTTTCTGTACAAATTTATTGATAAGAGCTTACGCAGAGCGTTGGAAGTATTTGCCAAGCTCAAGCCGGGTGTGTTTCCTTTATGTGTATTAGTGCCTTTGTAGATAAGCGTATGTTCCAGATTATAAATTATGTACGTATGGTATAGTCTTCTTGTAGTAAACCAGGGTGAATATATAATCTAATATAATTAGACCATAACTGGTCCATTTTAGCTGTGCGCTTGAATTGAGTCGAAGTCAGCTCCTACAAACGCAGTTTACATTAAGATATTTGAATTTGGCTAGCTCTTTGTTTATGGCAGCATAAATAGTTTGTACGACAATATTTGGAAGAAAACATTGATACAAAATCATTAAAAATCTTGCAAGAATGGTTTTAAGTGGATTATGAAAGTATATGAGATACACAAGAATGAGCAGGCGGCGGCTTCCAGGATGATGGGACCAGAACCAAGCATTGCGGTGAGGCCCTATATCATAAAGGAGTTGCTCCGCATAGAGGAGACAGTGGGTTAAGAACGGCACTGGTAGCAGGCAACAGGAATGCACTACGCCAAGCTACCAAGCTACTACTGGGAGGTTACAACCTTGCAAGGTTTAGAGATACGATCAATCTTTCTTGAAGTAAATTCCGTTTCCTTATCGTGCTCTATACAAGGCACTGTAGCCTAAGGAAGCACTTGTCGAACATGCGCATAGTCTCTTCCTGTCGATTTTGCGACATGAAACAGGAAACTCCAGAACACCTGATTCTAGATTGCCTAGCAATTTGTAGAAGCATGCTCAAGACCCTTGGATCCATCTACGTGAACGGGATCACATCAGTCACACCCACCAAGCTCCTGGAATTACTTATTAAGAGTGCTGTACCTTTGTGACCATATGTGATATAAGAGAGGGCACAATAGACCATGGGTCACAGTGCAAAACCTCAATTAGTTTCTATCTTCTATCTATATGAGATACGCAAAGTATTACGGGAAGATCGGAAGATTGCTGTAGAAAACTTGCTTTTCCCCACAATAATAACTTCGAAAAAGTGAAATAAATCATCTTCAAACATGGTTATGTTAGGATTGGGTACGAGTGTACAGGTGAAGCTGTTAAAAGCGTTTTAAAAATAAATATATAAAAAGTCTCATCATAAAAATTGGATAAATATACATTTTTAGCTAAAATCAGAAGAATTATTTATTTTTTTTTATCAATATTAAAAGAGGTGATCAGAACGCTTAAATATTAAATTTCGAATAATAAGAACAACCCTCTTTAATACCAAAGCTACTCATCGCTCGTTAAAGCGATAAGCAGAGCGGCGAGGTTTCGCATATCTCCAAACCGTATGTAAATGGTGATAAGAGAGGCAGGCGAATTTTAAGCGGAATTTTATTACTTAAATTTTTTCGAATTTAATCATAGAAAAAACATAATGAAAAATAATAACAATAACACTGGTAAACACTGATTTTGTCACATGAACTTTGTCATGATTTTTATTTACGTTGGTGTACCCTCATTAAAAATATATAACAGTTTTGTTTCTATCACATCCAAGTTTTCTTGTGACAGCTACATATTCATTTCTGACCTCATATACCTTTCTTTGTTTACATAACTGCATTTAGTCGACTGTGTAACTATTGTGTTTGCGAAATTAAATTTTATTTACATTAGTTAGATCGTAAATATGCCACGAAAGTGTTTGACAGCTTGGTTATACGAAATTTTGCTGTTTTATTTGTGAATGGGACAGTAAAGACAGAAAAAGTCACTACATATACAAAGAAAGTGTGGCCCAAGCGTGAATCACTAACTCCAGGCCATAAAAATGTTAAAAATGATCCTCTAGTGAACCCTGGTGAGATACTTTTATCACCGTTGCACATAAAGCTTGGCCTGATAAAAAATTTTGTAAAAGCTATACCTAAAGATGGAGATGGATTTTTATATCTAAAAGAGAAATTCCCTAAACTCAGCAAGGCGAAAATCAAAGAGGGAATATTTGTAGGCCCACAAATACAGCAATTGATGAAGGATAAGAGCTTTGAAGAAAAACTGAATGATCAGGAAAAACTCGCATGGAAATGTTTTGTGAATGTTGTTCAAAATTTTCTAGGTAACCATAAAGCGGAAAATTACAAAGATTTAATAAATGAACTTATGATATCATTTAAAGCTTTGGGGTGTAATATGTCCTTGAAAATACATATGCTGGACTCTCATCTGGATTTCTTTCCGGCAAATTTGGGTGCTGTGAGTGACGAACAAGGTGAGAGGTTCCATCAAGACATTTCCTTAATGGAGAAGCGTTATCAAGGGAAATGGAGTCCAGGAATGCTAGCAGACTATTGTTGGAGACTTAAAAGGGACCTACCGGAAGCCAAATATTCAAGAAAATCATAAGTATCTATTAGATATTAGGAAATAATTCTGTAAGTGTGGCTGAATTTTGTACTTTGTACGAAAATATATGTTTTGATGTCACAAAAAAACATGATGTGTTAATTTTTTTTTCATTGATATGTTATTATTTGGTGGCCCTAGTATATTCAAAATTTTATATAAATTTTCATGTGATAAAAAAAAATTACAAATTTGTTGACCAGTGTAATCATTAAAACTTAATATCAGCTATAGCAGAAGAAAAAAATGAGGTCACCGACATAATAGTCTTCATTTTGTAGTTGCTTTTCCCTTTCCAATCTCTAAAAGGATTCATCGTCACTACTTTGCTGTACCAACTTCGAAACAGTAATATCACCAGCACATGACTTTATACAGCCCTTTGTGTTCAAGCAATTGCATTACCTTATTTCAATTAAAGGTATTTGTTTACTCTGAGCGTGTTTTAACAAGACCTACTTGCCAATTGACCTCTTTGCCTGGAGCTTTCTTGGTTTTTTCCAGTTTCGTATTCGCAAACAGTAACGTGTTATCTAAAGTTTTTGTCAAACAATGCTTGAGCCGTAAACATGTTTGCTCAGATTTTTGCAAAATGTTTGCAAATTTTCAATCGTGCCATTGCCGATTCTGCCTTCGACTCCAATGTGTTGACCTATATCGCCTTTATTTTATCAGAATACAACGTTTTAAGTTTGGAATACTAATGAGTGGGTAGAACGTAATCGAAATCAGATATTAAATACGAACAATTTGCGAAAAAACACATCAACGCATATTCACAATGGGTTAACGTGAAAAAACTAAAGAAAAGGGTCATATACATAAGAGCTTTTTTGTTGGAAAATATGTATTATGCGAGTATATAAAACTATGTATTCTTTGCTGTAAAATATAAAACTTCAAGTGTACCAAATTTAAAATACAATGGATTACGAAGGAGAAAGTAAAGGAGGGTAGCTGAAGTTGAAACAAAAACATTGACGGAACTATCTAATTTACGAAGGGCAATTTTTTTTAAGGTTCTACACATAGATAACAGTGTCATCTGACGTTTCTTTTCCATTGAAAATGTATTAATATTTTACTCGGTCGAAGCAATTTGAGTTGAGAGCTTATTGGTTACAGTGAAATATGAATGAATATTTTATCCATGTTTGAACCCTGGAAGGCTTCGGAAAACTGAAATCCATGTAGGACGTGCAAAATCTTCCACTATTTCTCTTCTGGCAGACCTCATTTGAACCCAACGTTCTAATTTTTGTTTCCTCACATAAGAAAATCCAGATCTTTATAGATTTACGACGCCAAAAGGATAAACCCATTCATTTAAAAGGAGATTTGTTATCAAATCATTTAATTAAAAAAGTAGAAAAGTATTATGTAGCAACTGAGTGAAATAAGGAGGTTGCTCTGTAATATATTATTTTCGATACATACAGTTCTTGTTAAAATGATTTGGTAGAGAGTCTCCTGTAAAGGGGTTACAGCCCATCTATACTATGAAAAAGGAGTTAAAACTGGAGCAAAAGTATACTAAAAGGATGTTTTGGAATGCGTGGTAAAGCTTAAGCAATACTTTCTATGATGAAGAGCATTGGACCTTCCAGCATGATTCTGCACCAGCTTACAAGGCACAAATATCGAGCGGTGACTTTTATCAATATTCCTAGATCCATAATTGCGCTCTGGAAGTTCAGACTTGAAACCATTGGAACACCGTGTGTAACCAGAGTCGGAAAACATGGTCGAACAGAAATTGGGAGAGTCTCAAAACAGCGTTGGTTTAAACAGCGTCGTCGATATCAGAAACTGTGCGTGCTGCTATTGATCAATGGTCGATTTGTTTGAGGGCTTTTGTGAAAACCATAGATGACCATTTCGAATAACAGTTTTGTAAATCGCTCATTTCATATAGGCATTATTAAAAAAGGTTAAGTTAACTTTATTAAATAACGTGTTATAGTTTTATTTTTTATAACAGCCTGATTTTGTAACATGGCACGACTAATAAGATTTGTATGCTGCACATGCCCTATGGTACTTTAAAATGTTTTACAAAACTAACCAAAAATGGATCAAAATCGGTACATGGACACGCCTATAAATTGCTATAAATGCTATGACTAAGTCAGAAATCATGCTATAAACCTTCATAGAGCGGATAATAGCAAGGGCTGGGCTATCAGTAGATGTAGTAGTTGAAGTCCGATTCCTGTCTTGAAGATCAATCATTGAATCTAACTTATAATAGCAAGAAGAAAGGGAAAAAAAGGGAATAATAAAATGGTATCAATATTTCTAGCTAAAAATAGAGTTTATTAAATTATGGTAGGACAGTAAACATTTGTACAGAACTACCTAGACACTAAGACCAGGGTGAAATAATAAATAAATAACAAATTTGGAAAATAAAAGAAATTCGTATTAGATTAAAAACCATCGGAAATGAAAGAAAAAATAACAAAAATTAAAAGAAAAACAAGAAAAGACGTTAACTTCGGTTGCACAGAAGCTAAATACCCTTCACAGGTGCATTTCTCTTAGTAACTATGTGTTCAGTTTGTATGGTAGCTATATGCTATAGTTAACCGATCTGACCAATTTCTTCGGAGATTACATTGTTGCCTTAGAATTTGGTGAAGATACATTGTCAAATGTGAAAGTTTTACAAAACCATCCGATCATTTAAACTATATGATTCCGATCTGAACATTTGCCTTGAAAACAATCGGAGATTACATTACCTTAGAAAAAATTTATACCAAATTTGGTGAAGATACATTGTCAAATGTGAAAGTTTTCCATACAAAAACTTGATTCCGATCATTTAGTTTGTATGGCAGCTATATGCTATAGTTAACCGATCTGAACAATTTCTTCGGAGATTACATTATTGCCTTAGAAAATAATATATACCAAATTTCGTGATTACCCTGTTCAGGGTATAATAATTTACGGGCGATCAGCGATCTGTAATCGGGAGAAAAAAGGTTCGTGTTTGAATTTTTAAGGGTTAGGCATGGTTTAACTCGATTTCCGGCGAAACTATGAGTCCTTTAAAAAAAGTTGTATGAAAACGTTGTAGGTAAATGAAAAGTCCAATAATTATAAAGGCTTGGCTTACATAACCTTCAAATTAATGTGAAAAATTCACATAACCAAACTTTAAATTTCTTTTTTTATATTTTAAAAGGCTTCTGCACTACTTTACTTCACTCTGCATAAATAGAGTTGACATTTGCTCCGTCCATGTCACTTTACTGTGAAAACGCGCTGCTAGATAGTTAAAGATCGCAACCAGCATTGCGCAAGATTGACAAGCAACACTTAATCCGCCCATTAACGCCTTTTACCTGTGTAATGTTGTTGACAAACACTTATCAACAGCATCAGCCTCTTCATCAGCTCGCCATAAATTTACATGTGTACGTACAGTGAGCGCTGTAATCTTGTGTACACGTCAGATTTGCAACTCAATTAAGTTGCACCTTATAACGAAATTGAATTCCAGCGCAACAAAAAAAAATCTAAATAAATATCATTTATAACACAACAGCTGGCGGGCTGCCTCATCAGCTCGAAAAAAACTGAAATAAAAAATATTGCATTGCTTTGGTGCCGCTTGTTGTGCAGCGTGGGCGTTTGATTCCCGGTACCTGCTGGCGCCGCCGCCAAACGCCGAGGTGGCAATTTATAATGACAAGACGACGGCGAAACCGTTGGCATGACATTCAGCCGTTGAACCGGATTGTGGCGCGTGCCCGGCGCACTGTGAGCAACGCCGAGCAAACTGCGCGCAAGCGTTTAACCATTCAAAGCTAATGAATGCGCGGCTTGGCTTATGGCGGCAGGCCGCACATGAGCGCAGAGTTGTGCGGATTTGGCGCGCCTGGTAAGTCACATATCTTTATACATTTTTTATTTATTTTTTTTTTGACTTTTTGTGCGCTTAATGTGTGGGTATTTGTGTGTGTGTGTCTTGCCGGATAGTCAAGCATTCCCATGAGCTTATGACTTTATTAATAAATTCTCTTTTGTATGCAATGAATATTTTATTGCTGCACAATTTGTTGGCAATATAATTTCGGTGGCGCCACAATGTCTAATGCTTTGATAGTGATCGCATGATTAAGCGCTAATGGCTATACGCTCGCGCACACTCAGCTGCACATGTAGCACGGCGTTCGTGTTGAATTCGAAACGAGCTTAATATTAGCAATTCAATTTACTGCTTTATTTCTAATCGAATAGCGTTAGAAGAAAAGCATTTTGACTTATGCTAAGTAGTGTGTGGGTGGACTTGGCAAACAATATGTCTGCTATACAGTAATATATAAATGTTGTAACGTAAAACAGCAGGAAACTCGTTGATGTGGAGAATGATGCTGTGCGGTAATTTATTATTGAGACAAGGCAAAGGTATTATGACCTTCGTTAAATTTATGAGGGTTCATATGGAATTGCAAATTGATTTATCGCTGGCAGTCATGTATGGCAAATTGAGAAAAAAGTGCAATAAAATATCCAAATTGCAGTCTATTATTAATAATATTACGGGTATCGGTACATAAGAGTGCTTTTGAGTCAAAGTTATTCGAATTGAATCGGCTCAATAAAGAGTTGTTATTTAACTGCATAATTGTATTCCATTGGGTTTCTTTGTTTAGAATATTTTAGAGATCTTAAGCATGTTTTACTAATTACATTAAAAAAAAAACGAAAAAAACGTTAACTTTGATTGGAACGAGGCTATAATACCCTTCACAGGTGCATTTCCTATAGGCATAAAGGGTATAAAAACAACTTTATCTTGATTGATCGGTAAGTTTGTATGGCAGCTATATCCTATAGTGCGTAAGATACCCTTGACTAACGTCATCGGGGTGTTTGGTAAAGAAAAGTTCATATTAAGAAGTTGGATTCTAAATGGGGTTTTTAAAGATCGATTAAGTCTTGTGAATCCTTTGATCGTATATTAAAAAAAATAGTGTAATATTGTTGATAAATCAAAAACAAACCTTAACTTCGATTGTATATGTGTATTATGTATAGTACATAATGTTCCCGTTGAGCATATCTGTGACGTCGTTTTGGCGAATTTTGCGAAAAGATCTTAGCCTACATCTTTACAAGATCAAATTAACGTAAGAAGTGAAGCCGTTTGAACACCGGAATAGTCGTATGTTCGTGAATTGGCTGAAAATGAATTTTTTACAGTGGTATGGCGAGTGTATTTCACAGGTACATATATGCTGGGAGAAGAAACCAACTGATGTAGACTCCGCGACTCAGTAGTCCAGATTATCAGTATGACAGTAGATTCGATTATCTATTTGGGATAAGCCATGCAAAACTCATCAGAGTCTAATTATAACCATCAAAGTAATAAATGGATTACTAGATACTAATAGGCCAGCAAATCATAAAGCATGGAAATACTTATGCTATATATGTATTTATTAAATATTCAAAGACATATTCCAAAAAGAGGGTACATACGCCTAGCTGTTTACTTTTGTTTATTCACTTTTTTAACTCTCAGAACATGGAGCTCCGAATTCTGAATAGCCCTTGCCAACTGAACAATTTACGATCGAAACTGGAGCAAAGTTCTTTCGATGAACTACTTGAGAATTTAAATCGTGCGTGGAGATATTCCTTAAAACAATGCCAACGCGAAAGCTTTCATATATGTATATATAAACTTACAAACATACTAACATACCAACATATGCATATGTATGTATTGGGTTTATCTGAACCTCTTGGCGTTGCTAGGTCGTGTTCTTTTAATTGTTCACACATTATTACTTAGCTAAAGCCGTTGTACTCGTACACCAATAAGAATGGAATATTCAAAGCATTTTTTATATACATAAACTTTTAAACTATATATATATACACATATGTACTATATGTACATACCCTCATAAATAAAGGTTCGCCAGCGACTCGTGTTAAATTCGCATACAATTTGCACGCATGCGCGTCGTCATGTGGTTTCAAGTAGACAATGCTCAGCCAAGTCAACATAACATACATACAAACATAAAACGCCATTGACATATTTTCGAGAAAAGATCAAAACACCGGACGAAAAAATAGCTCATTCATGAATTTTTCGGCAAATGAATCAATTAAAAATGCAGCTCACATTTTGGAATTTTGCGGCTGAACGACGGTAGCGACAGCGAACAAGGGCCAACAAGCCAGTAAGTAAGACCAAAGCGCTGATCGCGAGACTGAAGTCATACACGAGTGGCCAATTTCAATTTCCAAGTGTTAATGATTTGATGGCGCACACGTAGTCTGGGGAATAGTGGCACACGAACGAGTAACTTACCAACATACCTACAGGTATGGTACTTACATTGGTAAGTGCTTGTAGAATGTCGTAAAAACTGGAGCAAAAATGCCGAAAAACCGAATTGAAACAAGGAACTATTCCGAAAGTTTTAAAATCAGTTTACAGCATGTTTGGAACATTCAAAAAAGGAAAAAAAAAACAAAAGTTAAATAAAATAAAATAAAAGTAAGCCACAAAAGCACCGTTAAAGAAGCTCGTCAACTTAAAATGGATCAACGAATTAAATACATCGATAACATAAAACTAGTATTTGGAACACGGTATATGTAAATATATACTATATCTCCCTCATAAGTACATATACATATATGTAGAAGTGTGAATATGCATGCTTGATTGTTGGATCCCGTGTACTAATTGCGGAGTAATGTTTGGCATGAATGTAGCACACTGATTGTTTGATTGAAAGAAGATTCTTTTGGTTTTCGCTTTTATTTTATTATAATATTTAGATCTGTAAGGTCTTAATGTGGTTATATATATATTTGATTGAAGCAAATGGAATTTTCTTGAATCTTTCGTTCTAATTGCTTCAGCTCTCTAAGGACGTTAGACGATCACCTTGGAGAGATCTCTTAAATGAGAGAGGGAAAACTTTGTTTCAGCGCAACTAAATAGGAATTTATGAATTCTTGAACAGTAGGACTGGTGCGAATTTTTTTTGGCTATATTAGGTATATTTCCTTTCAGATAATGCTCCAATTTCCCTGTAAATAAATACTTTATTAAAATTTAATATTGAATTTTGTAGTGTTTCGCTTTTTTTAGCTCAACATGTTTATCTGAAAAATAGTCTAAGTGATGAATCAGAACGAAAAAAATTAAACAAAATAAAACAATATAAAATTAAGGGGGTCATCCTGTGTGACGTCAGTTTTTTAAAGGTAATCTTGTATTTTTTTATAGTGAAACAAAAACACAAATTGTTACTATATATTAATCAAGCCTTTATGTAATTATAAATTTTGTTAAGTACAAACATTTTGTTAATTGCGAGATTTAGCGCTGCAATGATACACATGAAGAAAAAAAGTATACAAACGGTGTCCATGATCCAGCAGACCCGCTAACCTAAAAACAAAGCGAGAACGAACATATTAATCTGTAGGTAGATGGCTAGCGACGGAATTAGGATCTTTTACAAGTTTTGAAAATAAAATTTTTTGAAAGCTTTTAAAGTTTAAAACCCAAAATTTAAAAAATGTAGTTTCGAGAAAAATAGTTTATCAAAAACTAGTTTGTCCTTCAGCTTATCAATCAATTAGTTGTCTTAAAATATTAGTCATGTAAGTTAGACGAATCGATAACAGCGGCAGCTATCGGGTCATTCTTTGAATGCTCTACATTGGATTGGCAAAAAAAAAAAAAATTTTAAACCGTTACACAGGATGGCCCCCCATAACTCAATTACAGCGTTTCGTATTGGATCAAAAACTAGTTCATCCTTCAACTTATCAATCATCTGTTAAAATATTAGTCATGTAAGTTAGGCAAGGAATCGATAGCAGCAGCACCTATCGGTTCAACACGCAGACAAGTACCTGTCAAAAAAAAAAAAAAAAACACTTTGTTTAACCAGCTAACCGATCGTTTCATCGAATATTGCCCCACCTTTTACCATATTTTACGATGCGGGAGACTTTCGTTAAATATTTTATGATTGAAACAATATAAGGATATATTTTTTGTAAATCAAAATCTAATGTTATTTTAAAATTCTTTGTTTCAATTTCAATAGTTGAATAAGTAAGGATTTTTACAGTTATTCAACATACGTATGATTCCCTACACTCTTCGAAAATATTGAATTATATCAATATCTCATATTCTAAAGAACAATTGCATATTTTAAGCTCGATTTGAACATATTCTTCAGTTTCGAGTGAATATTAATCTTCCGATTTTAGAAAAAATAAATTATTTAACAATTTTAGATATAAGGTATATAACGGGTGATTCAAGTAGATGTATTTTTTTTCAATAGCCGTCAAGCTGTCATGTTATGTTTGTTCAGTATTGATTCATCTTGAGACCCAGCATACATTATTGGAAAATATTCGACTGAATAGACTACGACCAGAAAACAGTGAAGAAAATATAACAGCCATAGCTGAGAGTGTACCCGAAGACCATGGAGAGTCGATTCGGCGCCGTTTACAGCAACTCGGATTGACACATGGACCGACTTGGTGCATTTTAAGTCGAGATTTTAAGTGGAAAGCGTCCAAAATACAGCTTGTGCAAGAACTGAAGCCGCTTGACCTTCCAAAGCGGCATCGCTCCGCTCTATGGGCTTTCGAATGGTTCCAAGATGAAGAAAAAACAAGAAAAAACGTTAACTTCGGCTGCACCGAAGCTAATATACCCTTCACAGATTACATTGGTGACTTAGAAAATAATTTATACCAAATTTCGTAAATATATCTTGTCAAATGTGAAAGTTTTCCATACAAGAACTTGATTCCGATCGTTCAGTTTATATGGCAGCTATATGTTATAGTGGTCCGATATCGGCCGTTCCGACAAATGAGCAGCTTCTTGAAGAGAAAATGACGTTTGCAAAGTTTCAAAAGGATATCTTAAAAACTGAGGGACTAGTTTGTATATATACAGACAGACGGACATGGCTAAATCGACTCAGCTCAACATACTGATCATTTATATATATACTTTATAGGGTCTCCGACGCTTCTTTCTGGATGTTACAAACTTCGTGACAAACTTAATATACCCTGTTCAGGGTATAACAACGATTTGGTTCGTGAGCCTGTGGAACCATTGGTCCATATTTCTTCAAAAATATTGCCGCTGAGAACGTAATCGAATATTTGATGCCTGAAATTGAATCTCGCGATCTTGGCGAAATTTGGTTTCAACAAGACAGCGCCACTTTTATTTGAGAGAGATTTATTGAGAGAAAACTTTGTGATATTGAATGATAATAAACATTTCTCATTAAATTTGAAGTTTCTATGTTTTTCTTCAGAAAAGTAGAAAACCTCCAAATGGATTACTCTTTATTAAGTTTATAGAGCAGAAATATTATATCCGGAGTCAAACATATAAGCTATTTCACCATCAAGCAATTAAGTTTATTTTCACCGAGCAGATTAATAACGGTACTCTGACGAATCTTCAGAAATTAATATAAATAACTAATAATCAATTTTGTGTTATTGCTAGCAAAAATTCTCGGCTTGTTTACTAACCATGCAAGAATGTATTTAATTACGCGACGTGTATCGAGTTGTTGTTTTTTGCCGATGGATCATCGCTGTGAACTAATGACCTTCAAACCGTACGACATCTTCAATCACGCACATGCCATGCAACTCTTCCTGATTATCGACACCAACAACAGCAACAACTACTACCTCATTTGGCATATAAACTGAGCATGCGACCATCGGCAGCACCCGCGCCAACGACCTTCGCGCGACACACAAACAGCGGCCGTGCAAGTAAGCACCTCGACCAGCGCCACCAAAGCGAGGGTCGGGGCGAATAATCAGTTTTGACTAAATATTGTGCGTTTTGCTGTTCGCTTGCATGAGAAAAAACAGTAAACTCTGTGCATTGAAGAGGAAGCAATTATTTATGGTTGGGCAAAAATATGCTGATGTAGGAAAAAATTAAATAGACTTCGAATAAACTTCGAAAAAAACTATGCATGCATAAATGATTTGTGTGAAAAAGTTTAGCTACAAGAACAACAACAGCTGTAAATACCATTAAATAATTAGTAGAGACATGCAGCAAATATTTAAGCGAAGCAACAATTAACAACAAACATAATAGTTTTGCTCTTCAACTTGTTGGCACACACTTACATACATACATACACACATGCACTTAAATGTACATATTTATAATAAATATTGTATAATAAATATTCAACGCGCTGACAAGTGCATAAATGCTCATGTTTACCTGCAGCACCGTAAAAAATTGGCATGAAATCCAATTGAAGCGCGAATGAAAAATTGAATTGATGCAAAGAGATATTTGTCTAAGCATTTACACTGGCGAGCAAAATTGTGTATTATAAATATAAAGAAGTTTTATTGTTGCCTTTAAATATTGGGTAGTCGAAAAAGTCTTTTCGTATTTCTAATTAAACTTCAACTTCAAAGTTATTTTTTTATATTTATAACGAACTTTAATGAACCAAATATGTACAATTTTGGTTCACTACTTTTTGCCTTTTTTCCGCTAGAGACATAATTCCATCAGTGTAAAACTTTTCTGGTTTCTCGGCGAAAAACTGAGACAAGTAATTTTCACAGGCTTCTCCTGAAGCCAACTTTACTCCATTAAAGGAGTTCTGCATTGACCGAAACAAATGGTAGTCCGATGGTGCAAGGTCAAGGCTATATGGTGGATGCATCAAAACTTCCCAGCCAAGCTCTCCCAGTTTTTGCAGAGTCATCAAAGATTTGTGTGGTCTAGCGTTGTCCTGATGAAAGGAAGCTCTTTCTGTTGATCAGTTCTGGCAGTTTTTTTCGATTACTGGCCTCAATCTCAACAGTTTTTGACAGTAAAATGTAGAATCAATCGTTCGACCAGGCTGGGAGCTCATAGTGCATGATTCCTTTTAATCTCACCAAACACTCAGCATAACCTTTCGAGGCGTCAATCCTGGCTTTGCAACCATTTGTTGAGCTTCACCACGCTTGGACCATGATCTTTTTCGCACATTATTGTCGTAGTTGATCCACTTTTCGTCTCCTGTTACCATTCGCTTCAGAAATGGTTCGATTTCATTTCGTTTCAGCAAAGAACCGCAGATGTTAATTCGGTCCATTAAATTTTTCACAGACAATTCATGTGGTACCCAAACATCGAACTTCGTTTTCTAGCCAGCCTTTTTTAAATGTTTCAAAACCTTTTGATGATGAATGTTAAGTTCCTTAGCGATGTCATGGCTGCTTATGTGACGGTCCTGGTCAATCTTTTCCATAATTTCATCGACTTTTTTTCGACCAGAAGATGCATCTTTCATAGAAATTTCGAGCTAACCATTGTTGTGTTCACGAACTGGAACGATAGCATCGTCTCGACTTCACAAATTTCATTGATGATTTTATAAAAAAATTTCAAAATGTAGTAAGTATATAATTTATTAATTTTTGAACAGCTGTGACTTTTTTTCAATTTCCCCGAATTTAAGTTTTTTTTGGTTAAAATAAGTTTGAAATCTCACCTTTCCAACACTATGGTATATGGTATGACTCAATGTGGTTAGTAGCACAGTAGATATATCGGGTGATTTTTTAAGAGCTTGATAACTTTTTTAAAAAAAAAAACGCATAAAATTTGCAAAAATCTCATCGGTTCTTTATTTGAAACGTTAGATTGGTTCAACATTTACTTTTTGAAGATAATTTCATTTTGTTGACCGCGGCTGCGTCGTGGTCCATTCTTCATTTTGGGCAACTTTTTCGAGCATTTATAGCCCGAATTTCTTCGGAAATGTTGTCTTCCAAAGCTGGAATAGTTGCTGGCTTATTTCTGTAGACTTTAGACTTGACGTAGCCCCACCAAAAATAGTCTAAAGGCGTTAAATCGCATGATCTTGGTGGCCAACTTACGGGTCCATTTCTTGAGATGAATTGTTCTCCGAAGTTTTCCCTCAAAATGGCCATAGAACAGCTGTGTGGCATGTAGCGCCATCTTGTTTGTCAACCAAGTTCAGTTCTTCCATTTTTGGCAACAAAAAGTTTGTTAGCATCGAACGAATTTAACGTTGCGTCCAACAGCATCTTTGAAAAATTTTTTTTGGTTAAATTTTAAGCCTTTAAAAAATCTTTTCACCGTTGTGGCAGATCGTTCCAAGATCTTTGATATGTGGTCGAATAACACAAACCCAATTGCTGCGAACGGCGACGAATCGACATTTATATGCATTCGTGTGGTTGGTATGACTCAATCGCATTAATTGTTTTAGTAGCACTGGAGTAAAGCGCGAAACATATGACTGTCTATTCATGATGAAATGTGAAAGCATACTGAGCATCTTTTCTCTTTGACGACATCTGTTGAAAATCCTAACCTCAAAAAAATACGAAAAGATATTTTTCGACTATTATTACATAGATTATTGTTCAAGGCTATGGAACGAGCTCAGATTGAAAATTGTTCAGATAGGATCACTATATCATAGCTGACATACAAACTGAGAGATCAAAATCAAAGACAAGAATTGAAAATTTTTTTTTTGGACAAAATATTTTCAAAAATTTTTACTTGGATTATTATTCAAAGCGATACTCCGAGAAATTGGTTCAGATTCATTTGTTCAGACCATTCAAAAAAAATCCCACACCCACAATATGCTAAAAAATTTCTCGCTAGTATACTTGTATACATTTACTCATTGACATCCATATATATATATACATATCGATTCTTTTATTTAACTATTCTGTCAAGCAAATATTTTGGTAGTTAAAATTGTTTAACAACTACAACAATAAACTACGCAATTAATTAGAAAAGTGTGCGAATATCGAAAAAATATGCTTAAAGTTAAGCCGCTCTTTGTTGTTTGCACAAACAGACATACATACATATGTACATATGCAGAGTCAAAGAGTCAAATCAAATATTTACTTCACAAATTTTTTGTGCTTGCAAATTTTGCAAGCTTCATCAAGGCTATCATCACTGCTCATTCAACGCGTCCCTCCAAGCGTCATCGCTACGTCGTCACCCTCATCGACGACGGCACGGTAATTGAAAAACATCGACGCCGCGCTTACCGTTAACGTCAACAGCCACTGCCACTGCCGCAGCCACCAAAGTCACAGCCACCGCCACTTCCACCATACCATTGTCAGTGGCACCGCCTCCGAGCGCTGTGTGCTTCGTTGGCGGTGCGGACGCTGCCGCCGGCGCTAGTTGCCACCTCCAAATTAATTGCTGTAAATATGTATTTATATTTATAGTAACTCAATCATCCATTCGTTCGCGGTAATTTTATTTATTCATGTTACTTACTTTACTCATTATGTGGGTATGCTCAATTGTAAGTGCTGTGTGTGCTATTCAATGGTGGCCAAGGTGCATGACTCGCCATTCAATTGCGCCGTTAATTCATCTGATTAGTTTTCATAAATAATTTTCAATACGCATTTTTTGCACACATTTCTTATTTACTTAATTTATTGATATGGGTAGTTGTTGATCTCTTAAGTGTAATCGTATTTAAAAAAAATTTATATGGCATTGGTTGAAAATCGAAGGCAAGGGCTTCTTTGTGAGAAGTTCAAAGTGTCGTGTGCAGTAAAGAGCCATGCAACTACTGACAATATTTCTTATTTATTGATACTTTTTTGTTGTTTAGTCGAATGCACTGATCTTGCAATTGATTAATATGATTTTTCCGATTATAATGGTATATGTATACCTGAAACTAACTACTCCTTACAAAATATATTTGTTCAGGGAAAGCAATTTCCCATTTTTTTTATAGCTACGGTATAATAGAGAATATGTTAAGATCAAAAAGGTAAAAGACCACTACTGTTTTTGTTTTGAAAGTTAGGAACATTATCAGCACCGTTTTTAATAGAAGACGTATCTGTACACTTGGTTATCCTCATATACTTTGATTTAATAACGGATCACTTCTATCATGGAGTCGCCAAGCCGAACTATGACAGCTCTTTCTCTGCCCATATATCGACGAAGGAGTAGTAGGTGGGAAGCAGCCGTTGGAAGAGAGGGGCAGTGAACATCTTCTTCAGAAAAGTAACCATTCATTTGGATAGTAGAGCGGCAATACTAGCCTTGAACTCATTAACATTGTGTTGAGGGTTGGTCCCGCTATTAATAGCATTAAGTACCTTTGAGATAAGACTGGTATGAGTGCCAGGCCATAGCGCAATCGCAGGAAATTGCAAGGCTGATGTGCTAGCAATGAAAGACATCCTAGAACCGCTATCGGTAGAACGGGGCTCCCGTACAGCTACAAGATAGCTGGGGTTTGTGGAAGCTTGGTCCACTGCGTTGGGCCACCATCGGTACACGCGCTATCGCAAAAGACTTTTGGCTCAATATCGATGGCAAGAGATCTAGTGATCTCTTTGTCCTCAGTAATATAGCCTTTCCCTAGTTGTGGGGCCTTTAACAGGCTATTGCCTTATTGGCGTTCATGCTGTAAGGTTGGGAATCTTACCAGACGCCGTTTGCAGAAGCTGTATGGAAGACGATGGGGTGGACACAACTCAACACTACTTGACAGTCCCGCGTTTGGGAGGTCAAAATTTAAATACCTGGGAGCGCATCCCATCAGACATCCCACAGAACTGGCGGGAGTGGAAATTAAAAGCCTGAGCCAATTTGTATTGGTTACTAAGCGGTTTGCTAATTTTTAAGTTCGAACACACGATTTTTCTTTTCTATAGCTTCATAAAGGACCATCTAACCTAACCTAGCTTAGGAGTATAATCCAACCACAATTATCAATGTTGTTAGGTTAAGAATGTGTGAGGCAAAGCAATCTCATTTTCACTTGCAAAGAAAAGTAAAACAAGCCTTAAATGAACGTGTGAAAATATTAAGATTTCTGAAAACAAAAAGATGAAGGGACCTGTTGTAGTATTCGATTCAGAGTTTGATTTCAGACATAAGGTTTTGTATTTGCTTGAACCCTGTGTTGGTGGTCGACGTATTCCGTTATCTGAGTATAGTGATACTCCATAGAAATGGGTGGCGGGTTAATGAGACTGCCTCCGCCCCATTAAAATCCTGGTAGGCCTCAGAGTACATTTATCTATTGTCATACTTGGGGTTGGATAGCGGCTCTCAGTGGGGACGCAATAGAAATGAATAATGAAAACAAAACAAAAAATCGACAAGAATGTGGATTGAAATAGGTCGTAAATGAACTTAAAATCGGAATGGTAATGAAAGAACCTCACTTCTAAAAGCGTGGCTACCGGTCAGAGATGATTAGCTAGTCTGCAGAAGACTGCTGGTCGAATTTGTAGAAAAGGTGCAGATGCAAAGCGGAATCGCCAGCAGCAACTAGCATCATGTTGGGATCAGAGGCCTAAGGAAACGCTAAAAGTTGTGGTAGAAAGCAGCAACCTTTGGCAAATGTAGCGAAGTTCTAGGATCATGGATAGTAACCGCCTTAATAAATTTGTGGTAAGCTCAAAACGCTTCGTCGCTTAGCGAGGATCTGGTGATCCTCTCTTAGCAGTTTATGGGTAACACAAATGGGAATATTATCTGTCCAAGTGAGATCCATCGATTTTGGATCAACCCTAGCGTAGATAGAATGATCAGATTTAGTTTAGTTAAGTTTTCCCCTTTTTTTAGTTTTTAGTTCTCGAAAATGCAATTGTTTCAATCCATGTTTGAGATATGTATGTATGACATTGTCGTCTTAAAAAGTGATCCGACTTCTTTTTTCTGACTTCTTGAAACACAACTGACAAACTAATAGTTATGTACCGCTCAGAATTTTCTGTTTTAAGTTATTCTGACTTTTCTGTTTTACTTTGTTCCAGTAGTATAGTTGCGGCGTGCCTAACTTTTCTAAAAAAAAAAAAAATAGGCAAACATTTGCTTAGAAGTGCTTTGTGTGCGGTTCGCTGTTTCGAAGCACCGTTATCGTGGTTTTTAACATTTCTCTCGACCAATCGACACGAACATTTTTGACCGGTCAAGAAGCTGTGTGGGATCCAATGTAAACATATTTTTACATAGCGCACTTTTGCTGAAAATAACCGCGCGAAAATATTCGCGAGTTATGTTCATTTTTCGGCCTAGATGAATATTTTAAGTTACGGTAAACAGCACGAATGGCGCTCGTATGTCAAAACGTTCTGGGTATGTATAAAATTAAAATGTCAAACTTTACAATATAGTTGTGAGCTGGTAGGTTGTAACACTAGAGTTGCCAAATCCAGAAAAAACAAAGACAAACTATGGAGGATAACGCAATGAGAAATTTCAACCCATATAAGACTAGTCTGGGTCATATTTGATCAGATGGTTTATATCAGTGGAATGATAATATTTCCCGGACTGGTGTTATAAGGGTACAACCAATTTTTATATTCGTATTAAGTTTGAGCTCCATATGTCAGTTAACTTGTGTCTTGCAGCTGTTTGTACAGCGGTTTTTACCATGTGCTTGAAATTTCGTGTTCCCAATGGAATCACTGAAACGAAATTATAGTCATTTAACATTATAAACCTTCTCTGTATACTTGACTAACCAGAGACTTAATTAGCCATTATAAATGGTATTAAAATAGGTTGTCTCCTTATTAGAAAGTAGCTTATCTAATAAAGGCCAATTAGAATGTAATAAATATTAAATCTTTGAAAATATGAAATATTTACCATAACGAATCGCTAATTTCATTTTACATTTAATTTTGGTCTTGCATATAAGAATTGACTAAAAGTAAAATGAAGAAAGTCAAATAAGCAATGAAACTTGGCAAATTAGGTTTCGCTATTGTTGTATTTCATTTTATGTAGTAAATAATTAAATCATATTTAAAAATTAATAAATCATCCCTGCTATTGCCACATTAAGCGCGAGTGCTTAACTCTATGTACGTATGTAACAGTGTTTGTTTTTTGTAATAAAATTCTTAACTGCTTTTGTTTATGCGAAATTAAATTATTCAGCACCCGATGCCGGCGAGTGAGCTCAAGATGTAGTCATCTCACGTTAATATGACGCAATTTTTTATTTGGCTATTAAAGATTATAACAAGAATGAATTGCGGAAGACAAAAAGAGAAATTGAAAAATGAGCAAAAAGAATTATGAAAGATATTTAACGACGACTAAGTAATGTGTCTATGTGTGTGTGCGTGCCGTGTGGCAAATAAAGTTAAAAGCGAAATATGTATAATCAGAATTCATTGGAAAAACTGTAAACTTTTTGTTTATCAAATTCGATGACCTCAGCGGTGGGTTGCTTACACTTTGCCTGACGCCAATACTCGTACAACGAGTTTGGTCTTTTCTTTTGATGATAACCACTGCTCACTAGTGTGTTTGCTTGTAATGTGTATTTATTTATGTGCGTATGTGTAGGTGTAACTGTGAGTATTAGCATTAAAAACACTCATTTACCCATTTACATACATATATCTATTAATAGTACTCACACATATACATACTTGTATATATGTACTTATACAAGTCAAATTAATTGCAGATGTGATTACGATAAGCTTTCTGTCGACAGCATCCGACAGCCAGCTTACTACCGCAGGTTTAACGAAACTCCCAACGTGAGTCTTTGTTCCTAAATGTGCTATATTGCTCAGATAGTTGAGAAATTGAACTTTTTTCTATTTGTGTACCGGCTTTAATTCAAGTGCTGACTGGATTAGTTAAAGCCAATAGCGAAACCATATTTCCAATTAATTTTGTCGCCAAGTAACGAGGCCACTGCGCTATAATCCTTATAGCTTCAGAATTTATAAATAAAAGTGCTTATTTCCAATAAATTTTGCTTTTTTAAGCCATTGTTTGTTTATTTATTTAGCGCCTGGCTCAAATTATATAACTTTACTTGTTGAGTAGAGTGTGGCTTTGGCCAAGATCAAGTTCAACGGTCGGTAAAACTAAACGCAGGGCGTCTATTGAATTGTCTGGGTAGTTAACTCGATATATACTCTGGCTTCTCTTCAGTTGTCGAATATATTGATATTATTAGTTAAGAAAGTAGGTGTGCCAAATGCGATTTTGGTAAGTTTATCTGTTAGTTAAAAAGATATTTATTTTCTTCTTTCTGTTTGATGAAAATTATTGCTTTGCAGAAAGTTGAATCAGTATAAACGTAAAGTTTAGTGCAAATAGCCCACTTTGTATTTAACAGCAGTCACTCTTATTATCGAAATACGCTGAAAAATACGTCTCTACTCATTAAGAACTGTTTCCAGAATTAAAATGTTTGAACTACCATGGATACCATTTTTAGATATTTTATAAATTGAAATTGATAATGAAATCAGAGGACAGCTTTCGTACAAGTATATAAATTATTAAGATGTAGTTTTGCTCAAAATAAATTCGGCTTTAAATATGGATTATAAAGAACTGATCTGAGTATGTGGGAGTGAGCCTCGCAGAAATGGCTTGCTGGTTAATGCTGAGCAGTTCTTTGAGTATGTTCCTATCCTGTCATCGTTAAGTTGATGTGGCAGGTATAGGTTGAGTGGTTCATCATTAACAAAAAAATTACCAGAACGGAATCGCCGAAACTATGGCCTGCATTTACAGTTTCAGAACCGTCTAGAATATCCACAATTTAATTAAATTTCAGCCGCTTGGCCATCTATTAAAAAAAAAAAACTAATACACCTGGTTGACCCCACATTCGGCCATTCTACAAGGTGTGTCGTAAAAATAAGCTAAATTTTTGGAAATAAAACAAAACATTATGGTAAACTTAAAACTTTTTTCTGATGAAGAAACAGGAATGCTGCAAACCGAAAAGATGAAGCTTGTGATTGGTGCCTAACACAACTAGCCAAACGCTTTAGAAAAGTATATGTATACATAAGAAACAAACCAAATAAATTAGCAACTGTAGACTTTCCTTGCCAAATCTCAGCTGATTCTCTGAAATATTAGACGAGGCAGTAATAGTTAGTAATAGTTTCAACAACTAACAGCGGAGAGATTGCATTTTTGTTAGTAGTGTGTCGCTGAAAATCAGCTATTTTATTAAGAGAAATGCTGAAAAATGAGATATTATACAAAATGGATGATGGTTAAGGAAAAGAAAAAGGTGCACTTAATCTAAAAGGTATGTACATTAATCAAAAAGCCACATATAGACCTAAGAAAACCTCTTTGAGTTTTTTTTCGATACCAGATGCAGTTTTCTATTTTTTCTTATTATCAAATAAAAGAATTTATATCTTGCTTCCAACTACTTGAAAAAATATCTTGTTCTTTCTTCAATATCTTAGATTTTGTAGGAAATTGAATGCTCTACAAAAAAGGTCTATTGTGATTTTTTCGTAAACCCAAATGTTTAAAAAATATTACCAGTTACAGTTTGATTATTTTTGGGAAATTTTTTTATTTCATATGAATTTTATAACTCAACGAAAAAAAAAATTATTTAGGGTTTTCACAAGTCTCATAAAATTATAAGTTATAACGATTCGAAAACATAGCATTGAGAATTGTATCTATCCAATGCCTGTGTTTCCCATTGTTGATCACGTTTTCGGGTGTTAGCTGTACTTGGCAATCTCCATTGCCCTCGATACCTTTCGCAATAGCAAAGACCTCAGCTTGAAATATACTGCAGTGATACGCTAACATAAAAGGCTGCCTGGGCAATATATCCCCGCACCAACACCATTTTCAAGCTATTCGTATAAATGTTTAGAGTGTTGCGCGTAGCTAACATACCCTTACATCAGCCATCTTTTCCTATGTTTACTTTGAAACTTCTTTCCCAGTTGAAAAGGTTCCCGCTTTTCGCTAGGTAGTCGGTGCTTGCCAAACCACCATTACCCACCGTGCTGTAAACGAAAGTTCGCTAATATATAAATAGAATGTATATATATTTGAAGTTAATCTGGCAAATAGTTTTAGAGATATTAGCCCATTTTTAATAATTTTTAACTTTTTCCACGAAAAGGGATTTTTTTGGACGCAGCTATTTTGTGAAAAATCCAAATTTCCAACAATTCCTCGTTCATTATCTGTATAAATAATATTTATCATGAAATTCCAAAATCTATTAATAAAGTATCTTTATTAAACAAAATGCCTCTTAAAAAAATTATAAAAAATGTTTGTGACCTAGAAGTGGTTATAACCTTAACTAGTCAAGAACCAATATTTGTAGAGTATAATGGAGTTATTGTAATATTGAAACGGCTAAAATTAGAAAAAGTGACTGGTCCGTATACGATTAATATCAGTTTGCATGCTTTTGGGCACCGAAGGCACAATTAGTCTCTTCGCAGAAAAGAGTTGAATGGAAGGGTTCATTCCAAAAATACAACAACCGCGCCATTAGTCACTAGTAATGAACTCAATCCGGACTTTTTTATATTTTTTTCGTAGTAAATTCAAAATCTATGTTTTGTATAAAATATTGTCATGATACTTACGATAATAATTACAAAAATAATTATGTCACAGGCACTCTCCAAAATAACTTCTAATAGAAATTTTTATTGCCTCAGCTATAACTCCGCTAAAAATAGTGGAATCGTGCGAAATCAATGTAATTAAATAAATTATCGCACAACTGCCGTTAAACAAACTCACGCTCACGTGCTTTACATTCATGTAAATATGTATGTATGAGTATATGTGCCAAGCTAAATGTTAAAGCACACTCATTACAAGCATTACTGACCCACATTTGTGCAACGTAACAATTGAATAATGATTAGAACGAAACGGCAATTTAGTGAATAAAACGAAAAACAACAACATGAACAACAACCTAACGAAACGTGCCAACAGCACAATTAAGCATACAGATATTTATGTTTGTATATAATGTAAAGTTATATATGTTGCCATTGCTACGACCGAATCAGCGCTAAATTGGCAAACATTTGTTGTTTTTGCATAAAATTTCAATGGAAATAATTTTTATGGCGTTTTCAATTTAAAAGCGCCGCACTGCTCCAGTTTATACGAATGTGTCACCGCATTTAACAAGCCAACGCCACTTGGCTTCCTGTGACCTGCCCTACCTGGCGCAGGAGAAGAGTGAAATTGCTGATATACGTTAAAGCGCATAGCATAAAGAGAAAAAATGCAAGAAAAAGATAGTAAAAAGTTGAGAAAAGGTAAAATTTTTTTTGCTGTCGGTTAATGAACCCAACGGAAGTGCCGGGTTGTGTCTTAAAAGTGTTTATTACTATTTTATTAGTTTTCTCGTGCATTCGCACATCGTTTAATTGAATCTCGCATGATGACATTCACGCTTTTATTCTTATTTAATTGCGCTTAAGAGAGCAGTCACATGGCAACAAATCATTAGAGCGATATATAAAGGAAAAGCCAAGCTTATGATGCTTAGCTTTGCTTGCTTTATTCTTATGCTGATTCAATTGGGCTACTATTCTATGTTATACATTTTTTTGTATTAAATTATGATATAGCTGTTACTCTTCCTTTGCTTTCTCTTCGTACTTTTTTCGTCTTTAGCTTAAGACTTGCTAAATATATTCCATTTTTCCTTGGCAAAAGTGCGTGCGAGCCAAGGAATGAATACTAGAGTGACTAACTAACTGGTGAAGCGGATGGTTAGAGGCTGTACCCTGTAGGAATTAGGCAAGAACATCCAATTTTATAAAAGTAAATAAACAGTAATCGAAATCAAAAGATCTTTTTGAAAACGCTTGAACCGAATAGGCATGCGATATTGGCTGCGGTCCATATATTCCCAATCTTGTAAAGATCATACTGTCACCAAATATACAAAATACCGTAACATCACTTTTTTTAGTTTTGGTTATAAATTGGTTATTTATTGGTTATCATATTGGTTATTATATTGGTTATCATATTAGTTATCATATGGGTTATTATATCTGATAACGATTTAAAATTTTTTTTGGTCGTGTTGTTTTGCATTTTTGGTGACGATACACACATTACATATTTATTACATAATAATCAAAACATTACAATAGGTGGCGCTGCTATCGAAATATTTTGGAATGGTACATTTTATACACGATTAGGTAATAGTTGGATCACAAATTCAGTACAGTAAGTCAAATAATCAAATTATTCTGTCCGCAAGATGTCGCTTTAGCTCATAATGCCATGTTTCATATTTGCCTAATAGGAGCGCATATTTTTTGTATCGGAGTAAGAGCAAAGACTTCCATATTAATAAAGGAAATGTACTTCTGGGCAAAAATAAATGGGTTGAAACATTTTGAGGGGAAAAATATAAAAGTGTAATCTAAGATCATTTCCTAGAATTAAAAACTTTTGGTGAAAGCAATCATTGAACTGACTGCAAAGCTTCTAAAAATATTCCCCATGTGAATTTAAGAAAATATTCCAAAAAAATATTTCAAACAAGAAAATTTTTCAAAATTCACGAAAAATTTCCTACTGGGTCCTACAGCATGCGTATGATTATACATTTCACTGTCAGTTGGTTTGTCCGTATATGCGTTTTGCTTTGCGTGGTGGAAATCCGCACGCTAGTGAAAAGGGCATTGACTAATAGCCACAAAATTTACACACACTGAAGAAAAGAAAGAAAAGAGCCAAGACACTACAGCGTCCACAAGCGCTACCGCGAGGTAGCTTTTAAAATCAAATATCTTTGTTTTTATGCGAAATTCTTACGCACAGAAGATCACACTTAAGTGCACACCAACACACGCACATACGTATATGGCAACTACTTACTAATGCCTAGTGAATTATACTGAGACTCAAAGTGAGTTGGGTGCTCTTTGGCGTCCGGGTCAATGCCATCGCTCCCTATCGCTACCGACAATCGTTCGTTGATCGCAACTTACAAGCATTTAATCGTTTGCCTCTGCTTTAAATGAAAATGGAGTGTGAATTTTTGATATTAAATTTTTGATAGCGTTCACGTGAAAAGTTCTTAACCGTTTTAATGGAAAAAGGTTATTAATGAGATTAAATAAGCACATTTATGTTGATAAGGCGCGAATGAGCAAGCAAATTAACGGAATTACATTACATATATGTATACATAAATATTTTTACATACTTATTTGCTTTTCAAAGCTTTAAAGTAAAGTATGCAAATGAAAATATCAGTAGAGTGGCTGATGGTAGGTTCGTGTCTTAAGTCTTTTATTTGCAAATTTTATAGCGGGTAAATCTGAATTTGGAAGAAAGCAAGCAAATGTTTTGGTTGGTGGAGTTATTTGTGCTGATTACTATTACATTAATACATATTAATGCATATTTATTATAATATTTTGATATTAGAAGCTTAGGCTTTTAATTTAACTGCTATGATACTATACATATATTCCAAGTGGTTGTATCGAAATTATGGGAATTAAAAAAAAAATAGATTATAGCAGTTAAAATTTATCATAATATACATATAATTTCTCACTTTGACTCATTTATTTAGCTATTATCTTATTAAAATAAATTCTATAAAGAAAACAATTACAGCTTCAAGGTACTTAAACTCCAAAATAGTATGCAGCTAAAATTTCTAATAACATTTTATTTATTATGTTGCAGATTACTGCACTGTTTTTTTTCTTTCTTTTAAGATGGGCTTACCATAATAATTCTAATTTAACACAATTTGTTTGGAACTATGAGACTGAAAAATGTTTTGATCAGACAGATGAGTGTATTGTATTTATTGTTTTCCTTGTGATGGTCCTTAATATGTATAGTTATATTTAATATAATATAATAATAATATAATTTTTCGTAGTAAGTATTTATTCAAACACATAGTAATTTTTTTTTTTGCATTTTTATAATTTTTGTGATTGGAATAGTTCAAGGAAGTTTTGCTCTGTTTCCATAAATCTTAAATTCACATTTTATATTCCAAAATATTTATTTGGTTCAACGATGTCTATCTAAAATTCCATTAAAAAAAAATTTCGGAGTTCTGGAATGAGCCAAAACTCGAAACCAAGGTATCCAACGCGTTCTAATAGATAAAGAAAACAGCCGAAGTATTTACAAGTTTGCAAGGAAATTCAAGACATATCTAAATGATACCAACATATTATTTCTCTGATTGAAATACTATATTTAACTGAAATAAAATAAATAAATATAATATAATCTCAAACACTGGATTAAAACTAAAAAATCTTATTCCTCCTAACATTCCTGTTTTATTTTTAGGTGGGCATCTTATTTGAAATTATTCGATTTAAATAATTTAAAATAGGCCTCAGTTTCAGCGATCACCTCTACATATGACGAAAATTTCTTCTCAGCGAGCATTCTTTTGAGATCTCAGAACAGGAAACAATCGCTGGGGGCCAGATCAGGAGAATAGGGTGGCTACGGAAACAATTCGAAGCAACAATTCTTGGATTTTGCAATCGTTTTTACTGACTTGTGACACGGTGAATTGTCTTGATGAAGCAATAAATTCTTTTTTATCACATGCGGACGTTTTTCGGTCAATGCTTTTCTTCAAACAGTCCGTTATGTAAAAGTTGTCGCTGATGGTTGTTTTTTTTTTTTTCAAAGAAAAAAAAATATCCAATGCATTTCACAAAATACAGACGTCATAATCTTCATAGCCAGCCGAATGTTGCGTTTTTCAAGGCTTTGGCGCGGGTTTATCGTGTGCAGTCCACTCGGATGACTTTTGTATTTGGGAGTAAAATGATGAGGCCATGTTCCATCCATTGTCACATTTGGACACAAAAGCGTCGGTTTATTACTTTTGAATATCTCCAAACATTGCTCCGAACCATTAACTCGTCGCTTTTCAATTTATGAGCATCCAAAATCATTTTGTGTACTTTTTTTTGGTGATTTAGTCGGTAGTATCCCCTTTTGGACGTCCACTGCGTTCACCGTTTTCGGTACACATTTCATCACGTTCAAACTTAGCAAACCAATCCTTGATGGTTGTCTTTCCTGGGGCAGTGAAACTCGTTATAAAGCCACGTTTTTGCTTCAACTGTATTTTTTTCTCTCAAAAAGCAACATTTTATAAACACGCGAAACTCGTCTTTATCCATTTTTTCCCATTAACAAAAGTTGTTTCACTCAAAATGATATAATTAAAAAACTGATGATCTGAAAGGCTTACGCTTGAACAGCCGTAGCTGAGAGTGTACACGAAGACCGTGGAGGCGCTCGACTCCCAAGCGACATCGCTTCGTTCTATGGGCTCTTGAAAAGTTCCAAAAGGATGCGAAGTTTTTGAGCCAAATTTTGTTCAGCGATGAGGTCCATTTCTAGCTCAACGGGTATGTTAGTAGGCAAAATTGCCGCATTTGGGACAAAGAGCTACCTGAAGATATTTAAGAGCTGCCATTTAATTCAGAAAAAACAACGGTTTGGTGTGCTTTGTTGGCCATTGGAATCATCGATTCATATTTCTTCAAAAATGTTCCGGTGGAATAACTGATTCGATGTCTGCTTTCAACTCTTTTGTATCCTGTAATAAGGAGTATCATGCAAAAATATATCGAATGCCATTATTTTTTATAATTCAATATTTAAATTAGCGACACTTTGCCAATTCACCTATTTATGGTAGTTTTGTTTCGATGTTGCAACCAGTGTATGACAGCGAATAATGTTAATTATTACAGTTAGTGTGATTAAACAATACTTCAATTAAGGAATTGTGCAAATTAAAATGATCAACAAAGCTACAAGACACGCTCAGCGATATTGGTTACTTAAATTTCGCAATAGTAAATAGTTAGTAAGCACTTTTGCCATTAAATAAACACAAGACAGCTTAATTTAGCCGCCATTGAGGATGCCAACATAACTTTTAAGCCAACAATTTTTGTCTTGTATGAGTGCACAATTAATGTCTCACATGAAATGCTGCGATCAGTGTACTCACTGTTCACAGCAGGCAGGCATGCAGGCAGGCAGGCAATTGACATAGTAATCAATAAATTCGGCTTTGATTGAAATCAGGTTAGCGCCACTTTTGCATACAGAAGTGCTGAACTGTCACTCGACAGCGCGCAACATGACAAGCCAATGGCCGGAGGCAATAAAAAACAATAACAAGATACGCATGCGCTTATGCGCTTACTTGTAGTTACATACAAACAACAAAAAAGTTTTACAAGTATGCAAGATGAGGCGTAAGAAATGGCTTGCGCTTAGTTAGCGGCTTGCGAATTCGCCGACAAAGTCGTGGAAGATCTTTTTTTAATGTAAATTTTTTTCTGGTTACAAGGCTTACTTGAGCAATAAGCGATGATAAAATGGAGATAATAAAATGCACAGCAAAATGGGTCAGCGCAAAGGCGTCAGTCAGCAGTAGTGATGGCGCGCCGGCCTAGCACGACGCCTACCGGAGACACAGAAACGTTGGCGGCGGAGCGTTGCACTTGGCAATTAATGTCGCGAATTTTCAAGGCTTTCCAAATTTGCGAATGCAAAGCGTGCTTGATGTGTCGGTAAATTGTTGATTGAATGATTTTTATTTTTGTTTTTGCTTATGGATCTGCGCGAGCACAGGCGCTAATCCGTCTATTGCAATTTCGGTCAACTGCAACATCAAAAATCTCATGTATGGCATATATAGGAATAGGTATGTGTGTGTGTAGGTATGAAAGCACTGTGTCGCTTGGTAAAACTAAAATTTTAGTTATTTGCAAAAGTTCTTTCCGATTTTTTTTAAATGTCATTTGTAAAGCATTTTAGTGTCGATAGATGGCGCTGTCAAGAAGTGAGCACATGAAAAAAATGATCTTTTCTAAAGTTGCATTATTATTTTCTGAAGATATCTCTAATGACTAAGTTTTCTACGCAAGAACTTGATTCCGATAGATCAGTTTGTATGGCAGCTATATACTATAGGGTCCGATATTGGTTCCGACAAATGAGCAGTATAGTAGGATCAGTTCAGGATAAAAATATAATTTTTATTTAATAAAAAAGTGGCAACGACCAAAAATATATTTTCGATATAAAACCGTTTAATAAAATTTCGAACAGGTGGCAACTACGTTTTCAATATATTCAGTTTATTTACAAAACTAAATAAATTCCGTTATTTAATATAAAGAATACAATGTTTTTTGCAAAATAGTTCTGCTAAATTGAGCTAAATGCATCACTGTGCTCATGTCAAAAAGTTGCCATATTAAAATGTGGCAATAAAACTTAGCAATATCGAAATGAAATTAAATTAATGAGTGAATGCCCTACTTTAGTCTCCCTCTGTCTTCACATACATACCGACGATAAGTTGAAACGAGAAATTCTATTCGCGCATTTATATGCTTGTTTGTTAATAAATTCTTGAAGAATGCCATAAAGCTGCGAGGCGTAACGAAGCGATGTTCTGTGCTAGAATTAGTACTCTCGCTTTATTGGCCATTTCATTTTGCCAATATTGGCTTCTAATAGTTAGTTGCAGGCAAATGTAATGAAATGCGCGCAAAGAATTTACAAAAAATGTTTAAGAAAAATATGAAAGAATGCAGACACTTACTTTATTGTCAGTTTGTCAGTCATGCGCAAACATATAAACGTCTCTGTTTGTATGTATGTATGCATTTGGTGTGTAATTGAAAAAGAAATTATATACGCTTCGACCTTGCAACGGCAACTTTGATCGGCAGGTGAAAGCCGTGTTTGATTCTTTCTTCCACGAAACGTCACAGCAGCGTGGGTAAATTACTTTTGTTGAATGCCAATAATGCTGTGCTAATATTATATATAAAGTGTAGAAGCATGTAGATTGCCGATGCTAAAGCTATTTTACAAAATCTTATTATTTTTTTGCCACTGATTCAGATGTTAGTGTTAAATATTTATTCTCAGTAACTATATTAGATTTCTAAGAAATTCTTAAATAACCCAAAATCAATTGGTAATGTGCTATGGTTGTTTTAGAATTTCTTTGTATTTAGCATATTTGGTGTAAAACTATTTATAAACGCATTATAATATTGTTTTTTTTTTTTTTGAGGTGTGGGGGTGGAAGTGCCTTCCGCAGCAACAGCGCTGTCGTCACTTCATCGCCATGTGCCACTTGCAGGTCCTTCCCCCTTGTGTGGGCCCTGCTATTTTGGCCATTAGTCTGCTAAGGTACGAACTGATTCTCGCCGCCTAACCTACGGCGTGCTGGATTTGTACCTAGAAGGTTAATTTGGGGTCCAGTCTTACGCCTAGGTAATTTACAGCTTTTTGTGTTCTTCGAAAATCTTTAGTCGTTTGCATGCTTATTATGGGAGGAATGTGCTTGTTCGTTAGCAATAGCAGCTTTGTTTTTTTTCTGTAGCGAGCTGGAGTTTATGTGAGTTAAGCCATGTTTGTGTCCGAATCATGACCTGATTCAGCTTTCTTCGGGCTTCCTCCGTGTCTCGAGCTGTGATTAGTGCTACTATGTCGTTCGCGTAGCCAATTAAATATGATTCGTCGGGCATTTCAAGTTTAAATATTTCCTCATAACTAATGTTCCACAGATCTGGGCCTAAAGTGTACCCTTGTGCTGCTTCTGACGTTACTTTTATTTGTCGTGATCGCTCTTTAGTCTGGTACACTAGTTTTCACACAGCGTTGAGGTAATCAGGGATTTTAAACTTTTTTTCTAAAGGGTCGATCATGTCTGCCCATCTCGCGCTTGCAACGTCCAAAGTCGCCAACAGAACTATTCGCTTGTATTTGGGGCATTTACTCTGTGCGACTTCTACACTTTCAATGACGCTTCGTTGAGCGCCAAGGGTTGACTTTTCGGGTTTTAGAACGTGCTGTCCGGGGGAAAGTCCTTCAGATTCATGTATAGCCACTTCCAGTCTAAATTTAAGTAGTTTTTCAAAAAGCTTTCCCGCTGTGTCGAGCATGCATGCGGTTTGCTGATGGTAAGCTGGTATTCCCGTTTCCCTTGCTGATTAGGACAAGCCGTTGTTTCTTCCAAATTTCAGAAAATATTCCAGCTTCGGGGCAGGCGTTGTTCAAGTTAAAGTGTAAGAGTGCGGCGATTGTTTTGAGTATTTCTGCTGGGATCCTGTCCGGATCGGGCGATTTGTTAGTTTTGAGCTTGCCAGCGGCCAATTGCAGTTACTCGAAGAGGAACTGGGGAATTTTCGAAAGTCTTATAGCCTGTTCTGGTTCACTGACTCTTTTTTCGTGCGTGGGAAAGAGTGCGTTAACGATGCCATCCGTGGCTTGGCTTGGTTCGAGCTCCGAGTTTCTTCATAAATATTTTATACTCGATTCCCTGGGATTTTTGTTAACATCCTCGCGTAGTTGCTCCCATTGCAATATAATAGTGATGGTTTGAATTCTAATATAATTTAATCGTTATACTTTTTCTAGACATTTAATAGAGCTTCTGTAAGTTTTATCGATAAATATTTTCAGTATAAGATACACTTACT